>NW_006775143.1:3196679-3238480 GCF_000442215.2 Lipotes vexillifer | reverse complement strand
CATTCCTGGCAGAGGAAAAGCGTATGCAAACTGCAGAGCAGTGTAGCAGGAGGATATATTAAGAGACCTACAAGTCAGTGCTCGTGCTCAGAGTTGAAACACAAAGAGATTTGTTGAAGAATGGAGAGGTACCTGGGTGATGTCTCACGAACCACTTACATGCCATGTGAAGACATTCCCTCTGCTTCCTGTAAGCCACTGACTGGCAGGGATGCGGGGTTAAGTTGCACAGCGACAGAGCTGCTTTGGGGAATGTTAAGCTCCCTATGGGGGTCAGTATTCAAGGTTTTTAAGCATCAGGCTAAAATTTATATGACTTCAAAGATCTTTTGCCAGCTATAAGATAGATATTCTATAATATCTATTTAGGCATGGTGGCCTTTCAAACCAGACATCACTCTTGTGGATAAGATGAGAATGAAAAAGAAGAAATAAAAATAAAGATATAGTGAGGTATAGGAGCAGTGGACGATGCTTAGCATCAACACTGGAATGAATGGTAACAGGAGTAGGGGAGAGAAAGCTAGTCCAAAACATTTTATCCTGCCTGAATACTCAAAAGTCTCTTAACTGTTGTCTCCCATTTATTCTTGTTTCTCTCCGATCCAAGATCAAGATCAGACAGACATCTGTCATGTCCCCGTACTGAAGCCTGGGTAATTTGAATGAAAGGGAAACCAGGTGATGCCATCTCTCTACCCTCAATACTTTAATAGCTCCCTATGATTCTTCATGACCAAACTATTTCACATGGGCTGCAGAGACTTTCGTGTTCCGCCCATGTCTGTCTCCTCAGCCTCATTTGCTATCAGATTCCCCTACATTAGAGTGTCTCAGCGTTGGTACTATTGACTTGTCAGACTGGATAATTCTTTGGGGCTGCCCTAGGATACTTAGTAGCATCCCTGGTCTCTACCCACTAGATAGTACTCGCTCCCAGTTATGACAACTAGAAAGTTCTGCAGCTTGCCTAATGTCCCTGGGGTTGGGGGAAATTCCCCTGGTTGAGAACTACCGGTCTAGACCTTTCTTTTCCAGGTACCTGTTCATTCAAATGTACCATGCTTCCTCTCACTACAAGACTTCTGAAATCACCACTTCCTTTCTCTGAAATAATCTCCCTCTCCCCACCCCTATGCCAAATTATTAATGTCTAATCATTGCTTCTGTCCAAGTGCAATCATTACTTCCTCCATGGAGCCTATACTGATCCACCAATCACAGCGCTGTAATAACCCTTTCCTTTAGGGCTGTATTTGTAGCCGTGTGTTCATCACTGGCGTTATCGGAATAATTTCTGACTTCCCCTCCAGGCAGTATACTTCATAAAAACAGGACCCTTGCCTATTTTTATTCACCATTATGTCCTCTGTACCTGGCATGGTAGAAACTCAATAAACATTTATTCAATGAATGATTGAAAACTGAACAAAAGTTGCAATTATCAGGAAAGTAAAGCAGGACTTCCAGCCTCTGAAGTCAACAACTGTTTGCTGAGCACTGATTTTGCATTAAGCAGGATGCTGAGCCCTGGGACCACAGTAAAGAATAATATACAGCCTTTGCCTAGGAGGCACAGCCTTGGGAAAGAAATTGACTTGTAAGTAGAAAGGAATGATATGGTGTCCTAGGTGATCAGTGGAGGTCTGAACAGCCTCAAGTTGGGTATATACAGAAGACTTCCAAGGTCTGCCTGTAGAGTGAGAAAAAGGTTTCAGAAAAAAGATAATTCTTGAGCTCAGACTAAAGGGTTAGACAGAACTGGCTAGATGGACAAGGGTAATGGGGTAGGCAGGTATTAGAGTTGGTGTGATTGGTGGGAAATTAGTCACAATAATGCTACAGGTGTACAGCAATCCAGCCAGCTGAGAATCTCCACACAGTTCTGAGAAATGAGCTTAAAGACTTAAGCAGGGATAGAGGCATGAGAATTTCTTGTGTAGGCTCAGAAGTCTGTACTTTCTCCTGGAGACAATGGGAGGTCAGAGAAGGATGGCAAGCAGTGACCTGAATCAGATGTGCAATTTCAACGTATGAGCTGAATATTTGACCAGTAGATAGAGAGAAATACACCTTCATAACTCAGGGTCTCATTAAAAATGTTTTAAAACTTTGAGTGGCTGTGGACCTGGCACATAGCAACTTCTCAACAAGGAAAATCAGAATGCAAACTCAGTATAAGGTTGAAAAATGCGTAGACTCTATTCTTACCAGTAGGAGGGCAGAAGGCTTATTGCAACCAGTGACTCCTTCTGGCCTCACTCCCATGAACCCATATTTGTTGTTAGTGGCAAGATATATACAGGGAGGTATAGGGATCAGGAGGCCAGTTCTAGACTTCAGAGAAAAAGAGGCAAACATAGGCATTTTCTGGACACTGCAGCATTCTGAAACCTGATGATTGAGTGTTTGTTTTCCCATTGTCTGCATTTCTGCCTAGTCCTCCAACATGAATAATTGTCAAGGTTTTGCTAGGCCAAAGTATATTCCAGAGAAATCGGATCTGCAATTTTGCAGAATTTCACAATGCCTTTTTGCAGTTCTGTGTCAAGTTGTTTGTTTAAATCTAGTTTATTTTACCTTCTTGGTCCTGGATGTACTATTAGCTGAAATATTTATATCATTTGCCTCTTAGGAGTTGTGCCTTTTCCCTTGCTCTGTGAAAAAATGTGCTGACCTGTTCTATGTGTATATGAGTAATTGTTTTTATTTTAATTACTTGAGTGCCTGTGGAAGGAGACTCAGTTGTCTGGCCCGTTCTCTCTTTGACCGTTTCTTGTCTTGCTTTCATTCACTCCCTTTCGTGGAGAAAATTCTTACTCTCATCACCAACAGTGTCTTTGGAGACCATTTGAAGTTGAAATCTTCATGCTCAATCTAGCCTTTTGAAAGGAGATGTGGGAATCATAAAGATAAACGTACCTTACCCCACAATGCAGAAATCCCCTTCTCCCAGCCAGGCTCCAGGATGCTGGAAGGAAAAAAAAAAAAAAAAAAAAAACAACCCAAGCACATCCTTGCTGTTGTTCAGATCTTAGTTTTGAAAACAAGCTTCCCACACAAACATACACACACATTCCTTATTACATATAGCATTCTGTCCTCAACTCACCCCCTTCTGACCTCATTCATTCATTCAACACAATTATAGAATATTCATGGTGTGCCAAGCAGTGAGTAAAACAGGCAAGTCTCTGCCCTCACAGAGACCACAGTCTGACATAGAAAGCAGACATTGCAGCAGTTACTACCATCATGGGGGTGGGGGGGAGGAAACTCTACAAAAGGGGGTGCTGTCTGGTTCCAGGAAGTCATGGAAATTATGCCAGGAGAAGTGATATTCAAGCTGAGGAGAGAGAGGAATGGATGGAGACTAGCACCAGGGAGGAAAACTGTCCCAGGTTGGAGCTGGAATAACATTTGGTGAGATATTCAACTAGGGAGGTAAGGACCTAGGTGGTATCTTTTAAAAATCTGGCTTCTACAACCATATGGTCAGACGTACTTGTGCTCAACACCAGCTCCAACTCATCAGAGCTGTTTGATCTTGAGCAAGTCGCTTAACTTCTCTACGACTGACTGTCATTATTAGTCATTATTAGTTCATAGGGTGGATGTAAAGGTTGCAGAAGTTAGAACATGTACATTGTGTGCACACCGGCTGACACCTGGTAGCATCTTGACAAATAATAGGTTGTGTTGTGATTATCATCATTATTATGTATTATTATCTCATCTTCACTATGCCTTGGTTACCTTTTCCACTGTTTTTCGGTTACTGTTGTTCCCTCAAGTCAGGTGATTTGGGATCAACATGTTTCTGGAAGCTAGCCAGCCCTGGGTCCCCTGTCTACCTGTCTTCTTCCCTCTCCGTCTTTCTTTTCCTTTTCCTTACCTTCTCACACCTGTGGTTGACACCCCACCGTGGCTGGGCCCCAGGAACTGGACAATGGGTAAAATATAAAATAATGGAGTCCTGTGTATTATTAACTTCGTGCTAGGACCATGCCAAGAACAATTTCTGTGCATAGTGCAGTTGGAAATTCACGTTAGCATGCTCTACCACTTAGGAGGGAAAATGAGCAGAGCATAAATTATGGGTAAAATAATATTTCTCACTTAGCTGTCAACATTGAAGAGATGTTTGCATTTAACTTTGGTAATGTTTCTCAATTTCTCTGCATTTCCATATTCATACTGCCATATCTGAAGTTAGGATTCATCTCTCATCCAAACTGGTGTGATGTCATCCCCGATGTGCTCTTTCTTTCACTTTCTCTTTCTCTCTGACACTCTCCCTCTTCCTCTCCCCCACTTCCCCCCTCCCCCCTTCTCTCCTTCCAAACTTGCCTGTTCCAATCTGTCTTCAACTGAAATATCAGAATGTTCTTCCTATAATATCACACTGATCACTATATATTCATGTTTGAAAACCTTCAAAGATGTTCTGTTTTCTGAATAGTAAGTCTATCAGGACACCTTTCACTGCAAGGAACAATAACAGACCTATCAAATTAAAAGGTAATGAGAATATATGGCTTCACTTACCTGAAAAACCCGGAGGTGATTTGAGCTTTGGGCACAATTTGATCAGGACTTCAGCTCTGTTTCTTGGTTACTCTCTTGGTGCCTGTTCAAATGTCAGTCTTATTCTCTAGCTGGCTTCTTCTGTGCTGGCAACATGTTTAAAGCAGTCACAGGTATCCTAAATCCACATCACACTATCCAGCTAGAAAGAGACACACACAAGTCAAGGATTTCTTCCAATTGCTCCATCTTAAGCTGTGGCCCCACCTAGGAAGCAATCACTGCCTCTAAAGAGATGTCATAAGCTCATTGCCTTAGATTTGAGATTAAGGGCATCTCTGAGTTGAACACTGTAGGAAGACACGTGGGGTTACTATATTCTGTTAGTTCAGGGGAATCAGTGCAAACCCCTTGCCAAACAACATAAACCATGTGGATGCAATAGAGGGTGCAATAGATACCAGAAAGGCAAACAATGATGCTACCCACTACCCCCTGAGGATGTCATTCAAGACCTGTCACAGTCTAGCTTCAATCCACAATTCCAGGTTCCCATCATTTTTATTCTTATATTACTCTTGTCAGACTGAATTAACTGCCCCAAGTTTCCATCTGTGCTTTTGCTCCAGATTGACTTTCTCTGTGGCCTGCCAAGCTCCTGCCATTCTTCGCCACAGAGGACCCTACCTGTCCTTTTAGACCCACCTTGAATGCTTTCTCCTCATGGATCCTATGATATTTTCCTCCCTCTCCCTTCAGCTGTAGTGGAGTAAAAAAACACTGAATTTGCCATCATCCAATTTGGGCTTGCCTGCTGGAGCTGTCCTGTCCTCAGAGGGTGGCTAAGACTGTCTTGTTTCTTTGTCTCTTTCTAGTTTCTTAAAGGACCTGTTCTCTGTCTTTCATTTTCTTATCCAAGAAAGTACCAGTGCTTTGTTTTGGGACATTTCTCTTTAGGTCAATGATGTCACCTCTTATTTAAATACGTAAACCCTACTGAGTGAAATTTTTGAGCTAAAATTTTGGAAAATCTGGACGGCTTCTTATTTTTTCAAAGGAACAGTCAAAGAATTATAAGCTAATAACCTATACATTACTACTTAAATGCATAAAAACTAATGAAGGCAGGCTATGAAAGTTACAATTCACCATACGTATGAGATATTAGTATATATTTTCCTCTCATTTGCAAGTAAATCTTGTTCTGCAGAACACCTGTATTTCTGCAAAGCCATTTGTAAATCAAATATCATATTCTCATTTACATACACTTTAATTATAGAAATGAACTGTATGAATTTAAAAAATATTTTTAGTCACCTCTAATATCTCAGCTCCTTGTCACGTCATCAATAAACTGTCAATACATACAGATTGTCCCTGACTTAACAATGGTTTCACTTGTGATTTGTTGACTTTAGGATGGTGCGAAAGCGGTATGTATTCAGTAGAAACTGTACTTTGAATTTTAAATTTTGAACTTTTCCTGGTCTAGGAATATGCTCTCTCGTGATATTGGGCAGTGAGAGCAGCCACAGCCCCCCCATCAGGTACACGGTCATGAGAGCAAACAACCAATACCTGTGCACCATTCTGGACTCATACAACCATTCTGTTTTTCACTTTCAGTACGGTATTCAGTACAGTATTTTGATTTCCTTTCGGGATAAATAAAGACATAAGTAAATTGACATGAGGGCATTAGGAGACAAAATTATGGGTGCAAGATGTCAGTTCCAATTGTGAAGTAAGGGCATTTCAAGAACTCATGGTTACCTTTTATGCCAATTCCAAACATTAGAGATAAATGACTGTGAACAGCTTTAATCATGCTTTTAAAGATGTGAGAATTTATGTGGCTTTTGATATCTTTCCTTTTTGTGGACTACACTGTTTTTCTGGCAGTATCAATTTTACCAGTTCTCCTGAAAAGCAACTAAATATCTAAAATCTTACTCACAGAAGTCAGTATAACATTGGGTTAAAAGTGCAAAACTAGGGACTTCCCAGGTGGCGCAGTGGTTAAGAATCTGCCTGCCAGTGCAGGGGACATAGGTTCGAGCCCTGGTCTAGGAAGATCCCACATGCTGCAGAGCAACTAAGCCCATGAACCACAGCTGCTGAGCCCACGTGCCCCAGCTACTGAAGCCTGTGCGCCTAGAGCCCGTGCTCCACAACAAGGAGAAGCCACTGCAATGAGAGGCCCGCGCACCGCAACGAAGAGTAGCCCCCGCTCGCCGCAACTAGAGAAAGCCTGCATGCATCAATGAAGACCCAAAACAGCCAAAAATAAATAAATTTTTTTTTAAAAAGGTGCAAAACTAGAGTGGAAGAACATGCCTCCATCAAATGATGGAGTTGTACAAAGGACATAGGAGTCAATTTAGAGAAGTTCCCAGTGGCCAAATCCAGGATGACTTGGGCAACAAAATAGAAGATGAGATTATTGAATTATAAGCCATGAAAGAAAATAAATGTCCATAAGTCAATGCTAATATAGTAAATGAACAAGTGAATGAATGAATGAGTGAGTCCATAAATAAATGGAGGAAAGGGGTCACTCTTCCTTATGGTGAAGGAATGCATTAGTTTTCTTTTTTGTCCTTATAAATGCTTTATTGATGTCTAAACCCATACATAGATAGAAACCATATACATACATGAGAGATATCAATCACTTTTCCTATCAGGCCCAGCCCTATTGTGATGGAATTGTCCATGTCAAACACACAATTTCACTGTCTCTGGCCAAGAGACACCTAAGAAACATTGAGTCTCCCCAATTTCCAGCTTTCCTGTTCTCATAACTTGGTTTCTTGTCTTTTTCTTTTTTCAACTCTAAGGCATAACTAAGCTACTGATACAAAAAGAGTCCAGAGGGGAGGGAATATTTTTAAACCATGTCAGTCTAACATAGTGGTCACATTCTGGGGACCCTTAGGCCAGATAGAGCATGCAGATGTTGGCCTCTCTGAGTGTTAATTTTTTTCAGATTTTTTTTTTTTTTTTATATTGGAGTATAGTTGGTTAACAGTGTTTTGTTAGTTTCAGGGTACAGCAGAGTGATTCGGTTATATGTATACTTGTATCTAGATAATACCCCCTGTGGGGCTTACCAAAACCCTGTTCTTTTGGTTTAAATTGACCAATTTTTTTAAAATTTTTTTTTTTTTTTATATTGGAGTATAGTTGGTTAACAGTGTTTTGTTAGTTTCAGGGTACAGCAGAGTGATTCGGTTATATGTATACTTGTATCTATTCTTTTTCAAATTCTTTTCTCACTTAGGTTATTACAGAATATTGAGCAGAGTTCCGTGTGCTATAAAGTAGGTCCTTGTTGGTTACCTATTTTAAATACAGCAGTATGTATACGTCAATCCCAAACTCCTAATCTATCCTCCCCCCCACACCCTTCCCCCTGGTAACCATAAATTCATTCTCTAAGTCTGTGAGTCTGTTTCTGTTTTGTACATAACTTCATTTTATCATTTTTTTAAGATTCCACATATAAGCAATATAATATGATACTTGTATTTCTCTGTCTGATTTACTTTGTGTGATAACCTCCAGGTCCATCCATGTTGCTGCAAATGGCATTATTTCAGTATTTTAATGGCTGCGTAATATTCCATTGTATATATGTACCACATCTTCTTTATCCATTCATCTGTTGATGGACATTTAGGTTGCTTTCATGCCTTGGCTATTGTAAACAGTGCTTCAGTGAACATTGGGGTGCATGTATCCTGTCAAACCATGTTTTTCTCTGGATATAAGCCCAGGAGTGGGATTGCTAGATCACATGGTAGCTCTATTTTTAGTTTCTTAAGGAACCTCCATACTGTTGTCCATAGTGGCTGTGACTGTAACAAATTGCCACAAATTTAAAAGGTTTAAAAACACAAATTTATTTTAAAATTTAAAAGTTTATAATTCTGGAGGTCAGAAATCTGAAATGGGTTTCAGTGGGCTAAAATCAAGTTGTTGACAAGAGTGCATTCCTTCCTGGAGGCTCTGTGGTGTGGATCAGTCTGTTTTCTTGCCTTTTTCATGTTCTACAGACTTCCAGCATCCTTAGAGGGGAGTACCAGTCCCCCCCACAATGTCATTAAAGTCAGGAATGGCCAGTAGAATCTTTCTCACATCACGTCATTCTGACAGTAACTCTTCTGCCTCCTCCTTCCTCACTTAAAGGACCTATGTGGTTACACTGGACCACCTAGAAAATTCAGGATAATCTCCTTATTAGCGACTATAATTCCGTCTACACTCTTATTTCTTCCTAGCCATGTAACATTATAATTCACAGGGGTTTAGTATGTAAATGTCTTTGGGGGAGGGAGTTATTACTCTGTGTATCACATACAATTACACTTAATAAATGTAAAAGGAATGATGTAAATAGAAAATTACTTTTTGGCCAGACTATAGTGATAATTATTGTATGCATCCATGGATACTATATAGTTAGGGATGATGAGAAACAGAACATTTGAATAGTTTTAAAGGGTCTCCCCACATGTTACTTACTAATTGCAAATGGAGTTACTTGGCATGCATAAACATGGCAGATGCCGCCATAGGCAAGTGACTAGTGAGCTATATATGTATAATTGGAGTTCCCAAAGGCAAGGAGAGAGAACAAAAAAAGTATTCGAAGAAATCACTGAAAATTATCCACATTTGATGAAAACTATAAACCCACATATCTGAGAAGCACAACAAACCCTTAAATATGAAGAAAACTACACCAGAGCATGTCACCATCCGATCTCTTAAATCAGTGTTAAAAAATCTGAAGAGCAACAGAGGGGGAAAAAAAACACATTATAAACAGTGTCAAAGACGAGTATAACACTGACAACTCCTCAGGAAAAGTGGAGCTCTGAACACAACAAATCAACATTATTAAGTATTGAATGAAAAAAAAAAAGCCAATCTTCAATCTGGAATTTTATAACCAGAAAAAATATTTAAAAATTTAAAGCAAAATGAAGTATTATACAAACAAAAAGGAAGCTGAACGTACTCATCTCTAGCCAACTACCTCTAGAAGGAATGTGTTTAAAAAAGTCCTTTGAGCAGAAAATAATGCGAAGGGGAAATTTGCCTCTGTACAAAGGAATAGACAATATTGGAGGTGGTAAATATATGTGTAACAATATTTGTATCCAATTTTATTAAATTTAATTCAAATATAATTAAATGACTTTGGTTTCCCACCAGGAAGGAGTAATATATTTACCTTACTCCATTGAAACTAAAAGCAAGCAGAAAATATGAACCAATGGTTTTGAAGACATCAGGCAATGAAGGGCAGTGGTCCTTCAGAGACAGCAGATGAGTAATGTGAGCCCTGTAATTGTCACAGCTTGCTGCCTTGAGAGTTTCCAGACCTAGCAGCAAGAAAATGGAACACAGTCTGAGCCAAAGAGACTCTCTGAGTTGAGATGGAGCTCAGAATCCCAGAAGACCAAGGTGGCTAGAATTTACAATACAAAGTAACAGAGAATTAGCTGCATAGAGAGAGTTCTCTAAACGTATGCAGAGGGTGTCCCTCAATTTTTCTTAGCTCAATATCGTTAGGACGTTAATTCTTCCAAACTTGACCTATAGATTCAATGCAATATACAAAACGCTAGCGTGGATTTTTGTAGAAATTAACAAACTGTTTCTGAAATTCAAATGAAAAAGCAAAAGACCTAGAATAGCTAAAATAATTTTTTAAAAATGTATGGTAGGCAAACACTACTTGATGTTAAGCCTGCTATGAGCTGGCATTTTTTCAGAATGCAAATATTGCTGATGCTTTGCCTCAGAGCTCACTTCTTTTGAGGTCATGTGAGCCAGAGACATGAAGACATCTGTTTCCCTTCAGGGGCCTCATCAGTAGCAGTTTTCTGTCACAAAGTTACACTCCATGTTTCCAAATATATATAATCTTGTTCTAGTACTGCCTGTCCTCAAACTGTCCTTTTCTTTCTTTCTTTTTTTCCATTCATGGGACTGCTAAAAAACATTGTAGATACCTTGAATGAAAAATATTGTCAACACCTTCCACAGTAGGTAGATGGATGATCGGTAGACAGGTCGGTATGTACATAGATCTAGCTATCTTGGGGTAAGTGCAGATAGTTGCTTGAACTAGTTGTCATTTCATAGTGCCGATAAGGATTCTAGACGTCATGAACCTCAGTATCCTGGAGAGCAAGTCTTCTGTTGAATGTAATTTTCACATAGTAGCTCAAGATTTCAGTAATTATTTCCTGTAAAAAATGGGGACTGTGAGATTGCTGATTTTTTGAAAATTTTATGTTCCTTTTATGACTACTTTGTATTTCTTTTATTTCTACATTCCTTGAATTATCACTTAAGCATGTCCTTGCTTCTGTATATTACCATAAATCAAATTACCCCAATAATGGACACCAACAGAAACTCTAAAATAATCGTCTTATTGGATGCAAATTTAATTTAGTTCGGTTCCACAAACATTTTTGAAGCCCTACTGTATTTTTAACCCTAAGTTACAAACATAAATAGTAGTGGTTTCTCTCCACAGAACGAAAAGGAAATGCGAATATTAACTTTCATTGCAGTTTCTCCAGCCTTCAGATGTAAGTTCGTATTGCCTCTAAATTTCAGAAGGTAATTGTGAGAACCAGAATGAACCAACATGAAATAACGTGTGAATGTGTGATCTTTTCCAGGGCAAAAGCTATATAATCTAGGATAAAGAACGTTGGTTTGGCAAAAACAGTTCTGGATTTGAATCTTAGTTCCACACTTCCTCACCGTGTAACTTTTCCAGGCCTGTTACACTTTCTCAGCCTCTATTCTTACATCTCTAAGATGAGGATAATTATGTCTTTCTAACAGGGCTGTTATGAAGGTAAAACGAGATAATTGATATTAAGCTTCCAGTTTAGGACAGGACAACCTGGTCAGTGTTCAGTCCAACAAATTTTCTTCCTCTAGAATGGAACAAGGGACTGTCTGAAAGGCTGCTGATCATCAAGAGAAGGGAGAAGGCTGTCAGCAGTAGAACATAACAATTTATAAATTTCTTATTTCACAACAAGCTCTGAGACATCCATCGTCCATGGAAATAAACAAACTCTGAGTCTGGGGCCCGTTCCCAGCTGTGGAGTCCAATGCAAATGCACCTGAATGACTAAAGTGTGTTGCAAATGACTCACCAACCCCTGACTGCAATCTGGGTCCATCTGCTGAGCAGGGCCTACCACTCCCCGCAAAAGGGGCCCATGAGAACTTCTACAGATCATCTCTTGGAAAGAGGAAAGTTTGCTTGCTCTCAAGGTGTGTCTCAAGCCCTCATTCCAATTATTTAGCCGACTGTATTAAAGAAGCAGGCAGCTTTCTTCCAGAATCTTTTGAGCTCATCAAGTTCCAATCCCTCTTTTAGCAAAACTGGTTTCAGGGAGGGGAGGTGTGACTTCCCCAAGGTCTCACAGACAGACATCCAGATCTTTTTCTTTAATCTGACACAGTTCTGCTTTGCAATGTGCTATACTCAGTAAAATGTTTGCTGATAGTTTTTCCTTGAGAGTTATAGGATGGGAATGGAATGAAAGTGATGGTGAGCATGTCCCAGATCCCTCCAAGACCCACCCAATATCTTCACATGCTGAGGTTTTTTCTGGATTCTTCTTCTGGATTCATTTAGGCAGAAGACCAATGATAGACATGAATGAGCAAGTTTTTATTGGAATGGTTCAGAACAGGGAAGGGGAGTGAGCCATTGTGCTGGAAACACATGCAGTCTGATCCCTGGTTGCTAAACTACCCACACATGGCTTTTCTCTCTTCATCTGCTGTGATCTTTTGAATCCTTCTTTGCAAAAGAATTCAGTTACACAGTGCTGCAAATACATACTTCCATCCACTCACTTCTCTCAGCAGATAATGCTGATCACTGAGTCTGGCCCTTGTTCTCACTGATTCGGAAAGTTACCTAAAATATTTTCTTAATACAGTCTTGTAAACAGCGAACACATGTGGGGAACATTTCCAGAGCTACTCACTGTGCTATCACAAAGAAAGGTGGACCTCCGTTAGGCAATGTTCTCCTTCAAAGCAAACTTACACACACGTACAAATGTGAATCTAGTATAACGATGCATCTAGAGGTTTGGCACACAGAAAGTGCTCAACAGTTATTTGTTGAACGAAAGACTGAAACAACTGAATAAATGTGGTAAGTGTTAGACCCACTTTCCCAAGTAACAATCACTCTTCTAGAGGATCTTGGATATAAAAGGGACATTACTGATCAAAGGGAGGGAGCATCAAGAGATTCAGAGAGGGAACAGCTGGACAAGGATTTCATTTGATTGTAATAAAAACAGAATAGTACGTAGACTTTTCAGTAGAACGAGAATTAAAATGTCAGACATTTGAGCAGGGATGGGGATCCCATAAAACTTGTTTCTACCTACTTGTCCATAAAAATCAATGTGATTTTTATGGATTTTTAATAGTTAATAACCCTTAGAACAGTTTCTAAAATGAAAGCACATGCACACCCACACTTAGGATCTTGCACATTGAATTGTTTTCTCTGTAATCAATAAAACACTGGGAAAAGAAATTATCCACTGTGTTTTGTCCCTTTTTGTAGGGCTTTGAACTATATATGTTTATTATACTGTAATGTGCTGAGATAAAAGTTTTGGTTTGTTATGGCAATGAGTGGAATTGGCTGCTTCTCTCACACTGAGGTGAGTACAGAAATCATGTTGTCCAGAAAAAAGAGTGGTGGGGAAATAGGATTTGGGGGACGTGACGCTACTCCTTCTTGAATACAGTGATACTTAACTGTCAAGTGTGGTCAAAAGCCAATGAGTCATCTTTATAACAAAACTTGCTAAGGAATCCCAGCTGACTCAAAGGTACATTGAAGACCTATGGCAATAACTGTCTGGGTTTTCCATGAGCGAGCCTTTCCACAAATGGCTACACTGTTTTCGTTTTGTTTTGTTGTTTTTAAATTAATTACTTAGAGAATTTTATCCTGAATTTTTAGAGAAGAGGAAGGAAAACATTTAGGCAGAAGACCAATGATAGACATGAATGAGCAAGTTTTTATTGGAATGGTTCAGAACAGGGAAGGGGAGTGAGCCATTGTGCTGGAAACAGAGCTAAGTTTTGGAAGGCTGGCAGCCAGGGCCCAGCTCACTCTTGTTTGCTAAGTCCTTCCTCTCAAAGGACCTCACTTGTGCCATCTGTAAAAATGAAGGGATTTTGTACATCACTTTGGAACATCCTTTGGCAGTATCTCCTACCCTATGATTCAGCAATTGTACTGCTAAGTGTGTACCAACAGACACAAGTGAACATGTGCACCAAAAGATATGCACAGCGATGTTCATATCAGTATGACTTGTAATAATAAAACTGGGAGTATCCCAAGTGTCCATCAACCCTAAAACGTGTTATACTTATAAAATAGAATATTATATAGCAGTGAAAAGGAATGCACAAAGACATGGAAATGTTGAGGAAATGTGCCAGGCACAAAAGTTTCATGCTATGCGATGCCTTTCATGTATAGTTTAAAAAATAGGCCAACCTAATTCATAGTGAGAAAAGTGGTTTGGGATTGAACAGATCTGGATTGGAATCTTGTACTGGAAAATTAATGGCTGTGGAGTTTTGGGCATGTTGAATTTCCTCTCAAAGTCTCAGTTTCCACATCTGGCATAGAAAACACTTAACACAATGTGTTTTATGTTAAAAATACATGGAAAATGGTAGTTCTTGGAGTTGTATTCCAAACTCTGACATCCAGGGTTCCTTTGAGGTACATTATTTTAAGATTAGATAGGAATTCCTAAATCTGTTGCTCTAGGTATCTATCATGTCCCCTATCACATACATTTTGGTTCTTTCTTCTTTCTTTCTTCTATTCCTCTTCCCAGCCTTCTTGCTGTTCATGTTTTATTTTTCCTTTCTCCCAGTGCTTCCATCTTGGTTGCTTTTGAGCTTTCTGTGGTTCTCTAAGACCCCCCCCCACTGACACCTTCTAAAGTTCTTTCAAGACAAAAAGAAGTGGCTGAAATTTTCTCTTTATATCTCACTCTCTCAATATATCACTTTCCTGTTTTTTGTGTGTGCATGTTACAGTCCCATGTAGATTCATTGCTGAATTCAGGGCACAAATATGTCATGGCACAGATGTTTCATAGCATGTAAAGAAAGGTAATAGCGTCCTAAGGCTCATTTGACATGTTCTACTTGGACTGAGGTACTGTGAATCCTTCACTCCTCAGCCAGCCTACTGCCTTGACCACCCCTCTCACCAGGATAGATCAAGTCTCCTAAATAAATTTTTTTTTCCCTCTTGGTCATGGGGACTGCCCTTACCCCCTTGCAATAATTTACTGCAGTTTCTGTTCAGCAGAAAACCTTTTTAGAAAGTGTAAATCATGTCCTATCTTCTGTGTTTAAATCCCTCCAACAAAGTCCAATGGAATTGGAATAAAACATGAGTCATCACCTTGACTTACCAGGTCTCCCATGACCCGTCTCAGTACTCACCTACTCTCATCCTCTCCCTTTGTTACAATGGCCTTATTTCTGTTTCTCGTATACAGTATGCTTATACCGAACTCAGGGAGTTTGTACATGCCAAGCCCCCTATTAGAAAATTCTCCCAGAAAATTTCCTGGGTAGCCCCTTATAATCATTCAAGTCCAGGTATCACCTATTGAGAGAGCTTTGCCCAAGACCAACCTAGCTAAAGTGACATGTACCTCACCCCCAATTACTACCACATCACCTTATTATATATTCTTTATAGCAGTTCTCACCTCATTTATGTGCCTCACTTTCTTGTGTTTACATGTTTTTTGATGTGAATGTTGCAGTGAAGGGTGTTGATGTGGTATACAGGTGGTGCCAGTGGTACCGGTGGTACAGAGAGTAGCTATTCAATAACAGTTTTTCTGTGATCTGGGTTTTCATTACTCCTTCTCATGGTTGAGTTCAGTGACTCCATGATCCAGTCAGAGGAATCCATGTGGGTAATAAAAGGAGTATGGCTTCCGACATCTTCCTCTCTTCATCTCTGATTCCAACATGATCATATTCACTGGCTTCCGCTCACTGGGTAAAGCCATTTCCCAGGCTTGATTTGAGAATGAGAACTTTACAAATTTCTCTCTCTTATTTACAGGCTTTAGTATGATCCTAGCACAGAATTCTCTCAAAAGGAAGAATATTCTTAGCAGATTTATAGAACATTAACATGAACACCAATAGCTGAGTTCCAGTCAATTAACTTCTCCCTTGCATGGTGTATCTTGGATAAAATAAAAACACCTTTTTGGTGCTTTGTATTTGTTTGGTTTGTTTATTTGTATTCTAATCCTGAGGAACCCAAGTACTCCCAACAGCATTGAGAGATGACAGTTTGCTGCCTGCTCTGTATTGTAGGAAATACATAGAAGCACCATGAATGCTTAATAAATATATGTACCCCCAAAATTTGAAGTTCTTTTAAAACTTTTCAGTGCTATGTTTACTGAATATTTACTCTTAGGTAGAGACTGCATATGTTAATTCCTCCAGACCCTCTTCCCTTCTTTAAAAGAATACGTGGATTTAGCGGGGGAAAAATAAAATAACAGATTGGCATTGAGATGTAGTATAAATATTTTGGAGTTTGATCTGCACTCAAGTCTTGGTTCAACACATAGTAGCTGTGTGAGGTTGACAAATTATTTGACCTCTCTGAGCCGCAATTTCCTCAGTAGTACAGTAAGACACATAATACCTGCTTTGCTTTTTTGCTCAGTTATTGAAGGATGTAAACGAGTTTATTGAATCCTTGGGAATTCAGTAATTGTCATTTCTCTTCATCAGCCACAAGATTCCACAAAAGTGGCCTTTACTTGAAATGTAGTCAAATGAAGGAGCTGGGTCTTTTTGTCGCCCCTTGAAGAACACAGTTGCTCTACATGGATAATTGCAGTTCTTTTGCTGTCAGTCTAGAGAGTATTAATCTCAGCTGAATGAAGCCTTGGTGTAAATATGCACCCACTGAGGAGTAGGATGAGTTTACAAACAATTATGCAAATATGGCTGTATGTTTTTCTCCAGACCTAACCACAGCATGAGTGGAGATTAATCAATGTGGACATTGTTGGCAAATGGAGCATTTCACTATGTCCTTCCTGAGAAGATAAGAATTAGTGTCTGATGTTGAGTCTCAGTTCAACTGTATGAGTGGGGTCAAGATGAGAATTGGCTGAATTATCTCTGTTCTATTTCAAATAATTATCCCCAAAGAATCTAAACAGTGAAGCATCGCTGGGGTGATGGAGGTAAGAAGGGTCCAAAGACAGTTTGTAAGTTCATATTATTCCATGGTAGATATTAATGGAAATACCCATTTTATACTATCCAAACCAGCCCCCTAGACTACTATTACCTTTTATCTCTTAAATTTCAATAAAAGAATGAATCCTGCCCTGTATGTAGAGGAGGTAAAAGATCCTTCTACAACTGCAAATTTTTTTAATCATTCATCAAGGAACGTTGGAGAAGGAGGGGCCATTTATATTCATATCTAAATGTATTATTGTATATATTATATCCATATACATATCGTATGTAGTATATATCATAAATATTATACATAATATCCAAACCGTTGAGTGACCAAGTGACCATGCTGAAGTCATCATTTCATTTCTATGAGCAAAAGTTTTCTTATTTGTACAGTGGGAATAAGTTATATGAAAATTGTCATTGAAGGGTAAAATACTCTAAAATTTAAGAGACAATGTGCATAACTATTATTTCTATCAAAGGCACACTCATTTATTTGGATAAGAATTTGAATTTATTTAAAAAAGTTTCTATTTTATATTGGAGTGTAGTTGATTAACAATGTTGGGTTAGTTTCAGGCGTACAGCAATGTGATTCAGTTATACATGTACATGTTTCTGTTTTTCAAATTCTGTTCCCATTTAGGTTATTAGAGAGTATTGAGCAGAATTCCCTGTGCTATACAGTAGGTCCTTGTTGTTTATCTGTTTTAAATATAGCATTGTGTACATATCAATCCCAGACTCCTGATCTGTCCTTCCCTCCCCACCTTTCCCTCTGATAACCATAAGTTCATTCTCTAAATGAGTCTGTTTCTGTTTTGTAAATAAGTTCGTTTGTATCATTTTTCTTAGATTCCACATATAAGTGATATCATATGATGTTTGCGTTTCTCTGTCTGATTTACCTCACTTAGTATGATAATCTCCAGCTGCATCCATGTTCCATGTTGCTGCAACATGGAATGGCATTATTTCATTCTTTTTAATGGCTGAGTAATGTTCCATTGTAGATATGTACCACATTTTCTTTATCCATTCCTCTGTTGATGGACATTTAGGTTGCTTCCACACCTTGGCTATTCTAAACAGCACTGCAGTGAACACTGGGGTGCATGTATCTCTTTTTTTGTTGTTTGTTTTTTGCAGTTCTATAACTTTATTCAATAATCAGCAGTTCTCATCCACATTAACTGTCTGTAGATTTTTTTTTTTTTTCAAACCATGTTTTCCTCTGGATATATGCCCAGTGGTAGGAATCCTGGATCATATGGTAGCTCTATTTTTAGTTTCTTAAGGAACCTCTATACTGTTTTCCATAGTGGCTGCACCAATTTAGATTCCCACCAACAGTGTAGAAAGGTTCTCTTTTCTCCACACCCTCTCCAGCATTTATTACTTGTTGACTTTTTAATTATGGCTGTTGGGACTGCTGTGAGGTGATATCTCATTGTAGTTTTGATTTGCATTTCTGCATTTCTCTAATAATTAGCTATGTTGAACATCTTTTCACATGCCTCTTGGCCATCTGTATGTCTTCTTTGGAGAAATGTGTATTTAGGCTTCTGCCCATTTTTTTTTTTTTCTTTTTGTGGTATGTGGGCCTCTCACTGTTGTGGCCTCTCCCGTTGCGGAGCACAGGCTCCGGACGCACAGGCTCAGCGGCCATGGCTCACGGGCCCAGCTGCTCTGTGGCATGTGGAATCTTCCCGGTCCGGGGCACGAACCCACGTCCCCTGCATCGGCAAGTGGATTCTCAACCACTGCGCCACCAGGGAAGCCCTCTGCCCATTTTTTGATTGGGAGTTTTGGGGTTTTTTGATATTGAGCTGCATGAGCTGTTTGTAAGTTTTGGCGATTAATTCCTTGTCGGTCACATTGTTTGCAAATATTTTCTCCCATTCTGTGGGTTGTTTTATTTTGTTTATGGTTTCCTTTGCTGTGCAAAAGCTTTTGAGTTTAATTAGGTCTCACCCATTTGTTTATTTTTTAAAAGTTTCCATTACTGTAAGAGGTGGATTGAATAAGATATTGCTGCGATTTATGTCAAAGAGTGTCCTGCCTATGCTTTCCTCTAAGAGTTTTATAGTATCTGCTCTTAATTTTAGGTCTTTAATCCATTTTGAGCTTATTTTTGTGTATGTAAAAGAATGTTCTAATCTCACTTGTTTACATGTAGCTGTCCAGTTTTCCCAGCACCACTACTGAAGAGACTGTCTTTTCTCCATTGTATAGTCTTACCTCCTTTGTCATAGATTAATTGACCATAGGTGAGTGGGTATATTTCTGGGTTTTCTGTCCTGTTGCAGTGATCTATATTTTTGTTTTTGTGACAGTACCATACTGTTTTGATGACTGTAGCTTTGTAGCGTAGCCTGAAGTCTGGGTGCCTGATTGCTCTAGCTCCATTTTTCTTTCTCAAGATCGTTTTGGCTTTCCGAGGTCTTTTGTGTCTCCATACAAATTTTAAGATTTTTTGTTCGACTTCGGTGAAAAATGCCATTGGTAATTTGATAGGGATTGCATTGAATCTGTAGAAGAAATTGAATTTGTTAATTCATTTTTGAAAAAAATTTTTGAGTACCTATTATGGATCAAGTTCAATTCTAGACACTGGAATAAATTATTAAACTAAAGATACAAAAACCACTGCCTTCATGGAGATTGCATTCTAGCATAGGGGCACAGACAACAGATAAATTATACATGTCTGTATATGTATATATACATATGTAACCTATTTATGCACACACACACAAACTACATAGCGTATAGTACTATAAGTTTGATGGAAAAGAAATTGAATAAGATTTCCTGAGAGGGTTATATTTGAGCCAAGACTTAAATGAGTTGAATCCCCTGAATATATAAAGATATTGATTAAAAGACCAAGTGAATATCTGTGTTGAATACATTGAATTCTGTGAGTCTCTGTTTCTCCTATTTAATAATAGAACTTCCCATTCCTTTAAGACAAGTAAACAGAATGTTTAAATTACACTAGAGAAAATGATCAATTTTCTGATAAAAATTTGATAAAATGATAAATGTGATAAGTTACATCAGTATGGCTTAAATAGGAGGAAAGTTTAAAAGAGCACATACAGAGCTAGGAACTAGAAACTGCAAGATCTGTGTTCTGTTCTCGCTCTGTGGGTGTAACTAGCCTAGAAACCTTGGGTGAAAACTAACCTGAAGTCTCTCAGTAGCCTTTTTTTGGGTCCCGAAACTGGGATAATATTTGTTCTACCTATACCAAAGATATTTATGAGGATCATTTGGGTATAGCATAACTGTACCATGAAACATGTAAAAGTCCTATATGGAAGCAAGATGGTTTAAGCAAGGTTGAATAAGCATAATGTCTTATTTGCCTGACAAGATCTTAAGTGTTGTAATCAGTCTACATCTTTTCAATAAGTGTCTTACTACAAGTTTACTATTACAAGTACAGAAGCTCCTCTACTAAAGAAATTTCACATTATATATGTTCACAGTTTTTTTTCCTTAAAAAGCTGCTCACCAGAACAAAAGTTACACTGACTATATCCAAGCAGATGAAATAGTCACATGAAATCATCCATACACTTTTTAATTGATTTTAGTCTCATCCATTCTCTCTTTAATTCGTTTATGTCATGTGCACTCTGATGTAGCACACTTTTACATTTTATGATGAAGACAGCCAAAATGGAAACATCTTTGGATATATATTTTAAGAGTTGGCAGGAAACAATAAGATTCAGATTTAATGCTGTCAACATCTCTGGTTCTCCTGTGAAACTTCACTTTACATAGATGTTTAGCAGTATTTTGGACATGTAATAGATGGACTTCTGCACAGCAACTTAGAATCTAGTCTTGTCTAAAAGATCCTTCTATGCTCACTTTTATGACTATTTTGGAAATCATGGGCTTGCACAGATACGTACTATTTTTAGGTGTATGTAGTAGGCTAGATAACAGCTCCCCCAGATGTCCATGTCCTAACCCCCAAAACCTACGAACGTTACTTCATACGGTAACAGGGATTTGATCCATGTGGTTCAGGATCTTTTTTTTTTTTTTTTAACATCTTTATTGGGCCCATTCCTCCAGCTTCAGAGCCAGCAGCATAGCATCTTTACATCTATTTCATCATCACATCACTTTCTCCTCTTCTGTCTCTGAGGTCAAATCTCCTTCTGTCTCCTTCTTATAGAACCATTGTGATTACATTTAGAGTACACCTGGCTAATGTGGGATACTCTCTCAAGGGAAGAGATATGGGAACATATGTATATGTATAACTGATTCACTCTCTTATAAAGCAGAAACTAACACACCATTGTAAAGCAATTAAAGAGCATCTGTCACCTGGGTGAAAATTATCATTCAGGGTTGGAGACCTGAGCTCTGTCACTGACTAGAAAAATGATGACCGAAGCGTTTTTTTTTTCCATATGTGCCTTAATTTTCTTGTGTGTAAAATTGAGATATACTAAAGTTTCCTATATCAGTGGGCTGTCTTAAAGGTTCAATGCTACTTGAATACATAGAATTAAGGAAAATAGTAAAGCAAAGTGGCTAAAATATAGCAACTGCTCAAAAGATGACAATTATGAACAATTATAATTGTTAGACATTGGGAATATAA
This sequence comes from Lipotes vexillifer, assembly GCF_000442215.2. Classification (NCBI taxonomy): domain Eukaryota; kingdom Metazoa; phylum Chordata; class Mammalia; order Artiodactyla; family Lipotidae; genus Lipotes; species Lipotes vexillifer. The sequence goes on along the minus strand of NW_006775143.1, from coordinate 3,216,963 downwards.
AATCAATTAAAAATTGTATGATTTATTCAAGGATTTTACAAGTCCTGGTATTAAACTTTGAGTGCTCAAGGAAATAGATGGATTGATAGATAGTTGGATAGATAGATAGATGATACTTAGATAGATACATAAAAATAATTCTAAGTGGCCTATGTTCTACATCAACTCTGTCCATTAGAAATATAATGCATACTACATATATCATTTTACATTTTCTAGTATCCACATTAAAAAAAAGCAAAAAGAAACAAGCGAAATAAGTAACAAGTAAACAAAATTATTTTAATAACACGTATTATTAACTCACTATATCTAAAATAGTATGTCAAATATTTTGCATTCTTTTTAAAATACTTTGTCTTTGAAACATTATTGAACATTTTCAATAATGGAATTGAACATCCATTGTTAACTTTAAATTTAAATTAATTAAAATTACCATTTTAAAATGAGTTCCTCAGTCTTAGTAGCTTTAAATGTTCAAATAATGGCTACTACATTGGACAATATAGTTCTCTTTTTGTAAGATTACATATCAAATAGTCTATGCCTTCTGGAAGTTTATTCTCCTAGATTTTCAAGTGCCATCCCAGAACTAAGCTGGGGGATTTCTTATTGTACTGTGTATATTACTGACTATTACATTATTACACAACACCCTGCAGAGCTGTGACCACTGCTTTAAAGATGAAATATTATGCACTGCAATTTTATAAAGGATCGGCTTAAGAAACATTCATTTGAAAAAAGTAATTGGAAGGAATGTGGTGGCAAAGGCAGAAATGTAAAGCATCAGTAAATGTAAATTGTCGGGGAAGGAAGTATAAAGTCAGTAAGGTATGTGGATGTTCATTCATTCTATGGTAGAATTACCAACACTAAGCCAAGAGCCAGGAGACCTGGCTCTGTGATGAGAGTGCTAAAATCTTAGTGGGGTTTTTTGTTTTTTTTTTTCTGGCCTGACTTCCCACCTCTTGCAATATCATGGGCTGAGCCTTCAGAGACCCACAGTTACTCTGAACACATAGAGATGCTGCATTAATCATAACAACAACAGTAATATGCTAATCAATAACTAAGATCAAAAGAAATAAATTCTGAAGGATAAGAATTAAGAGGTAGAGCTAAGCCAAATGCATATGCTTTCAAGTTAATGCAATGGTGGCTTAAAAAGGTAACAGACAAGATAGGAATTGAACTCTCTGTAGAAACAGGAAGTATGGAGTTGTGACTACAGGAAACTGGGAACTTTATGTGCTGTAAATAAAGCCAGGGCTCTGAAAGATTGTAGAATCCATGTAATAAGGGGACAAAAATCTTCTTACAAGTCCAATAAAGTAGCAAGAGAACTCTTCTGCCTGTGCTCATGGAGGAAAAAAATGCATCTACATTGAGAAATTGAAAAATCTAGCATGTGCCATGCCTGGATTTTGGGTCAGAATATACGTTATTCTCATGGGGTAGGGATCACAAGGAGGGAAATAATGCAAAAAACACTCTAAGACCATAAACCCCATGGTTTTGGCAGAAACAAATAAAAGAAACCACACTGTGAAGGCACTTCCAGGACCCAGAGGACATGTGTCTCTCATTGACAGAGGGGATAGGGTGTGGGGGAAAGACCACCACGAAAAATAAACACATAATCCAAAAATACAAATTACTTGAGGAAATGATCTACCACATGGGAGATCAACAGAAACAACAAAGCATAAAATTAATACCCCAAGACACTGAAATTACAGAACATAAGAAAGAGGCTATCAAATAAACACATTTTAAATGATTAAAGAGAACGTAGAAGGAAGCAAATTAAAATAGAACAAGAACTTATCAAAAATGAATAATTAGAATTAAAAAATAGATATTGTAAAACAAAAAAATTTATATAATCTTAAATTTAAAAAAAAGTCAATGTCTGGGTTAAACAGATTAGTCATAGTGAAAGAAGTAAAGAACTGGAAGATAAAAAAGGTCAAGTTACCTAGATGGAAGCACAGAGATATAAGCAGATGTAAGTAAAGAGAAAAGAGGTTAAGAGTTATTGATCAGAAAATTAGAAGTTTCAGTATTTTATATTAGGAATATATTATTAACAGCCTAAAATAATATGTGGCACATAGAAGGTACTCTAGAAATATTTGCTGAAAGGATGAATGAATGAATAGAAATCCTAGGAAAAGAAGACAGATAATCCATGGCAAGAAAAAAAGTGAAAATTAAAGAGATAATAGCTCTAAATTTTTCAGAATCAGAGAGAGGTATAAGATGTAAGTTAAATACAGTGAGTCCTAAAGAGGAAAAACTGAAATAAACATATATTTAAAAACCATAGACACAGTAAAAGTCTTACAAAGCAAACAAAGGAAAAAAAAATCTCAAAAACAGAAACTAGATGTTCAGTAGACTTAGCAGCAACAATAGAGACTAGAATGAAATAATATATTTGATATGCCTAAGGATAGTAATTTTAAGCCAGTGATTCTGTAAGACCTCAAAGTTATTCAAGATTGATAATAAATTGAATATATTTTCAGCGAAGACTGCAGACTTACAAATCATCACAAAAAAGTGTTGCTAAAGGTTGTATTTCAGAAAGTTGCAAGTTGTATAGAGAAGGAATTAGAGATGACAAAAAATAATAATGAATAAAGAAGTTACTTGATATGTAAGTAAACCTAAATAAAAAGAAACAGAAACAATATTAACTTAATTGAGGTAATTAGAAATAAGGTGAAAACAAACTATTCCAAAACAATAACATGAAAGATTGGGGTAATAATATGAACAAGATGAAATATTCTAGGCTCTTTGAATCATTTAGTGGGAGTTTAAAGACATTGCTAAACTTTAGACTGTTGTTAAATATGCATCTTAAATTTTAAAAGTAAATGCCAAAAAATAGAAATGCCATATAGATAGTGTTTATGCATACATATAGTGTATATGTACCTTCACACACGTACCTTCAAAACTATTAGAGGAAATAAGAGAATAAACAAAATTTCATCAACCCAAATGAAGGCAGGAAGCAAGAAAAGAAAAACAAAGGAAACACATATTACATACAGAACACACAGTAGAATAACAGACGTGAACTCAGAAAGTCAGTAATCACCATTTACGAGACAATATTTATTTTACCCGATTAAGGACAGAAATTCTCAGATTGGATTTTTAAAAATGACAGCTACATGTTGTATATAAGAAATTCAAGTAAAATACAAAAAATATAGAAATGTCAGTAATAAAAAGATAGAATGAGATACACAGGCACATAGAGCCAAAAGAAAGCTGGAATAAGGAAATTAGTTTTACACAGAAAGAGCTTTAAGGCAAAAAGGCTTTTTAGGGGTTAAAAAGTGCATTAGTTAATAATAAAGTGATAATCCCCCAGAGTAAGTCTCTTGAACATGTATGTCCTTAACATCAGAACTTTAAAATATATAAAGTAATAATTAACATAATAATGACAGTATGATACATTCATAATTATAGTGGGAGATTTTAATTTACTTCTCTCAGAAACTGACAAGCAAAGAAAATAAAAAGAATAAATAAGCATATGAAATGTCCTTAAAGAACGTTTCATAAACTAGTGCACACAAGAGTTCTAAGCAAGTCCAAAGACCTGATATCAAAAAACCATATTATGTGACCACACTGCAAGCAAAATAGAAATCAGTAACAAAAAGGTAATCAAAGTCCTTCTTATACATTTAGGAAACTAAAATTAATTAAATTATCAGTTAAGAAAGCATAATGGAAACCAGGACACTGAGAACTAAACCACAATGGTAACATGCATTATTCAATCTTGTGTGATATGGCTAAAGCAGTGATTAGGGGAAATTTTATAGTCATCATTAAGAAAAGAAGATTATAAATAAATGCAATAGAAGGAACTCCTGCCATTTATGACAACGTGGAAGACCCTGGAGGACATCATGCAGAGTGAAATGAGCCAGATACAGAAAGACAAACACTGCATGATCTCACTTATACATGGAATTTGAAATGGTCAAAATAGAAGCAGAGAATAGAATGGTGGTTGCCCAGGGACTAGGGGTTGGGAGAAAGAGAGATGTTGGTCAGAAGATATAAACTTTCAGTTATAAATAAGTTCTATGGGTCTAATGTGTACCATGATAACTATGGTTAACAATACAATGTTGTATTTGCTTAGAGGGTGGTTATTAATTGTTCCCACAAAAAAGAAAGAAAGGAGGGAGGGAGGGAGGGAAGGAAGGAAGGAAAGGAAAGAAAGTCGTAATTAGGTATGGTGATGGATATGTTAATTAGCATGATCGTGGTGATTATTTCACGATGTATATACATCTATCACAACATCAAGTTGTACACCTTAAATATATACAGTTTTTGTTAATTATACCTCAGTAAAACTGAAAACAATAAATGAGACAGCACTGAATTTAAAAAATTAGAAAAAGTGTAGAAGAAAGAAAATAAAAGCAAAACATAAGGAAAATGAAAACAAAGAAATGATGTAATTGTATTCTTTGTTGTTTTTTTTTTCGGTACACAGGCCTCTCACTGTTGTGGCCTCTCCTGTTGCGGAGCACAGGCTCCGGATGCGCAGGCTCAGTGGCCATGGCTCATGGGCCCAGCCGCTCTGCGGCATGTGGAATCTTCCCAGACCGGGGCACGAACCCATGTCCCCTGCATCGGCAGGCGGACTCTAAACACTGCGCCACCAGGGAAGCCCTGTAATTGTATTTTTGAAAGGACTAACACAATGAAACTAAGCTGACTCAAGAAAAGGGGGAAAAAAAGGTATATAACTCTAACCACTAAATGACGGATTTCAACCCTTTTCTTATATCACACACAAGAAACAACTTGAAATAGATAGACAAATATAAGAGCTAAAACTATAAAAGTTCTAGAAGAAAACCTAGGGAGAAATTTTCATGACCTTGGATTGAGTAAAAAGTTCATAGATATGACATCAAAAGCATGATCCATAAAATAAATAAATTAGACTTCATAAAAATTAAAATATTTTTACAGCAAGAAAATATTATGAAAATGAAATGCAGGTTATGGACTTGGGGAAAATATTTGCAATCTGATATCTGATAAAGGACTTTTTTTCCAGAATATATAAAGAACTTATGAAACTCAATAATAAGATGACAAACAATCCAATTAAAATGGGCAAAATATTTGAACAGACGTTTTATCAAAATAAACAAGAGGCCAATAAGCACAGGAAAATATGCTTAACATTGTTAGTCATTAGGGAAGCACAAATGGAAATCATAATGAGATACCACTATACATCCACTACAATGTCTATAATTAAAAAGACAGACGATAATAGGTGTCAGTGAGGATGTGGAAAAATGGAAATCTTCCTATATTGCTAGTAATGTCGAGTGGTGCAGTCACTTTGTAAACCAGTATGGCAGTTTCTTAAGTTAATACGTAAACTTACTGTATGACCCAGCAATTCTACTCTGACAGCCCAGCAATTCTACTCTGGCTCAAATACCCAAAAGAAATATAAACATCTGTCACACAGACTTGCATGTGAACATTCATAATAGCATTATTTTTTTAAATAAATTTATTTATTTATTTATTTACTTTTGGCTGCATTGGGTCTTCGTTGCTGTGCGTGGGCTTTCTCTAGTTGCGGTGAGCCGGGGCTACTCTTCATTGTGGTGCACGGGCTTCTCGTTGCCGTGGCTTCTCTTGTTGTGGATCATTGGCTCTAGGTGTGTGGGCTTCAGTAGCTGTGGCACATGGGCTTCAGTAGTTGTGGCTCACGGGCTGTAGAGTGCAGGCTCAGTAGTTGTGGTGCACGGGCTTAGTTGCTCCGTGGCATGTGGTATCTTCCCGGACCAGGGCTCGAACCTGTGTCCCCTGCATTGGCAGGAGGATTCTTAACCACTGTGCCACCAGGGAAGCCCCATAATAGCATTATTAATAACAGCCCAGACGTGGAAACAATGGAAATGTCTATAAACTGGTGAATGAGTAAACAAAATGTGATATATCTATGTAATGGAATATTATTCAGCAATAAAAAGGAACAAACCATTGATATATATGCTACCACGTAGATAACTTCAGAAACATTATGCTGCAAGTATACTATATTCCTGATTGAACCTCTGATTGGTTCCAGGCATGCAGAAGGCAGGATTTATTAATTCACTGAACATATTTTAATTTAGCAACTAACTGTGTGCTGGGCCCTGTGTTCAGCCCCCAGGGAACAAGTGGTGACCAAGGCAGACAAGGCTGTGGCTCTCCTGGAGCTCATAGTTCACAGCGGAGATGGAGGATCAACAGCCAGATAAACTAGGTGACTTCAGAGTGGACCAATGACTATGAAGGGAATAACTAGAAGGAAGGAGGGGCACCTAGGAGAAGTGCGGAAAAAGAAAGCTCTCTGCAGAGGGGCCGCTGGAGCTGAGATTTGCAAGATGAGTTAGCCATGAGGAGATCTGCGGGAAATGAAAGAGTTGCAGGTGGGGGAGCAGCAAGTGCAGAGGCCCTGAGCTGGGAGAGAGGCTTGTGTGTTCCAGCAGCAGGAGGAGGAGGCATGAGGGAGGGCGTGAGGGGGGCAGAAGCGGACCAGGCAGGGTTTGTACATCTGAGTGAGAGATTTGGATTTCATCCTAAGAGCCACGGGAACCTGTCGGAGGATGTCGATCTGAGAGAGATGTGATGTGATTTAGATTGTGGAGCAGCTCTGGCTGCCCGGAACAGGATGGAGAGTGGGGGGCAGCAGGCCCTTGATTTGCCAGGAACCTCAACCCCCCCCAAAGCAGAAGCTGGGTGCGGGGGTGAGCAGAGCAGGTGTCAGCGAGGGACCCCACTTCTGAGCTTCGCAGGAGTATTCTCTGAGATGAGGCCTGACTGGCTCCGGTCTGCCCGCTTTCTGGCTGTGTCAGGGCTGAGCTGGGGACCTCTTCTGTTCCCCACCAGCCAGCTGGGGTAGAGGTTCCGAGCCCTCCCCAGGAAAAGCCAACAGTCCCTTGGCCAGGTGATCAAGGTTAACATTACTAGTGACAGATCATGTTGACCTGATGTACTCCCTGATAAGATGTGATGAAACATGCACTTCACCTCTGGACGTTCTTCCCCCAAACCTGTAATCTCAGTCTAAGTATGAGAAAAACATTACACAAACCTAAATTGAAGGACGTTATCCAAATACCTGACTCCAAACAGGTTTTTAAATTTTAGCCATTCTAGTGAGGGTGTGATGACATCGTTGTTTTTATTGCATTTTCAATCTAACATGCAGTAAAATTGACCTTTATTAGTGTACAGTTCAATGACGTTGATACATATAGAGATAGATTTGTGTAACCACCATCACAGTCAGGATATGGAAGAGCTTCATCACCCCAGAATATCTCCCTTGGGCTATCCCTTCACAGTCACACCCCCTCCTCTACCCCTGGCCACCACTGATCTGTCAACAGAGTTTTGTCTTTGTGAGAGTGCCACCAGCAAAGGAGTCACACAGTGTTTAACGTTTGAGACTGGCTTTTTTTCACTTGGCATAATGCCTTGGAGATTCATCCAAGTTGATGCATGTATGAAGTTCATTCCTTTTATTGCTGAGTAGTATTTCACTGTATGAATGTGCAACAATTTGTTTATCCATTCACTGTATGGAGCTGCCATAACTATTCATGTAACAGGTTTTTGTGTGAACTTAAATTTTTATTTCTCTAGGGTAAATGCCCAGGAGTGGAACTGGAGGGTCATATGGCAGTTGTATATTTAACTTCATAAAGTGTCAAACTATAAAAAAAAAAAATTATGCTATGTGAAAACAGCTGGACATAAAAGACCACCTATTGTATGTTCAATTTATATGAAATGTCCAGAAAAGTTAAGCCTACAGAGAGAGACACAAGGGATATTTTTGGAGTGATTGAAATGTTCTAAATCTGGATAGTGGTCAGCCCTTTGTATCGTATTCCTAGGTTGCTCATCCAAGCATTCAACTAACCTTGAATTGAATGTGAATCAAATTTGACTGTAATGCAGATTATTTGAGATTAATTAAATTCAATATACATTCAATTGTAAAACTACTAAATGTAGTTCCCAGAGAACATGTAATAATATGGTGGCATTCTTGAGAATTCTCAGCTCCCATTTCTCTGATCTGGGGGAGGCAGAATGGCATAGTGGAAAAAAGATTTGGAATTGCAATAGTCCTCCCTTATCTGAGGTTTTGCTTTCTGAGGTTTCAGTTACCCATGATCAACCGTGATTTGACAACATTACATGAAAAATTCCAGAAATAAACAATTCATAAGTTTTAAATTTTGCACCATTCTGAGTTGTGTGATGAAATATCGGGCCATCCTGCTCCATCCGGAGTGTCCCTTTATCCAGAGTATCCTGTCCATTAGTCACTTAGTAGCCATCTAGGTTATCAGATCAACTGTGAGGTATCGCAGTGCCTGTGCTCAAGTAACACTTATTTCATTTAATAATGGCCCTGAAGCACATGAGTAACGATGCTGGCAATTTGAATATGCCAAAGACAGGTTGTAAAGTGCTTTCATTAAGTGAAAAATTAAAATTCTCGACTTAATAAGGAAAGAAAAAAATCATATGCTGAGGTTGCTAAGACCTACAGTAAGAATGAATCTTCTATCAATGAAAGTGTGAAGAAGGAAAAGTAAATTTGTGCTAGTTTGGCTGTCGTACCTCAGACTACAAAAGTTACGGCCACAATGCATGATAAGTGCTTAGTTAAGATGGGAAAGGAGTGCAATTTTGTGGATGGAAAACGTAAACGGAAAACAAGTCCCAATTGACAACAACGTGTTTTGCCTGAAACAAGCGGCACCAAACCTTTAAGGATGGTTACATAGATTCAGAAATAGGTTTGGACTGGAAACCTAAAAAATTACTGGAGAAGCTATGTGTGTCTAGGAAGAAGCTGCTGTCACCATGTTGAAGTTAATTAAGGAGAGAGGATACCATCCAAACCAAGTCTTCAGTTGTGATGAAATCAGAACCTTCATTCATAAAACTGCAAAGGAGGCACCAGAGCCTGAGACATGAAAGGACAGGTGAACTCTTACATAATGTGGCATCTCACAGCACCATCACCATCACCATCACCACCATCATCATCATCATCATCATCATCATCATCATCATCATCAGGGTCAGTACCAATATAACACAGTAAGACATTTTGAGAGAGAGAGAGACCACCTTCACACAACTTTTATCATAGTATATCGTTATAATTGTTCTATGTCTTTATTAGTTCTGGTTGTTAATTTCTTTCTGTTCCTAATTCATAAATTAAACTTTGTTTTGTGTATAGGAAATAACAGTATATACAGGATAACAGTAATATAACAGTAATAACAGTATATACAGGATACTATTCATGGTTTCAGGCATCCACTGGGGGTCTTGAAATAAAGCTCCCGAGGATAAGGGGGGACTACCGTGTAGGTCTTAGTCATAACATTTAAAGGCTGCACAAGTAAGTTATTGATTACCTGGGTCTCATATTTCCCACCTGTAAAATGGCCTAATACTGTTTTGATAGTGACAATTAAGGGCTGCATTATATGGAGTAAATATATTGAAAACTGTAAAGTCCTGTGTAAAATATTAAATTGCAATTGCTAGTATGTTTAGGTAACTTCTATGTGCCAGGGGTTATTTTAAATCATATTATGTTGTGTTATCTCATTAAATGTTTAAAAAAATACAAGATAAGTAATATCTCCATTTTACAGTGAGGATAGAGTTACTACTCAAGGTTATTAGACAGTATATAGCCTGGTATTATCTTCATATTGGATTTTTTTAAATTAATTAATTCTTTTTGGCTGTGTTGGGTCTTCATTTCTGTGCGAGGGCTTTCTCTAGTTGTGGTGAGCAGGGGCCACTCTTCCTCCCGGTGCGCGGGCCTCTCACTATCGCGGCCTCTCTTGTTGCGGAGCACAAGCTCCAGACGCTCAGGCTCAGTAATTGTGGCCCACGGGCCCAGCTGCTCCGCGGCATGTGGGATCTTCCCAGACCAGGACTCGAACCCGTGTCCCCTGCATTGGCAGGCAGATTCTCAACCACTGCGCCACCAGGGAAGCCCCCCATATTTGATATTTTTAATTGTGGTTCTCTTCTCCTTTCCAGTGTCATAGAACTAGATGAAACCTTTGTCTTTTCATGCTCACAGTATCACAGTGGCTTCCAAGTCACTCTCTCCACCTGCAGTTGCTCCCTTACCTTCATCTCAGAGGTAACATCTTTACTGTTAGACTGAAATCCTCAAAACGTCATGGCCATCATGTAATTTTCTCACCTACTGCATTTTTGTCTTTTAATTCCTTCCAAGATTACAAGGAACTTAAATAGCCATTTAGTATAATACCCTTTCTGAAACACAGAATTTCTCATTTCTAGAATTCTACAGTTTTGTGACTTAATCCTCTTTTACTAAGGTAGATTTGCTGGATAACCAGTTAGCTGGTTCAGAGAGGCAGAGGATTGAATGTGGTGGAGGACACAAAGCTCTCCTACCATGCTTTTGTCCAAGTGGTTCTATAGGCAGGGAAATCCCTCTCTCCTTGTACCCACTTCACCCAGATAAGTCCTTCTTATCTTCCAGATCTTAGTTTAGTCTTCTTTACCTCCAGGAAGAGTTCTCTCATAGCCTAAGGCAGGCTCCCTGACACAGAGTCCCATAGCTCTCTAATTTTCTTTCATAGCCCTATGAAGTGAGTGACTAACTTGCAGGTCTACAGCATGAGCTCCAGCAGGCGAACTGTGATGGTGCCACTCACCATTTTGTCACCATCATCTACCGTAGTCCCTGAAACACAGAATGTATCCAGTAAATATTCATTGAATGAATGGATAAGTGAAGGAATGAATGAGTGAATGAATGAATCAATGAATGAAAAGAACAGACTGATTTTGGTGACAACTTTGTTAAAAACCTCGGGAGCTCTCAATTATGACATGCCTCCTAATATGCTGAAAACTTTACAGACACTACTACTGGTCCTCAGAGCCACTCTGAGAAGGAGAAATTTATTGCTCCATTTTATAGAAGAGGAAACTGAAACTCATCAAGGCAAGTGGCTTGCCCAGATGCTGCACCATATATGAGACATACACATTATGGCACAAACCATCAAAGTTTACATGAGGAACGTGGATGAGCTGTCAAAAGCATTTCATCAAAGGGAAAAGAAAAAGGTTTTCTGATAACCACTAGGCTAGTGCTGTGATGAGTACGACAAAGTGGTGGTTTTTTTTTTTTTTTTTTTTTTTTTTTTTTTTTTTTTTTTTTTTTTTTTTTTTTTTTTTTTTTTTTTTTTTTTTTTTTTTTTTTTGGCAGTCCGCGGGCCTCTCACTGTTGTGGCCTCTCCCGTCGTGGAGCACAGGCTCCGGACGCGCAGGCTCAGCGGCCATGGCTCACAGGTCCAGCCGCTCCGCGGCATGTGGGATCTTCCCAGACCGGGGCACGAACCGGTGTCCCCTGCATCGGCAGGCGGACTCTCAACCACTTGCGCCACCAGGGAAGCCTGACGAAGTGGTGTTTTTAAACCTAATGGCACTCTTTTTATTTCACATTTTGAGGAATACTAATAAATTTCTTACACCTAGAGGGTCTATATGTCTTGCTTTTCTCCAGAAGGTTTTGGTTTACATCTTTGTCATAGTGTAATTATGAGTAGCTTTCTCTTTCACTCTCAAAAGCCTCCTCCTTTAGAGATAGATTATATAGCCATCCTCCTTAACATGCCTCTAGCCTTTATCAGAACCCTAGAGGCATATCAGGGACTCATCAAATACCTGAATAATATATTGCCAAGTCAGGCATTAGAGTTTTATTCTGTCTCTCTCCTCGCCTCTTTGCTTCTCTCCTTCACAGTTCCTCCCTCCATCCTTTGTCTTTTCTCCTCCCAACGTTCTTCCATGCTTTTGGATTTATAGAAACCCTGCTCCTTGCCCAGACAAGCAGGTGAACTGTAGGATTCTTAGACCTTCTCATGCCAGAGGCAAATAAGGAAATTCAGACTAGTTTCAGAGCTGTATCTACATCTTGAAGAATTTGGGGTTGGTTTCATTTCAGATTCTATATAATCCCAAATGTATTTGGCCAAACACTCTCCCTTGATTTTTTAAATCCCAGGTGCAATTTAAGGAAAACTGAATCCCTAGATTTAATTCACAAAATGTGATTTTTCTGTAGGATATTTGATATTTTCTTTTAAAAATATACATTAAAATTTTTGTCTTTCCTTTCAAACACCAGAAGGTTAGCGTTGATAGGTTTTGGTTTAAAGAATACAAACCCCAAATTCTGAGAATTCAAAATATGGATAAAAATATATTTGACCTTCGTAGGCTGAGGCACAGACATATATGTTATCTGGGTTTGGATATGTTTTATTTCTCTGCCATGCCCCCAATTCTCTATCTTCAGTTTACAAAAAAATAATACTATTACCAAACAGTGAAAATGAATTACATGTGACATTATTTTAGATCCATGGTTTGTAAAGATCTGTGCTTCAGAAAGAGTTTTTATATTCTTTTGTGTCTCATAATATCTTCTGAAATAGAATTTTTTTCAGAATTTGTACTCTAAAATATTTTTTCCTACTTAAACCTTGAAATTGACTTTTTTCCTGCATAGTGTTTTATCGATTTGGTGGGGAGGGGAGGTGTTCAGGCACTTCACGTCAAGGTCCTATTTCAGAGAGCAGTGGTAACTTACTTTTTTAAAGAATAGTTTTAGATTTACATAAAAATTTCAAAGATGGTACGGACAGCTCCTGCATGTCATTTGCCCATTTTCTCCTATTATTAACATCTTCTGTTACTAGGATTCATTTGTCACAAATAAGCAACTAATATCGGTACATTATTATTAATTAAATGCCACCCTTTATTTAGAGTTCATCAGTTTTCCTTAATATCCTTTTCCTGTTTGAGAATTCCATTTAGGATACCACATCACATTTAGTTGGCAAGTCTCTTTAGATGACTCTGTCCTGTGACAATTTCTCAGACTTCCCTTGTTTTTGATGACCTTGACAGTTTTGAGGAATGCTAGTCAGGCATTTTGTGGAATGTCCCTCCATGTGGATTTGTCTCATATTTTTCTCATGGTTAAACTGGGGTTTGGGTCTTTGGAGAGGAAGACCTCAGGGATGAAGTGCCATTCTCATCACGTCATGTAAAGGGTGCATGCCATCAGCATGGTTTATCACAGAGGGTGTTAACCTTGATGACCCGGCCTACACAGCATTTACCAGGTTGGAAATGGATTACTTTTCAACAAATTCTTCTTCAGTATTCAGAGAGGCATCGGGGGAGAGGTTTGAGGTATCTGATCTCAGGTCAGGAAATATAAATTCTTAATCCTGGCCCTGCCATGGATTTCCTGTGTCACTTTTCTTCTCTGGGTCTCACTTGTAACCTATGGGGCTTAGAGAAAATGCTAAAAGGAAAAGGGAAAACTTTTGAGGTCTTCTTATGTCTTAGATTCTATGTTCTCCCCTTTTATTTTTATTGTACTTTTTCAGAGTCCCGGTAGAAAGAAGGATGGGTGATTTGGGGAGAATATGATAAAGAAACTTTTGACAGAGGTGAGGATGGGGTATAGGGAAATCCCAAGCTTTAGTGCAGCGCCCTGGGTCTAGTGCCAGCAGGGTGCCTGCATCACACCTAGAACTGAAGGGGTGGGAGGACAGAGTATTTCGGGTGTCCTTAAGACTCAGATGCCCACACAGAGGGGGAAGGCTGTCAGAAAGGAGCTGTGGCCATCATCCAGAGAACACAGCCAGCCCATGCCTGTAAGCAGGGAGGAATCAATTCCCTGATGTCATGCTTCTTTCTCCCTCTAATCTGGATGAATCTACCCTAAAGCTAGAAGACAAGGCAAGGAATCCCAGAGAGATAAGACACTTGGGGCACACATAAGGGTAGAGAAGAACAGAAAGTGTATCTGGAAGGACAAACCAAAGATATGTGTATTGAACGCTGTGAGTCACAACTGAATCAATTCAGCCCAGCATATAACATGCCCAACATAATTTAATAATGTAACTTTCACTTAAGTATTTGCAGAGACAGAGGACCCAGTGAATTCCCAAACAGCCCATGCCGACATATCAGAGTTCTAATGATCGCAGTCTGTCACTTAGTCTTTAATCCATTCATCTCAGACAACGGGTGTGATGTCTCTTCTACATCAAAATTTGAAATATATGCAAACAGTTCGAATGGACTATCTCTCCAGCTAAATAATCCAAGTTTCTTCCAGAGTGGGTAGAAAATTAGACCAGGTTACTCTAAAGAGTCACCCAAGTCTAAGATCTGTAATTCCATGTGAATACAAACCACTTCCTTGGAAAGATTTATATCCCTAAGGTTCATTAATGTTGCACTGAGAATTAACATAAGGAGATGAAGAAAGGAGCCCAAGATTCTGAGGGATTAGATAAAAAAAATAGAAGTTTAATGCCTATATCAGGACCATAATAGAACAAAACATCAATCATGATGGCAAGGGGGAAATTTAAGGCCCCCTTGCGAGTTAGGAACTTTGAATTGCATCAGATAGGCAATTGTCCATTGCATAAAAATGACTCTATCTAAAATACAGTTCTAGGGACAGAAAAGGTATAATAAGTGAAAGATACTTTGCAAAAAGTTGTTTTACATTTGACAAAGCTTTAATATTGGTCACTCACATCATTGTGATATAGACATTATTATACCCATCTTAAAGATGAGGAAAAAGAGGCACACACATTGGGTACCTGGTCCAAAGTCACACCGTTCTCTCGAACAGGGCAAGACATATATTTGACACTCAACAAAGAAATCTTAAGGAGTAAAGCTTAATTATCTTAAGTGCTGAGCTAATCTTCTAGAAAGGACTGCCTAACACGCCCTACCTTCTGGCACAGTTGTCGGGCACAGAGAGAAGTCAGCCAGGGTTCCTTTTTCATGTTCTAGCCAAAGAGGCTCATTTGGACACCTGAGTGAAAATAATTTTTATATTCTCTAATGACTATAACTCATTTTCTATTACTTAGTAAATGTGATGAAGAAAAGTGTTCTTGTGAAGCCAGGTAGCACTTGCAAATGGGCTGGTGTGACTTGACGGATGGATTTGGAACCCAAAGCTGGGAATAGAGTGGCTGAAAGCTGCAGATGTTGGCAGAAGCTGACTTCTGAGCCATTTCTCTTTCCTTGGATGGTGATAATCTGGACTTTTTAATTGATTAGAAAATCTAAAAGGTGCTCTTGTGTTTTCAGTGTGTATGTAAGAATCAGCTAACTGTTGGAAGTCGGCAGGCCTTTCCTTCCCTCTCTCCACCTAGTTGTAGCTTCTCTCTTTACTTTGAGGACTGTCTAGCAAATGGATATAAAGTCCTGAAACCTAAGGGATTAGAAAGACTGACTGAGGGAATATCATCTGTATTTCTGCTGGGAGCTAGAAAAATAAGAAAAGCCACAGCATAACTGTTTTTACAAGCTACAAATTGTTTATACTGTTGAGTATTTTTAAAAGTATTTTAAGTGTTTGTTCTAAGGAAAAATTGGCTGCTTTAAGTACTATACCATGGTGGGTATAATGGAAAAGAGCCTTGGTTTGCAGTTAGGCAGCCCTGGGTTTGATTCTGAACCTATCACTTAATTTTTTTTTTTTAACTTTGGGCAGTTTTATTTGTAACCTTTCTATGTCCTGTATGAGAAAGGTAAACTGTTTGAAAATGCACCCTTTAGTGCTGTGGTTCTCAATCTTGGCTACACATCAAAATCTACTGGGGAGCTTTAAAAAAAAAATACAGATGCATGAGTCAATTAAATGCCTAAATGTGGGACCTAGGTATGTAAAAAATACAAACCAAATGTAGAGTGAGAGTAGACAGCTAGTGTGCTTAACCAATCAGAATGAAAGGATCAGTTTTTCAGGGACACAGAAAATTGCAAGATTTACTGTACACCTCCCATGAATGGGGAAGCTGAAGCTCAGGGAGATTCCTAGGTTTGTCCAGAATCACACAATTTAGAGTAGATTTCAGGTCTTCTGAAATCTAGGTCAGAATATTTTCTGCAGTACTGCAAACTCAGCCTGAGTTGCTCATAAGCTACCCAGAGCAGAAAACAGAGTTTGAGACATGCCCTTTAATAATAATAATAATAATAATAATAATAATAATAATAACAATAATAATAATAAACAGTACTAGAGGCAGCTTGGCAGTGAGGTTATCCTCTGCAATGGCCTGCCGTCTGATGACCAACATGTGAAACCTTGAATTTGGCTTAAACCAGGAGTCACAGGCTCACGTGTCCACCAAGTTCAGGTAGGCAACTGACCTGGCACAAGACAGTACGGGGAGATGGGAGCCAGGATGAAATGGAGGGTCAGTTTTTCGAATTCAAATATTTAACAGATTTCAGAACAAACAGAACAAATTGGTAACCTGAATTCCCTCATAGGGTGCTGGTTTACTCAATCCCCACCAATGTATCACGTTGGATGCTAGATTTTAGGAAGAACTTGATAGCATGATCTGATCCAGAGTTTCGCCTTTAATCTGTTTTTGTTGCGTCATCTCTTTTCTAGATCTAAGGAAACCAGAGGCTGGAGATGTTGAGTAGTTGTCCCAGCTCTCAAGGTGATAGAGTGCGAACCAGTCTTTGTATTCCCTGCCTCATGCTCTTCTGGGTATTGTCAGAGCTTAAGAGCTGGAGTTAGAAGAGACAGCGGTTGAAATCCTGGTGACACCACTTCCGAGCTAGGAGACTGTAAGTTACTTTCTCCTTACTAAACCTTGTTTTTTTTTCCACTATAAAAATTAGAATAATAAAACTAGTTACCTCATAATGGTAATATGGGGATTAAGTAAAAGAATGCATGTTAAACGCTTAGCTCAGTGCCAAGCACAGAGTGAGGATTCCGTCACTGTGTTTTTGTTATCATCGTTGTTGTTTTGTTGTGCAATATCACTTCCCATCCTGAAGTATGAACGTTCAGAGCTCTTGTTTTTTTTTTAGGGACCAGATAGTTTCAGACTGGCTCTCTCTCCTCCTCCAAGCCTAGTCTCTTTGCTATCCACATGCAGATATACTTGAGTTCACTCGACTGAGAGTTTCGTATGTAGTACATTCTAATCTGCAGCATGGTGTTTGGAACTAGTATATCACAGATTTAGGGTTGACTGGTATGTGACTGAGGCCAGGGACTTGGTATGTGGCCTTCCTGGGATATAACAATTCCATTTTATAATGTATCCATGAGAAAAAAAAAATGTTTATAAGAAGAAATAAATGGAATCAGAAGCTTGAAAATGTTCAGACCTCCTGGACCCTGAAAACAACAATGACATACTTTCCCCATAGCCTGAGTGAGAGGAGTTTGGCCTGGAAAACTGGCTCATCTCCTTTCCGTCTTTGTCTCCAGTGTCTTGCCCCGGCCTCATTCCATCTGTCATTGTCCTGCAGACATAAGGAAGGGCATGTAAGTGTGGAGTGATGGGGGCAGACACGTTTTCGAAGCCTCTAGGCAGCCCCAAACTGTTATGAGAAGACACTCTTAGTATTTCTAAGCTGGATGAGGCTTCCAAGGGCTCTGGGACTTGGACTTGAAAGAAAACTCCTGTATCCCATTCATTGGATCCAGTCTCACGGGGAGGGAAGGGTAAGCGCTCCCTGCCCTTGGTCATCTTCTGACACACAGCCTCTTGCCTGTCTCTAGTGCCGTCCTTGTTGATAACCACAAGGTGGCATTGCAGATTAAAGTGAAATACCGCAAACCTCCTTCCCACTCCCAGGTGAGGCTCTGTCACTCCACACCTGGGAATTAAGAGGACATATATCCCCATCTGCTCATTCTACAGATGGTCACACTGAGGCTCAGAGACAAGGCGTAACCTGCTTGGGGAGTTACAGTGTAGAATATAAGTCTCTCAAGTGCTAATCAGACAGGAAAATGCATGAGCCATTGTTAGGTACCCAGATAATGAAATATATCCCTTCAATTTAGCAAAGTATGAAATATATCAATGTGATTTTCTAAAGAATAATTTCCTCGATTCAAGTGGGTAAAAGAAATTAGAATGTAAATGCCTCAAGGGCAGGGATTTTGTACCTACTTTACTTGCCACATACAAGATCCTGGAATCAGTTTATATAGTATTGATTTATGATTCCTAATACATGTTAGGTTCCTTCCTCTTTATAGTTTTTTCATCTTCAGACTAGATTTCTAGAAGTTAATGGGTAAAAATTACTTTTCTCTTGATCTCTCATTTATTCAGTTAACACGTGGCTATTGAGACCCTACCAGGTCCAGAGGCTGGGCTGTGCATCTGCTGGGAGCCTGGCCGTTTGTTTAGTACTGAGTAGATGCTCTGCTTTCATGGATTTACTGTTACCTCACTCACTGACTTAGGGAAACTGTGGGGTTTGAACAGGGATGTTTGAAATTCCTTCCTCCTTCCCCCGTCTTTGGTTCCTCCCCAGAATTCAGGGTCCAGCTTTGTTTCTGATTCTTGGAGAAGCCAAGTGGCTTCTGAAGTCCAGTGACAGAGCCCATTCCCCTGAATGGGACTTGTGACATCACTACTGTTATATTACACGGGGAATGCCCCCTCATCCCCTCACTTTCTGAGGCACCTTGGGAAAGTCATTTTTCTTTAGGTCTCAGGTCCCTGTGTCTAAAATGCACTCAAAGCCTAACATCCTATAGTTCTAGATCATCTAACACCCTCTCCTCATGAGACTTGTTAGCAATTGAAACTTCTCCCCCATTGCTTCTGTTTGGGTTCCTTTGTACCAAAACACTGGCTGTCCAATGAGGGGTCCCTGATGACTGGATCTGGAATGTGTATTCTTTGGAAAGCTCTGAGGTTGGGACTTGAGGGAGAAAGAAATGCCATCATGCTGTTTTAGAAAAATTATCTTCCGTCAGAGGAAAATTCAGTGATTCTCAGGAGGAAAAATGAAAAAAACATATCATGTGCCCAGATGAAGCTTCGTTGCTGTTGTATATTTTAATGCTCATATAAGCCAGAGGACCTCACTTGGGACCCTGCATTTCTTAGAGTGATGTTCAACAGTAGATCAGATTTTCTGATCCAAAATATAAAAATCCCTACACATAAAAATCCCATAGTATGAAAACCCACCAAGCTCGGAGACGGTGCTAAATTCAGTTGTCCATTTACAAGGTATGGGTGCAGAATCCTTCCTTCCTCTGACTGTACTCTAGGTTAGGTCTCTCCAGCCACAAGGAGTTTTGCTGACCAGTTCTCATGCTGCCTGTCATCCCTACCCCACCTTCCATTCTCCTAGTTTAGAGCCTTTTCCATTCTTTCACTAGTTGCTCACATGACATGGTTTTCAGGCACAAATCCATCTTACTACAGTGTCCCAGTGTCCTTTCTGAAGAGTGGTGGCCAGAACTGTATGGCCCCCCACAGCAGCCCCCACGCAAGTTCTTTGTACCCTTTCCTGTGCTAAGCAGGGCAATAAGGAGGTCAAGAAGACCTGGACTGTGTCTTTGAAGAGCTCATTGTACAAAACAAAGGTATCATGTGTCTATAAACACAGAAAACAGAAACAAAAGGCAAGAGGTTTAAAGTCGTTTTCCATGGATGGGACAGAAAATAGCCCATATAACAGACAAAGAGTTCTTAGCACATCATTTGTATTGTCAAGTTTCTGGGTGTTCTTATTCTGTTCCTAATATTTCATTAAAATGGGTGTCTGCATTTATTGCCAATGAATGTCACCCATATGAATATTAAAGAGAGCTGCATTCCCAGCGGAGAGGCTAGTTACATCCTTCCTTTTGTTTGCCTCCTTTCCTCTTTTTAAGTCAGGGATGGCTGAGGACTCAGAGCAGAAATTTTGTTTCATTTATCCCTTTCTTTTGTGTGAATCGACACAGCTGAGATTCAGGGAGGGAATGGCGCTTGCCCTCAGTCTAGGATGGACCAGCAGTGCTGGATTCTTCTTGCAGAGGAGCTCATCTTTGCAGCAATGCTTATATCTTCTTCGTGGCTGATTGCACTTGTGAGATCGTCAGGCTGAGAAACGCCGTGCTCTGGAGACAGGGTGTGAAAGCTGCTGCTTAGTGATGGGCTCCGCCTCTGTGTCTTTGGTGGCAGAGCCCTGCCGTTGGCTCTTCAAGGCTTCAGTAAAGGGGAGAATAATTCCCCAACTAATTTCAGGGGGCCTTCTGCTTCCCTTGTAATTAGCATAGAGCCCACTCTTTACC
>NW_006775143.1:3151679-3194179 GCF_000442215.2 Lipotes vexillifer | reverse complement strand
ACTAAGATCCCATGGCAGGTCAGTTACAAGGCTGGATCTCTTGATTCCTAATGAAGACCTTTTCCTTGAGTCACGAAGTGAGATTTACCCCATCCCATTTTGGTACTAAGGATACAACAAAATTAAGTCACAGAACTGCAGTCCAGATCAAGTAGAAAACAGAGCAGTAAATAGAATTACAATACATGCAACAGAGTCTATAACAATATAGGATAATAATAATAATAGCTAACACATTTAAAGTGGAATATCTTGTATTGACGTCAATACATGTAATGACCCCAAAAGGTGGGTGTGTTCTTGTTTTAAAGATATGAAAGGAACCAACTATGCAGAGATTGAGTATTTACCCAAGGTTATGTCCAGTAAACAAAGGAACTAGAATTATGAGTACAAGAAGATTTGGGTAAACAGAGGAGGAGAAATGACTGTGTTTAGGAGAAAGGAGTAAGTGATACCTGAACTGAGTTTGTAAGGGAAGCTAGGAATTAGCCAGGTAAAGAAGGGAAAAGGATACTAGAGACTGTGCCTTGGTATAATAACTATTGGATGGTGACTGTAATAAGGTAGAGGCATACAGTAAACCTTAGAGCAGGGACTAAAGAAAATAAAGTGAGTGATATGATGTAGCCAGTACTGGAGACAAAAAGTAATCCTAAAAAGTACTCATTTACTCCAAGATAAGGCAGAAAAGGAAAAAAAAAAAAAAAAAAAGAGTGAAGAACAAATCAGACACATTCCAACATGGTAGACTTAAACCCAAACTTATGAATAGTTACATTAAACATGAATGATCTAAAGCTAAAAACACTCCAATAAAAAATTGGAGATCATCATATTAGAACAAGTAAGATCCAACCAATTGCGGACTTCCAGTCCTGTGAGTTTATTTAACAAGTAACCCACTTTAAGTTTAAAAAAATATATAGGCCGAAAACTAAAAGTATAAAACATAAAAGTATAAGTAAAATGTATATAAGTTAAAGTATAAAAATATATACAAAGCAAACATTTACTAAAAGAAAACTAGAGTGGCTCTGCTAATATCAGTCAAAATATACTGTAGAAAAATGGAAATTTCTAAAGATAAAGAGGGGCACTTCATAATAATAAAGGCAGTCAAGTCAGTTCACCTAGAAGACTTAACAATCCTAAATGTGCGTTCTCGAAATAACAGTTTTAATATGCACAGGATCAACTGATAGGAATGAAGAGAGAAACATACAAATCCATACTGGAGATTTTGACTCAAACAACACTATTAACAATCATTCTAATTGGCATTTATAGACCACTCCACCCAACAACAACAGAAAACACATTCTTTTCATGTGTACATAGACGTTCACCAAGATAAGCCATTTACTGGACAATAAAAAAGCATCGATACATTTTAAATGACTGGGTAAAAACCAAGGGTAGCATTTAGATCTGTTCTTAGCCTTAACATAAACTGATTATATCTGCATGATGTCAGTAGGATTAATAAATTGATATTATTACAATTCAAGCCTGTTACTCTATTAACTCACTGTGTGACTGTTGGCAAGTTTCTCTGTATGTCTAAACCTCAGTTTTCCCGAACATTAATGTTTGGTATTAACTAGACAATGTTTTCTTAAATTATTTTCCACTATATGTTTATGAAGCCAGACCCTTGCACAATGCCTGTCATATAGAAGGGCATCTCAACAAAGATTTGTCCAAAAAATGTTAAATGAATGAATAAGCGGTTGTTTTGATTTAAGAGATGCTTGACAGCACTCTGCTGCATTTCATCCTTTACATTTCTGGCTTTAAAATATGCCTTCTTCCCAAAAATGCAATGAATAGGGATTAGAAGTTTTTGTCCTTACTTAAATACTTATCCCTACTTAATTTATTGTGAACTGTAATGGATATGTAGATTAAGTGCACTTTTCAGTTAGCTGCTTTTTGGAGTAACAGTCTGATGTCTTTAGGTAAATGGCAGTAATGAAAGTATTTGTTTGTTGGAGCAGTGTATAAGAAATGTGCAGACCTATATGCTATACAGAATGTTATTAATGTTTGTGAAATTTCAGGTAGCAGTAATGGAATTCACCTAAAATTTTCAGATTATTAATTCATTTTGTCCCAATTTATGTATGATATCTTACAAAGTCCATTTTGCTGTTGAAAACATGAATTCCACAATAATGATTATGACTAACAATGTACCAGTTGTTTTAAGAATAAGAAAAAATATGTCATTTCTTTGCAACCATTTTTGACCTATTCTTAGGGCAGAGAATATTTAATTCGGTATTCTTCAGAGTGAATTCTGCAAAACCATAGTCACACAGGCTGTAAATGTTATAAGGAAAGAGGGAAGGAAAGCACTGCAGTTTTTTAAAAGTTTTGGAATCATTGACTTAAACTCAGAGGACTTTAGAGATATTTAAGTATGTTAATGTGTATTATAAATTTCAAAATGATGCGGAGAGGGACCATTGTATAAAGGACTCCCTGAACATTTCAGCATGCTTATTAGTGTCCTGTGGCTGCAACACATTACCACAGGCTTAGTGGCTTATAACAGTAGAAAATGATTCTCACACAATTCTGGTATCTAAAAGTCCAAAGTCAGTGTATCGGCAGAGCCAACTTTCCTATGGAACCTGTAGGGGAGAACCTGTTCTTTACCTCTTCCAGCTTCTGGTGGCTGTTTGTATTCCTTGGTGTGTGGCTACATCACTCCAATCCTGCTTTTCCTGGTCCCATTGCCACCTCCTGCATGTGTGTCTGTTGAATGTCCCTCTGACTCACTCGTATATTTGTCACTGGATTTAGGGCCCACCAAGATAATCCAGGACAAGCTCCTCCTTCCCCATCTTTTGTGATATAAGTTAGTATTCATTTTTTGTGATATACATCTTTTGTGATATAAGTTAGTATTCATTTTTTTTTTTACCTTATAAGGTAACATTCACAGGTTCCAGGGGTGAGGAAGTAGGCATATCCTTTTCAGGGCCACCATTCAGCCTAGTATACCATGGAACAATTTCATGGAATTATTTTTTGTTCATTCATATATCACTGAGAAAATATCTTTTGAGCCACTACTATATGTCAGGCACCATTCTAGGTACAACAGACTCATCAACAGATAAAATTTTAGTAGAATAAATTTTAGAACACTGCCACTAATTAATAAATGTGATTTGAAAATGCTAAAGATTGATCAAAACATTTGAAAAGCTACATAATGAATACAATTTATCTTTTCTTTCAGTCAGAAATTTAGCTAATTTAGGATATATTGTTTGAATTTCTTGTGTTTATCAGGCACTGGGATATAGAAGTGGGTGAATAAGACATGGCCTCTACCTTCATGAGGCTTGGAGCTGCTTGGAAATATAGACCTGAGCATAAAATACCATACCCAGAGTAAAAAGAAAGTCTATTAGGAACAAAAGCAAGAAAATAAATTCTTTTTAAAAACTGAGATATCAGGTGGGCAAAATAAAATAATTGGAATAGAATTCTCATAATGAGTGAATGACAGAATGAATGCAGTGAGGAGTAAAGTAGTTCATTGGAAAATCAGATGAAAAACAATTCCTAGAAGGCATAGAAAATGATAAAAGATAAAAAATATTATTTTAAGTGAAGAAATGTGAAGGAAAAAAAAGGAGTATTAATCTTCACATAATAGGAGTACCAGGAAGGAAGGAAAATGGAGAGGATGTCATATTTGAAGAAATAACAATTGAGAATGTCTCGCATTTTTTTTAATCAAAGTACAGTTTGTTTACATTGTTGTGTTAGTTTCTGGTGTGCAGCAAAGTGATTCAGATTCTTTTCCATTATAGTCTATAGCAAGATATTGAATATAGTTCCCTGTGCTCTACAGTAGAACCTTGCTGTTTATTTTATATACAGTAGTGTATATCTGCTAATTCCAAACACCTAATTTATTCCTCCCCCACCTTTCCCCTTTTGTAGCCATGAGTTTGTTTTCTATGTCTATGAGTATGTTTCCGTTTTGTAAATAAGTTCATTTGTATCATTTTTTAGATTCCACATACAAGCGATATCATATGATATTTATCTTTCTCTGTCTTCGCTTAGTATGATAATTTCTAGGTTCATAGAAATTGGCATTATTTCATTTTTTAAAAATTTATTTTTTATTTCTGGCTGCGCTGGGTCTTTGTTGCCGCTCGCAGGCTTCTCTAGTTGTGGCGAGTGGGGGCTACTCTTGGTTGTGGTGCACAGGCTTCTCATTGCAGTGGCTTCTCTTGTTGTGGAGCACGTGTTCTAGGCACACGGGCTTCAGTAGTTGTGGCATGTGGGCTCCGTAGTTGTGGCTCGCGGGCTGTAGAGCATAGGCTCAGTAGTTGTGGTGCTCGGGCTTAGGTGCTCTGCGACATGTGGGATCTTCCTGGACCAGGGCTTGAACCCATGTCCCCTGCATTGGCAGGTGGATTCCTAACCTCTGTGCCACCAGTGAAGCCCTATTTCATTCTTTTTTATGGCTGAGTAATATTCCATTGTGTGTGTGTGTGTGTGTGTGTGTGTGTGTGTGTATTGGTTATTGTAAATAGAGCTGCTATGAACATTGAGGTGCATGTATCTTTTTCAGTTAGAGTTTTTCCAGATATATGCCCAGTAGTGTGATTGCTGGATCATATGGTAGTTATATCTTTAGTTTTTTAAGGAACCTTCATACAGTTTCCCACATTGGCTGCACCAATTTATATTCTCACTAACAGAGTAGGAGAGTTCCCTTTTCTCCACACTGTCTCCAGCATGTATCATTTGTAGAGCTGATGATGGCCATTCTGACCGGTGTGAGGTGACACTTCATTATTGTCTTGATTTTCATTTCTCTAATAAGTAGTGATGTTGAGCATCTTTTCACGTGCCTGTTGGCTATCTGTATGCCTTCTTTGGAGAAATTTCTATTTAGGTCTTCTACCCGTTTTTTGATTGGGTGGTTTATTTTTTTGATATTGAGCTGTATGAGCTGTTTATGTATTTTGGAAATTAATCCCTTTATGGTCACATCATTTGCAAATATTTTCTCCCATTCTGTAGGTTGTCTTTTCATTTTGTTTATGCTTTCCTTTAATATGCAAAAGCTTATAAGTTTAATTAAGTCACATTGTTTATTTTGGTTTTTGTTTCCATTATGGTAGGAGCTGGGTCCAAAAAAATATTGCTGTGATTTATGTCAAAGAGTGGCCTGCCTATGTTCTCTTCTAGGAGTTTTATGGTGTCAAGTCTTACAGTTAAGTCTTTAAGCCATCTTGAGTTTATTTTTGTGTATGGTGTGAGGGTGTGTTCTAACTTCAGTGATTTACATGCAGCTGTCCAGCTTTCCCAACACCACTTGCTGAAGAGGTGTTTTATTCTCCGTTGTATGTTCTTGCCTCCTTTGTCGAAGATTAATTGACTGTAGGTGTGTGGGTTTATTTCTGGGCTTTCTATATTGTTCCATTGATCCATATGTTTGTTTTTGTGCCAATACCATGCTGTTTTGATTACTGTAGCTTAACAGTATTGTCTGAAATCTGGGAGGGTTATGCCTCATGCTTTGTTCTTTTTCCTTAGGATTGCTTTGGCAACTCTGGGTCTTCTGTGGTCCCATATAAATTTTAGGATTATTTGTTCTAGTTCTGTGGAAAAAAATCCAATTTTTTTTTTTTTTTTTTTTTTTGCGGTACGCGGGCCTCTCACTGCTGTGGCCTCTCCCGTTGCAGAGCATAGGCTCCAGCCGCGCAGGTTCAGCGGCCACGGCTCACGGGCCCAGCCACTCCACGGCATGTGGGATCTTCCCAGACCAGGGCACGAACCCGTGTCCCCTGCATCGGCAGGCGGACTCTCCACCACTGCGCCACCAGGGAAGCCCAAAAATCCAGTTTTTTAAAGAAGTATTTCAAATAGAAAATTCTGAGTACTAAATAACGTGGGTAAAGAAATCAACACAAAGGAGAAACAAAGAAATAACTAATTATAGTACAATACAAATAAAAACTTCAGAAGAAGAGAGAATTCTATCCAATTCTAGAATAAAAATACATGACTTACAAGAAAATAGGAAATCAGGTTGAAATCAACATTCTGTGTGTAGTACTAGATTCAAGAGGAGAGTGGAGAAATATTTTCAAAGTGTTTTTAAAAACATCTGTATATCAAATTCAAATGCAGAAATAAAATACGCTTAATCTTAGGCGTACAAAGGATAAGAATTTTAATGCAAA
Organism: Lipotes vexillifer; assembly: GCF_000442215.2. NCBI lineage: Eukaryota > Metazoa > Chordata > Mammalia > Artiodactyla > Lipotidae > Lipotes > Lipotes vexillifer. The sequence continues at coordinate 3,187,952 of NW_006775143.1, read as the reverse complement.
AATACTGTCTTTGAGGAGACTTTTTTCTTTTTGGAAGACACTTTTATAGGCAGTATTACAACAAGTAGATAATTACTTATCTGCAGAAGAACTGGGGAGCAATATTAATTACCTTAGCAAAAGTTCTAGTGAAAAATCTCTCACATATAAAAATAGAAGAAAAAGGGAAATATATAGGAATTCAGACTAAAACTAAATATGATTCGTTGAGGGAGAGGGCAAGCTCAAGGAAGAAGAGAATGGGCTAAAGTGTTTGTCTTGATCAAAGGAAGATATACACATTGAAATTCTTAAGAATTGATGAGAAAATGAAAACAAAATAATTACAAATTTTAATAAACTGATTCTGACTATCTGAAAAAATTCAATAGAATGTGTAACTTTCAAAAACAGCAAAATGTGTAACTTTCAAAAACAGAAAAAAAAACTTTCAAAATCCAGCATTGGACAGTTTGAAAGGGGAAATGAAAAGGAAAAGAAAACATGGCAAATAAAAAGTACAAAATAGAGTTGCAAAAATAAGTGGCATTGTATCAATATAATGATGATAGATTCAATGTATGTAGTTTAAATTCACTGCTTAAAATCCAGAGATTTTCTGATTATATTTTTTATGCCAGGATCCACCAATTTGTTATCTTTCAGAGAAAATTTTTAAACAAAGGGATATAAAGAGTGTGCACAAAGGTACAGAAACATGCATATGAGGAAGATGGGTACCACAGGAGGATGAGATAGCAGTTTTATAATAGATAAAGGTAATTTGAGATAAAAGTGGACATAAGAGTTCAAGAAAAGGCTACTTAAAAGAACAACATTTCAAACAGGTACAATATTTTTAAACATAAATGCACCTAAGCTTGACTCAAAATTAATAAAGTAGCACTAGCGGAACTATATGGAGAAATAAATATGGGAATACTTTGTAGGTTGAGATTTTAACATATTCCTCTGATAGATCAAGTAGATTTTAAAAATAAGAAAAAAATATTTTTAAGTTATTAAAAATATACTTAGTATGTGTAAACTAAAAGACATATGTAGAACCTATATCCAAGAAAGAATATGAATTTTTTCACAGGGAACAGTCTCAAAAATTAACATGTAAGAGATCAAAAGTGCTACTTAATACACAGGTCAGTCAAGGCAGATACATGACAAACTTATTCATAAAATATCTGTGGTTGTGGGCAAGTAGAGACCAGCAGACTGGATAAATTAAAAAGGAGAGGGTACTCATGATGGAGTAGTTACAGTCAGAAGAAATAAATTAGATGCCCTTAGAGGAATGATTTTAGCTATTGAAAACAGTATTTATTGAATAAATTAAGAAATACAATAAAATAAAATAAACAGGAAATTCATAATTTTATTTATGTAAATGAAAAATGTATACACAAAATATTTTTCAAGATTGACTCTATATCTAAGGAAACATCAAATACAATAGTCTGCATGCCTTGGGGAAGAAAGGGAATAGGAGGAAGGAGAGGAAATGAATGGAACATAAAATATAAAGTAAAATAAAACAAGTATGAAGCCTTGAAAGAATCAATGATAATTACCATGAAATAAAGAGTAATATTGACTCAATTATATGCGTCATCTGAGGTTAGAAAAAAAACCCCAATACAGTGCAAGCAGACAAATCTGAATATAAAATTATACAAGCAGTATGCAAAGAGGGGAAAAACACAGAATAAGAACTAGGAAGAAATAGACCAATATACTTATAATATTGTGTATGTGTAGCAGGGGTGGGTGTGTACATGTGTGTACACATGCTTGTGGTTGGTGATATATGGATGTTTTATATTTATCTTAAATTTCCCTTTATTTTTCACATTTTCTCCATTAAGCCTTTGTTCCTTACATAATCAGAAACAAGAAAAAAAACTGAAAAAGAAAAATTTGTGCCTAAGGCATCTATAGTCCATTTTGACATGTTGGTTTTTAATGTCATAACATGTGAAAGAAACACAAAATGAATTAGAAGAGATCAAACAGACAAAGAAAATGGCTGATGAAATTATTAAACCAAATAGTCAAGGCAAAGCAAAGTCCTAAATTGTTGACATACATATTCCCCAATTCTAAAAACCAGTGCACAAGCAGACTTAACTGCCTCTCAAGGCTAGTTTTTGCTGCACCATTAGCTGATTCTGTAGCATATATCAAGCAAAACTTTTTCCCCATGCTCTTCAGTTTAAGAATTAAATAAGCAGCCTTCCGTTCTCTCCTAAAGGAGCCTCATCACTGAGACTAAAGTTTAAAAGGAGTGTTATTACTAAGGCTTCAAAAATGGTCATGCCAGTGATGACATGGAGAAAACCAAGACATGTGGCACTTTCTAAAGAAATAATACTTTTTAAAGGACAATTCCCTGAAGTCAAGTCTTGGCTCTTTTTAACTTTCATGAGCTATTTAAAAAAAATAAGACTTTTGAACCTAAATCAGGAAATCTAGTTGAGACCCTTGCAATTATGCTGCCTTGGGTCACAGAAAGAAAAGCCATGGCCACCTTGGAATTCCAAGAAATTCACAAGTATAGAGCACTTCATCCTAAGAGATGTTGACACACCTTTTTAAGTCATGATGAAAGCAGCCTCATCCCACTTCCTCTTATGGTATCCTTTGGTACAGACAAAATCCACTAGGGCTGCTCTGGGCTGTAAACAGTAAGAAATATTTCCCAGTGATAGCACTTGCTTTGTCTCAGCAACATGGATATCACATTTTATGTTCCTTAAAGAAATCGTTACATTTTTTCATCTTTCTATAACAATTTAATTGTTCTCTTCCTCCTCCTCCTCCTCCTCCTCCTCTGCAACCACCACCAGTGCCACCATTTTCATTAACAGGTGTATATTGAATGTCATCTATTGCCAGTAATTGGGCATACCATCTTCATAGACATGGCTAAAGCCGTAGATGCATTCTGCCCCAAGATCTTCATTTTATAAACGGGGGGGTGGTGGAGCAGGCGACTCCCCTGGTGGCACAGTGGTTAAGAATCCACCTGCCAATGCAGGGGACCCGGGTTTGAGCCCTGGTCCGGGGGGATTCCGCATGTTGCGGAGCAACTAAGCCTGTGCACCACAACCACTGAGCCTGTGCTCTAGAGCCCGCAAGCCACAACTACTGAGCCCACGTGCCACAACTACTGAAGCCCACGCACCTAGCGCCTGTGCTCCACAACAAGAGAAGCCACCGCAATGAGAAGCCCGAGCACTGCAACAAAGAGTAGCCCGCGCTTGCTGCAACTAGAGAAAGTCCGCATGCAGCAACGAAGACTCAATGCAGCCAAAAATAAATAAATAAATAAGCAAACAAACAAATCAATCAATTTAAAAAACGGGGGGGGGCAATATGAATTTCATATGAGGTATACTATGCTAAATTCTTTACAGGATTTCATAAAATATTAGAACACCCCATGTGTTACATTTAATTAGGCCATGATATAGATGAGATAACTGAGCTTAAAGAATATAAATACATTTCATGTGTTCATAGAGTTACACGAAGATGCATATAGGAAGTGAAACCAGATTTGCATCATGCCGAAATCAGTATTATTTCTACTGGATAGTACTGCCTCCAAGAGAAGGCAGGGACCTAAATTAAGTGGCAGAGCTTGTGTTTAAGACACATTTATGTCAAATATAATTGACTTTCTACTTTAATGCATTGACATTTCTTTGTAATATCATTTTGGCTTACCATGGAATGATAGATTATTTTTAACATCCAGACTTTGAAACATTCCCTATGTGTTTCTTTATCTGGACAATGTGTGAAGTCTTTTATAACTGTCTTCCAAGACTTTGCAAAAATAACTCATTCTTGTGGAGATTCATGTGAACTCATTCTAAAATAATGACTGGAAATTTCTTCCCAGTGGCATGTAGTAGATAATAGTTCAGTTCAGGAAAACTTCATTGAGCATCTATTATGATAAAGGCACTGGGAAGTCTTTGGGGACACAGAGGAGGATAAAATAGTCACTGGTCTCAAAAGGAAGAAATATACAAAAAGAGAATCACAATTCAAGTGGACCATGCCAAAGTAGGGGTAAGCTCCGGGATCTTTGCCAGCACAATAGAGGGGTCTCTATCCCACCCTAGGTATGCAAGATGGGAGAGGGTGGTGAATGGTATTCCCTGAAGAAAGTGATTGATGCTGAACTTGAATAATGAGAAAAAGTCAGCTGTGTGAAGAAAAGAGAAGAAAGCCCTTAGGGTAAGTACTGTGAGCCAAAGATCTAGGGGTAAGAAATGCATAGGAAATTTAGAAGGTTGTGATTAGAGCGATTGGCCTTGTAGGAGGCTAGTGAGAAATAAAATGGAATATATAACAGAGGGACATGTAGAAGGTTCTGTCAGTGAGACTAAGAAATCAGGACTGAATTGTGTGGACTAGTGCGGCAGGGAGCATTTTGATGGGACTGTGGTCTGGAGCCATGAGATCAATAATGTCCTCCTTTAGTATACAGAGGAGGAAGCTGAGTCCCAGGAAGAGAAAGTTACTTTCTCCAAGTCTCATGCTGACTTAATTGGCAGAGAGAAGTCCAGAATTCATACTCTTGTTTATTCATTTAGCTGTTCAATAAATAGTTATTAAGTGCCTGTAACAGTGGGAAGGATAATGTGTAAGGTACAGCCTTGCCCTCATGGATTTACCTACCACTTGGTTTTTTTTGTTTGCGGTACGCGGGCCTCTCACTGTTGCGGCCTCTCCCGCTGGGGAGCACAGGCTCCGGACGCGCAGGCTCAGCGGCCATGGCCCAGGGGCCCAGCCGCTCCGCGGCATGTGGGATCTTCCCGGACCGGGGCATGAACCCGCATTCCCTGCACCGGCAGGCGGACTCTCAACCACTGCGCCACCAGGGAAGCCCCCACTTGGTATTTTTAAATAACTACTATTTATTGAGCTATTACTGTGTACCAGGAATTGTGATGAGCCTTTTGTTATTCCCATTTTTTTTCACTGAAATAAGGAATTCTTCTGACTCCCATCCAGTAATTCTGGCTTTGGCCATGTCTTCCCTCTCCCCGTTTTATCCTACCCCACTCTCTGGGAAGCTGGGGAAACAGACGCAAATATAATCCCATTTTCAAAGAGCTTGATCTTTCCTCCCAAGACTCTGACACAACCCCCAGATGTGCACGGAGCAAAATGTGTGTCCCAGCAGCCTCTTCTAAGCAGCAGGGAATGGTATCATGGCATGGCTGTGCAGGTGGTACCCATTCTAACACTGGGGAGACAGGACTTTGAGGGGATGTCGCATGTTGGGAGAGGATGGTTGATCCTGTAGCACAGATTCCCAGGGGACTCTGGAAGAAAGTCTACATGTGCATCTAGGGTTCTGACAACGGCCCCACCTCCCAGGGCTGCAGGCCTGATGTGGAGACTGAGATATGTGTTCTGGCAAAGCACATGCTACTGTTTAAACCCTCTATAGGTTTCATCTGGGACCCAAGGCTGCTTTTACAGGATTCTGGCACACAATTGGGACCACTTGACCTTCTCCACCCTTATCTCCCTCTCTGCCAATCCTCCCCCCAAGTCCTCTAACTTCGCATTAAATACTATGTTTAAAATAATAAAAGAGCATTTGGAAAGCTATGGAGCCATAGGCTCATAAAGTTGCAAGAAATCTAAGAGGTCACCGAGCCCAGTGTCTCTTAACGCAGGGAAAACGGTCCTTTTAAAAAGTACCTTAAAACATGGAAAATTGAAGTGATACGAACAAAATCAATTATTATTAATGAAAAGTTTCATTTTTGTCTCAATGCATGCAATAGGCAAACCTCAGAGTCCATAGCAACTGGTAACACGCCGGTTAGGTTTTCCTAACCTACAAATATCCGGAGTGATCGATGAGGTTGAGGGTGGGGAAAGAAGAAACCTTTGGTAAGCAAACATGGGATCAGCAAAGTTTTTAATTTGACTGTGCTCAGAGCTGGCTGCGGAGTGAATAATTTACAAAGTAAAGGGCAAGACTTTGCAAGTAAATGAAAAACTTTATGTAAACAAAATCATAGTGCCCCCTGACCTCTTTTACCACAAAAGATTCCGAGGTTTTTTTTAAAGTGACTAAAATACATAGGACTCAGGATGATTAGACTCTATTGAATTATCAAAAGAATATGTCAGACGTTTTGATTTTTGATGAGCTGACGAATGTAAAGTGGTCTGTTTTGATGTTGTTATAGATGTTTGTTTCTGTTTTTGTTTTAGTTTTTCCTTATTACTGGTGAGGTAGAGCATATTTCCCTAAATTTTAGGCCATTATTGGCTATTAAGTTTTTCTCTTTTGTGAATTAGCTATTCGTAACCTTTGCCCATTTTAATTGACTTATTTTTATTAATTTTTCTTGTTCTTTGTACGTTATGGATATCAATCTTTTATCTGTTTATCTGTGAATTTTTATAATTAAATTTCTTTTAAAAGACAGCTGTATTGAGCCCGTGAAAATATTTATTTTCCCCCAAAGGCGTATTAGGTTGTCACTATGTTTGGTCCTTGAAGAAGAGGATGGGGAGGTATAAATAGCATGTGGATTATGTAGGTCTTATCCCTGCAATCTCCATGAATGGATGTGCCTGCAAACATCCACTGTCTTCACTGAAGGAAGAGCTGGAGATGTGGTTCTAGGCACCTCCCTCATCTTCTCCTCTTCTTTCTTTGAGGACTGCAGGTTGCTGCAGCTTTTGGGAGGAAGACAGAGGGAACTCAAACCAGAGCCTACATTAAATTCACTCTCTCTCAATGGGAACAGTTGGGAGGAGACAGAAAAACTGAAGCATAAGGAGCACCTCAACAAGAACACAAACTGAGATAAACAATTTGCAAAGCAATTTTTCATCTTTGAGTCTTCCTAGTAATTGTCTTAGTGTGACCCGCATTTTTACAGATGGGCAAATTGAGGTTAGGAAGTGCCTATGTTCACACAGCTAAAAATCAACAGGGCTGAGGTTCACAATTCAGATCTTATAGTTCTAGATCCTTTTGTCTGTTGAGGGCAGAGGCTGTGTTTTGATGAACTGTGTGTACTCTGCTTCCGCTAGTGCATCAATTCACTAACAGAGCCACACTGTATTTTTTGGTAAATCGTTTGTCCCGTGGAAACTGCATTAACTTTCCCAAACTTTAAAGGGTGAGGGGATGGGAGCAGTGATCAGTAAATTATAAGTGCAATTCTCTATAAACTAATGTGAGGCAGGAAAGCCCAGATGTGTATCTATAATTATAGAAGGCCATTCATACAAGAACTCTTTGCTCAACACAGCCAGGAATTGCCATTTAAATATTAGTAATAATAATAATAATGATAATAATAAAGCTTGCTTTTTTTTTTTCTGTCTTCCCTAACCAGCACAGGTACATAGCCATAATGTTCACTTCCCTCAAACACATACTTTTCCTATATTTATTTTTTCCTCAGAGTGAAGAGACTTCTGGAATGCTGACAGGGCCAATAGATGCTTAATTTTGGATTATGATCTTCCCACAGCCTGTTGCCCAGTACTCAGCTCTATGAGGCCTTTGTTCATCCTGGGGCCCACACATAGCGCTGCCCTTAGAACCTGAATAAAAGCCCGCTGCTCAACCATGGCTTCCCAGATCCGTCCCTGCCAGGTCCCCTCTTCCCAGGGCAATAATCCTTTTATTTATTTTTCTCACATGGAATGCCCCCCTTTCCATCTCATTTTTGCTTATTGAAATACCACATTAAGACTTGGCTCAAATGAAAAAAGCCTTTCCCAACTACTGCTCCTTTCCTTTTGCATGCACAAATGGCACTCTGTAATTCATGGCAACCAGCACACTGTAGTGGCTACTTGGGAAGGCCTTGCGTACCCTGTGAGTCTGCAAGCTGTGCCCATGTTAATGCTCTTTTTCCCTCCTTGGTGAGAGTCACGGTTGTTGTTGCAGAGGATGTGCTGTATTTTCCTACACGTGAGAGATGCATCTTCTTCCTGGGCTTTAAGCCGCAAGTGATGACCACAAAGCCTTTTTCTACACCCTTCTCATGACCTCAGCAGGTGGGAAACACTGATCCCAAAGGGAAGAAAATCACAGAGGATGCAGGGTAAATAGGGGCTCACTTATTCCACAGATGTCTATCAAGCACCTTCCTGTTACAGGGCTGGGAATATAAGAGTGAGGGGGGACCCCAGACTCGTGATGCTTACTATTAGGGGTTGGATATAGACAGTAAACCACAGAAATAAGTAAAATACATAGCATGTCGGTTCAGAGAAGCGTTGTACAGAAAAACAAAGCTGGGAAAGGAGAGAAGGATTCTATGGCAATGTTAAGTGGGGTGGTCACGATGGGCCTTGTTGAGAAGAGGTCTTTGAGCAGAGCCCTGAGGAGGTGGGAAAGTGAGCCAGGCATATATCTAGGGTACATTTCCCCTAGCTGAGGAATGGCAAGTGCAAAGGCCCTGAGATGAAAGCAAGGGGGCCATGTTTGAGGACAGTCAAGGAGACCAAGGGAACTGTTGTGGAGAGAGAAAAGAAAAAGATATTGAAGTCTTGGGGAGGCTGATCAAAGAGAGCTTTGTAGGTCATTTTGAGGACTGGCTTCTGCTCTGCGTAGGATGGAAAATTTAAGATGTTTTTTAAGCTAAGGAGAGATGTCATATGATTTATGTTCCAAAAGAACCACTCAGTCTGCTGAGTTGAAAATAGGGGGACAGGGTGACAGCAAAGAGACTAGCTAGGAAGCTACTGTAATAATTCAGCGAGAGAAAATGGCACCTTGGACTGTTCTGAAGAATAAAAGCTGAAGAAGTAAAAGAAGTGAATTCATTCTGTATTAGCTGATGGATTAGAAATGGGGATGGGGGTGCGGAGAAAAGGTGAGGGGGAAAAGTGTCAAAAATGACTCCAGTATCAGCAGGTTGCAAAGGTTATTTTCTGAGATGGGGAAAGTGCAGGAGAGATTTGTTTGCTTGTGGAGTGTATGTGGAGAAGACAGATAATTTGGTTTTAGACATGTTAAGTTTGTGATGCTGGTTGGATGTCCATGTGGAGATACTGATCAGGCAGTTGGCTGAATACATAAGTCTGGAGTCTACAAAGCAGGTCTGGACTGGAGAAGTATGTTTGAGATTCATTAGCAATAGGAATAGCCCCCCCAGCCACCAAAAACATAATTGAGTCTGGATGAGAAAAGTCTCAAAGGCTGAAACCTGGGCATTTCGATGTTCAGAAGTTCTAATGAGGAGAACCTAGCAAAGGAGACTGAGAAGATATGAATCAAAAGGACAAGAAAGGTCAAGGGGAGTTTGATATTCTAGAAACAAGCAAAGTAGGTATTTCAAGGGAAAGTTATTACAGGGTAGTGTGTTAACAAGTTGGTCACAGCTTCTCATGAAAGTGCAGCTGACTGCTTTGTCGCTTAGGACCTCTCCAGAGAGGTTCCACATGGAACCAGTGCATCTCAGAATAGCCTGTCAAAGGTAGAATGGAAAAAAAGCATTTATCTACTGGCAGCCTTGCAACCTTCTGTCTTCCATTGATAGAAGTCCTTCCTGTGGGCATTACCTCTGGGTTGGACCACCCAGCCTGTCTGTGGAGCCAAAGGTTTTGTGGGTCCTATCATAGCTTAAGCTCCCATGGCTCTAACTCTGGCGGACCCAGTGGAGGTTATGACCAAAGCCAAGCTGTCAGCTGGGGAGAGGTCATAGCTGGACTTTGTAACCATAAGGATGTTATGAGCCATCAGCAGGACCTCTGTGGCTAGGAAGCAAGGCAAGTGGCTGAGTTTCAGGGGGTACTCTTCACCATGTATCAATAGGCATGGAATATGCATAAACTGGGTTAGTACGTTTTGTGAAGGGATAGGAAATCCTCCGTTACGTTTTTTTGTCTTTCTCAATTCTACTAAAACTTTTTAAAAAAAATTTTTATTGGACTATAGTTAATTTACAATGTTGTGTTAATTTCAGGTGTACAGCAAAGTGAATCAGTTATACATATACATGTATCCATTCTGTTTTAGATTCTTTTCGCATATAGGCCATTACAGAGTATTGAGTAAAGTTCCCTGTGCTATACAGTAGGTCCTTGTTAGTTATCTGTTTTATAGGTAGTAGTGTGTGTATGTCAATCACAGTCTCCCAATTTATCCCTCCCCCCTTAATTCCTGGAAAGCATAAGTTTGTTTTCTGCATCTGTAACTCTATTTCTGTTTTATATATAAGTTCATTTGTACCCTTTTTCTTAGATTCCACATATAAGCTATATCACATGATAGTTGTCTTTGACTTCACTCTGACAATCTCTAGGTCCATCCACGTTGCTGCAAATGGCATTATTTCATTCTTTTTTTATGGCTGAGTAATATTCCATTTGTATATACGTACCACATGTTCTTTATCCATTCTTCTGTTGATGGACATTTAGGTTGCTTCCATGTCCTGGCTATTGTAAATAGTGCTGCAACGAACACTGGGGTACACGTATCCTTTCGAATTATGGTTTTCTCCGGATATATGCCCAGGAGTGGGTTTGCTCGATCACATGGTAGCTCTATTTTTGGTTTCTTAAGGAACCTCCATACTGTTCTGTATGGTGGCTGTACTAGTTTACATTCCCACCAACAGTATAGGAGGGTTCCCTTTTCTCCACACCCTCTCCAGCATTTATTGTTTGTTGACTTTTTGATGACGGTCATTCTGACCAGTGTGAGGTGATACCTCATTGCAGTGTTGATTTGCATTTCTCTAATAATTAGCGATGTTGAGCATCTTTTCATGTGCTTTTTGGCCATCCCAAACTCTTCTTACTCATCTTTCATAGCCAGTGCATATGTTATCTCTTTCATAAAGCCTTCCCAAAATAGTTCAGCCTTTCTTCCTCTCTTCTTTCTCAGTGCCCATACTGGTCAATCAAGACTTGATTTCAGATTCAGATGTCCTGAGATTCCAAGTTTGGTTCTACCGGCTACCAGCCAGGTGGACCTGATTTGACCATCTTTCCTCTCTTAGTATCAGTTTTATCATGAATAAGCTAGAAAAAATTCTCTTTGCTCACAGTTTCATTTGAAAAGATTTCATTAAGTTACAGCATGTGATAATATTTTGATAAACCATAACATTGTATATTATTATTATTATTATTACTCCATCTTCATTTCATGTGATTGAGACCTTGAGGCCAAGGATCACACTTTTTCTTTTATCTGTTCCCCCAATTTCCAGCACAACAATAAGCCTCTCAAAGAAAACTTTTGGCCTGACCAAACTTGGAGAAGAAAAGAATTACAAATCTTTTGCTTCAAATCCTTTTTGGAACTCAGCTAACCATAAATAAATAAATAAATAAGCACATGAAAATGAATTACAAACCCAAATGCATGCCTTGCTCTGAAGTATGTATTTGACTTTAAAAACCAAGCCTCCCTCTTTTAAAATTGAAATATGAAACATTGTGTGTGATTATTTTTTTCCCTTTTAAAGACAGAGCCACAGTTGCAGAAATAATTTAATATACTACACTGCATTTCCCCTGCAATTGTGCCAATTCTGATTACACGTTTCCAGATGCTGCTGTTTGTTGTGGTTCTTTCAATACTACCTGGCCAAGGAGCTGAATGGCTTGTCTCTCTCAGCAGCTCTGGCCAGGAACACCCAGCTGATGTGTGCTCTAGGTGAAAAAAGCACGTGGGTGATTGTTCACCCTGGGGTCAGTGTTCTGGAGCCCTCTGGATCCCCAGGCTCAGCACCTGTACCTTCTGTGTTAAAGCCAAGAGACTGAGGAAGATGTTGAACTGGCCAAGATAGGACAGCAGGCAACAAGCCTAAAACAGATTTAATAAGAGACCTCATTCCTTTCCACTACGTTTTTGTGAGATATTTCATGGGAATTGCTACTTGAGAGCTACACGGAGCCAACCTGGGGCCTGGCCAGCCATAGACAGGGGGCTTAAAACCTTCATGGGCTGACTCCTGGTCTATACACAGAAAACCTTGAGGAATGGAGACCTCTTCCAAGACACTCCAGCCCATGGGCTTTCGGCAGAAGTGTGGGAGTGGGCACTAGAAAGTACACTGTCTGAGTACAGGAACTTGAATTATAATTCTAATTCAGCCATCCATCCACGACTACCTGAGATAAGTCAGTTTTTCTCTGTGAGGCTCAGAATCCCTGTCTCTAAATTGAGGAGGCTAGAGTTTCTAAGGCATCACTTAATTCTTTTGTAAGCCTGCATTATTATGCTCTGTGGAAGGGAACAACTGTGTGATATGGGAACACAGCTTTCAGGTTGGAGCCACTCACCCTGGATTCTCATCTCTACAGTCTTTACTGCCTTCTGGCTGTAAGATGTCACCCAAGTTACCCCCTTCCTGAGCCTCAGTTTCCCAAAATGTAAATTAAAATAAAGAAGGAAGCAAGCAAGCTTACTGAGCTGTGTTTTGATGTTCTGGCATCCTATTCCACTCTACCCTGTTGTTTTACAGGAAGGCTGTACCCTATACACCATCAGTTCCCATACCAAGGGAGAAAGAAACCTGTAGAAACTTCCTAGGGGTATTCAGGGATGCTTTCTTTGAACCCTCCTCCCCACCCCCCATCCTTTTCTGGTTACTAGAACTTCTGCTCCAGAGAGAGGGTTAGCTTGAAGTCTTACCTGTAGGGATGGAGGGAAAAGGGCTTACATGAGGTGAATCAGAATCTTCTCCTATCTTTGGTTTGTCTTTATTGGTGTAGGGGAGGGGGTAGTGGGTGGGCCCCAGAGGTGGACTCCAGTCCCAGGATTTACTTTCTGATTCTCCCTTTTATAAAGTGCTGTCACTTCACCTGTGTATTCAGTGCCCACCCACCACATTACATTTTGGGTTCCAGCCCAAACACACTTGCTCAGGTTGCTCTCATTATCTAGAAAACCTGTGCACCTTTCCTGCCCCACTCCCTTCAGTAACAGATAACCATGATCATACTACTGCTACTACTGATGCTATAATAACAATAATTTAAAAACTCGCATTTATTAATCAATGATTATGCTCAAGACAGTGCAGTGTGATTTACATCCATTTCTCATTTATTCCTCACACCTGTCCTGTGGATAGGTTCTAATCGCCCCCTCCTTTTGTGGATACGGACTGAAACAGATGGAGGAAAAACGATAACGGAACTTTCAGTGGCTGAGGCCAGACTTTCATTTGGTGTCTGAGTCGTCTATCCTGCTCTAAATCTAACCATTTAATGCTTGTATTCCTTGTGTTGCTGTTGATTCGTGGCGATAGATCTTACCCCACAGTATCTCCTAAATTTAGATTCCATGTATAAATGTCTGTGTCTCTCACCTCATCTGGTGTCTGGTAGGGAATCAAAGGACCGTAATTCCAGTTGTCTCCTTTAATCATCATGCCAGATTAGAGGAAAAAATGTTAAGAGATATTAAGAATCTTCTCAAGGTCACACAGCTAATGTAAATGGCAGAGCTGAGATTCAAACAGAGTCTGTAAGCCTATAAATTCCATGAGGTTCTGCATCACCACCAAGTACCTGTGTAAATCTCAAGCTTTTTTTTTTCTTCAACTTTGGGGGAAAAGTCATCAGGCAGTAATGGGGGCATGGTGAACTGGGAGTAGCAAGTAAAAGCAAGCTGGATCTAGAAGTTTCTGGTTGTTTCTATGTGTGTGTTTTGTTAGCAGGATTGGAGGGAGTAATGTGCATCGTAGTAGAATTGTTGCTGGCAGAGAATTCTTTTAGCATCCACCTGAACATCCTCTTTCTTTTAAGTATGTATTGATTAGAGTCCAAATACCTCCATTCTATTCTTAGCCCAGCACTTTGATTACAGTGGATTCTCAGTTAAGCCTGTTGGTTCAGTTCTCTGTCATCCTCTACCCCCATCCTCTTTTTAACATACAGATCAGAATAATGCATTGAAATGACTTTCTTTAAAAAAAAAAAAAAAAAAAGGCGATCTGCAAGCAAAATATATGAACAACGTCATAATCATGTTGAAATTACAACCTTAATGACCCACAGAACCATTTTCCTTTCCAGCACCTAACTTAAAAAATATAGCTGGGTGTGTGTGTATAGTTATATTGTAAAATTAACAACAGCAGTATTAGTAATAATCAGTGTTAAGCGCTTTCTATGTGCCAGATAACATGCTAAAACAATCATATATATTATTTCATTAAATCTAACCAATATTCTATTAAAAAGTACTATTATTATTCCTACTTTGCAGAATCTGGGCTTAGAGAAGGAAGGGAATTTGCCCAAGGTTGCAGCTAGTGAGTGAAAAAGTCTGGAAACTTTCTGGCCTGGAGGCTGAATTCTTAATTATTAACATAAACTGATAGTCTTAGTGAAGAACAGGATGATGATTTAAGCACCATAAGACCATAAATTTGGGCCTCAGAGGGGTTAATCCTATAAGAGGAAACACCTATCCTATTAGTAGAATAAGAAAATGTGTATGTGAGTGCCTTTGAATTTCTTTTTTTTTAATGGGTTAGGAAGATGTAAGTGACCTCTCTAGATGTCGTAGAACTTTGCAGCAGAGAGCAGACCTCAGTGATCCCCGGCAACACATATTAATGCCTCTTTTATTTCAGTATCACTTCATAGTTATTTTGCAGAGCTCAGCTAGTGCCATGATATTTTGTGAGGTAGCTCACTCAGATGAGGAGCTTTCAGCACAGAAAGTTTAAATGTCTTGCCTTAAGTCACAGAATTAATAAGTAGCAGAGCCAGGAACCAAATCTTTGTCTTCATGTTCTAGGTACAGGACTCTTTTTGCAAATAAGAAAAGCGTTTGAGAGATTTTAAGTGCCTTGGCCAAAATCACAGTCATTTGGTGACAGATTCAAAGCGATTGTCAGAGACACTGGGTAAAAATCAGAGCAAAAAAATGTCCTTTGAGTAGTTCATCAGAAATATGATAACACCATTCCAGCCTTTCAAGAGAACTGAATGCTGTTACATGCACCAAACCGTGATCAGCAAAGATCTAAATGATGAAACTCTGGCTGAAGGACTGATATCATGTAGCTCTTTCTGGACATGGGGAAAGGATCCAGAATTTCCCTTCCTCATAAATACTCAGAAATGAGGTCTCAGAAGATATGAGAGTTAAGATTTTAATCTTGTGCAGTTTTCTCTGCGAGATTCTTAGATCCATCACTAAATCTTTTCGAAATGTTAAAGCTGAACTTTATGTGTGAATTCAAACAGCAGGAACCGCTCTGTGTGAGTTTATCTACCCAAATTTTCAGTCCAAATAGAATCCAGATCATAGGGGAAGAAGTCTGAGAGGCAGCATTATTTATACCACGGATTATTATTTTTTCTTCCTATTTTGTAAATTCCAGTCCAGGATGAAGCATTCAAGTTGTGGAAATACAAGAGATCAGTTTCTCTTGGTGACTGTCATTGCTAGGCTGAAATAAGAAGACCTAGCCCTGAGCTTTCTCAGGGAAGCTTGTTTGGGATGTCTGTTCCAGGTTTGTTTGTAACCTAGATTTTGTGTGTGTGCGTGTATGTTTCTTGTTCTATGCCGGTGATTTTTTCCAGACCGAATTCACTATTGTGGTTTCTATAGAGAAAGAGGATACAGCTGGAATAAAATGCCATATGGTATGTGTGTAGTTTGCTATTCTGTGTGGGGGGTTGGAAAGTGAACAGGGACATAAAATAGCGCAGGGCTCCTCCATCCGAGCAGAGGCTCAGTGGTGGGCTGGGCAGGGGAAGCCCTGCATTGTGGGTCAGTACAAAGGCTAAGACAGTCAAGGTGACACACCTCGATTATTTTTCTATGTGTCATACATTCTGACTCCTTGCTGCTACTCAGATACGACCAGCATGCTTCTGCCTCGGGGCCTTTGCACTGGTTATTATTTCTCTTTGAAGCAATATTCCACTAAGTGGTTCCCACACCTTGCTCAGCTCTCATTGAAAGGTCATTTTCATCTACTCAGTGAAGCTCACCCTCACCATCTTATCTTAAAATGCATATTGCATCCTTCCTTAAAATTTCCTTGTTTTTCCCCATAGCACTTATAGCTTTCTAACATATCTGTCTGTATAGCTATCTATCTACCTATCTGTTTATCTGTGTGTAAATATATAAATAAAAGGAATGTGCATGTATTTATTTGCTTAAAATAAATAAATGTTTAAGCAAATAATTAAATGCACACACACAAATGCCTTTTACAAGATGTACTCTGAAAGAGAGAAGAGCTGCATCTACTTTGTTCACCAGTGAATCCCAAGCACACAGGATAGGCTTGGCATGGGCTGTAGGCGCTCAAATATTTGTCAAAGAAATAATTGTTTGTTTGTTTGTTTGTTTGTTTATTTTTATTCCCTAACTATTCCTCCCCCCAACCCTTCCCTCTGGTAACCATAAGTTTGTTCTCTAAGTCTGTTTCTGTTTTGTAAATAAGTTCATCTGTATCATTTTTTCCTTTAGATTCCACATATAAACAATATCATACAATATGTCACTTTCTGTCTAACTTACTTCACTCAGTATGACCATCTCTAGCTCCATCCATGTTTATTTTATATTGTTTCCTTCAGTTACTTTTCATTATGTTTGTGAAACCATTATGTTTTCATTATGACTGTAAATTAGTTTTTATTGTGCTTTTAAATTGTTTTTTTTTTTTAAGTCACTGATTTTGAGAACGGGCTCAGGGGATGCAACTATACCTGCCCCCAAGTCATTTTCATTTTACAGATACATAATGAGTCCAACCAACCAACATGTTTGACGAATGAATAAATGTTAAACTGTTGTTAAATAACCTTTAAGGAGAAAGAGTGAGGAGGCAGAGGTGCTTTGCACATATTACGTCCCGGGAGCCAGGCATTGTCATGTACCATTTTGCAAGGGAAAACCTGAAGTTTGGAAAAAATGGTACAGATGAACTGGTTTGCAAGGCAGAAATGGAGACACAGATATAGAGGACAAACGCATGGACACCGAGGGGGGAAAGCCGCGGGGGGGTTGGTGGTGGTGGGATGAACTGGGAGATTGTATATACATATACACTGATATGTATAAAATAGATAACTAATAAGAAAATGCTGTATTTAAAAAAATAAAATAAAATTCCAAAAAAAAGAAATGGATACAAATGGGCATAGGACTTTATGAATTCATATAGAAAGGGAATCTAAATTCAGTGTATGACAAAATGAGCACCACCAGTTAATGAGAAAGAAACTGTTTAATAAATAATGTTGAGATTAAAAAAAAAGTTTCTTATGCAGGTCGTACAGCTAGTAAAAGGAAGAGACGTCAGATTTGTTATTCCTGACCCCAAAGCCTATAGTTAACTAGCAACACACTACACCATCTTCAAACTATGAATTCTCTAGAGATGATAGTCATAGATAATTGGTGTGTTGGATGTGGTAGTGTACCAGACAGATATCCTCCATTAGTACTAAAGGACTCGTGTGCCCAGACCTTGAGATTGCTGGTCACTGTCAGCTCTCCAGCTACCAGTCATCCTCCATGGAAGGTTGCAGGGTCAGCCCACATACAATGATTCTTGCATGTGGGGTTCAAAGGTCTGGCCCACTTGCCTCATGTGGAGCAACTCTGAGGGGTCATCCTAGCTCCAGAGCTCCCCAGCGGGATCAGCTGAGGCCTCTGTTGTGACTGCATCGCAGCCCAATCCCTCTCTCTGCTCAGTTCTAGCACCTTCACTCCCCACAGGTATATCTCCCCAAAGCACTTTCTAATAAACATCTGACATGCAAATCTCTGCCAGAGTCTGTTTCCAAAGAATCTGATCAGAGTCAGTTTATTAGGTAGTACTGCTGAGTTCAGACATTTGCACTAACAACGCCAGTAGCACATGCCTTAAATCCAGTCTCAGATAGTAGGGCGTGTTGGAACCCATGGTTCCACAAAGCTTGAGGCCCTCCTCTTAACTTCCAGAAGCATGTTGGAGAAAACAACTGTGGTACACAATTTGGCCCTTGTGGGATCATCTGTTTTTCAATTAGCTTGATTTGAAGTGTCACCAGTTTGACAGTCATCACATCTGGTAAGAACTTGCCCTGAAAGCTCCTTCATTCAATAAGTAAAGCCCACTGTGTGCTGGGCCTTAAGTTGCATTGCACTTGAGAGAATCAAAGATGCATAAACCCAGTTCCTGCTCTTAAGTAGCTCTTGGTTTAGAAAGTGATTCTCTAATGGTTGTACATCAGAACCTCTTAAGAACTTGTTAAAAATGCCCATGACTGATCTTGGAATGGGGACCAAGAATTATTCCTACTTAATTTTTATATTCTTATACAAATGGTTCATGAACCACTTGTGGAGAAACCTGAATCCTGAAAATGATATAAAATATGCACTGAACATGCATTGTTTGATCTATTCTTACTGAGGAACTTGCTGCGGTGGGCTCTATAAAGTGTGTGTGTGCATACACACGTATATATGTATTCTGTACTTATGGAATATAGTCCATAGTATATATATTTACAGAGAAACCATTGTGTGTCAGATACTATGATAAGCTCCATGGAAGGATGAAGATGAAAAATTCTTGGGTCCTTTCCTCAAAAAGCTTAATTAGAACTAGATAAAAGTCATTAATTTCTGCCATCATTTATTTACCTATTTATTTCATCAATAAATTCATCCCTTCATTTATTTAATAAATACTTACTAAATGAAATGTGCTATCAAAATGATAAATAAGGAAATATATGAGAAGTACCTTACATGGAAATCCCAACCCTGTGGGAGGGTTGCCATCTTAGCTTCCATACATTTTGCAAAATTTAAGGCTTGGTTAATTAAAATGCTTCCTGTGGCAATGAACAAACGCACATCTGGAGGTGGTAATCACTGTTAAGACATTTATGTTTGGATCATCCTAATTCCCTTCAGTTCACAAATCTGGGGATGGGAGGAAGGCAGTAGTAAGAGTTCCTTCTGGTTGGCCTGACTGAAGTGAACCATTTTTGAATTTGGAGAATTTCACAATCATCAGTCAGACTGGCCCGTGCTAGCAGTTTTCTGGATTTCTAGGAAAAATCTCTGGTGTGTGTCATGGTAAGGAAATGTTCAAACAAGGAAAAGGGGTAAATGAAGAGTCATAATCATTTAGAAAGAATTCACCAAGAAATAGAGGTCTCCGTGGTGTAAGTGAGGAGTTGCACAATGTGGTTACAGGAAATGCCAGATACGTGACAGGTGGGATTGAATTCTCCCCTCTCCCCCGCAAGGCAGACAGCTTGAATCTAGCCTAGCTCTCTTTCCTATAGAGGCAGATGGAACCACAGAATCCTTCTGTAAACACTGACTCCAGACATCCATTACCAGTTCATTATAATTGGTAGGAGAGAGGTTACCTAATATCCGTTGCCAGTGCAGTGATTTGGATTGAAGAGTGTGCAGATTTGGGATTTAGGTCCAGGTCTTCAGGCAACCAGAGGTTTTCATCTGACAGGCTCTTTGGACATCGGTTCACTAGGCTTTCCAGTGGATTACTTATCTTCTGCATGCGTCTGTGTGTTTATGAAAAACAAAGGTGAGAAAAGATAGGATTCAGTTTCAGAAAAGAAAGTCTGAACTGTTCATAAATACAGGACCCTCCTTGACATGCCTTCCTCAACCTTGTGCTCTCTCTCTCTCCTCCTGCCGCTCCTGGCCACTGGCCATTTACTTTTTTGGCCATTTTGAACTTCTGTAACTTTCCTGAATGTCCTTTCACTCTGTTCCTTATAGGCTGTGATAAATACTGTTCCCTCTGCTTGGCAGACTTCTCCCTACGCTACTCACCTCATTCTCTGTCCCTTGCCCAATCCCAGGCCACTTATCACTTGAATACATGGCGCATTTCAACTCATTCTTTAGCTTTCCTGGTCCTTCCTCTGGGAGTTTTTCTCTGATGACATCAGTCTGACTTGGACTATACTCTTCCATGATCCCCACTGGTAATCTGGGCACTAGCCTTTGACTTCGAGTGTAAAGACTATATGCTTTGATCTCCATCTTTTCTGTAGTGCCTTGCATGGTGTCAACACATAGTAGGTGCTTAATAAACACATTGGAATTGGTGAATGTAGCAGCAAGCATTTGTTGCTAATAATGAACATGATGGTTATACCTCCCTTGTTTTATATGTCTCTCTTCATCTGTTTTCAGCTTTATTCCATAATTTATGTAATATACATTTATTTAATAAAATTACATATTTTATTTAATAAAGTAGAGAGTAATTGAAAAGAGAGTCATAAAAAATGAGGGACTTCTGGTTGTATGTTTATCCCATTAACATTTACTGAGTACCTTCTAAGTGCCAGAAAATGGAGAAATCAAGAAGAAAATGACACCATCTCTTCCATCAAAAAATTCAGTTTAGCAAAGGAGACAGACAAGAAGTATTTGACTAAGATGACCATGAAATGAGTACTAATCATATATTCATATTAATTGGATATCTACTATATGCCACGCCCTGTTCTAGGCAGTGAGGTTCTGTGTTCAGGGAGCTTCTATTAGAGTTACAAGTGAGGGGTATCCAAAGAGATGAGAAGCATGCAAGAGGAAGAAGGGACTTCTATGAGGAGGTGACATTTTTGGTAACCTGAGTGGAGCAAATGCAGTACTAACTTCTAAGGATGAAGGGATGCTTATTTAGTTATGCGATATATCTAATGCACGATAGATGTGGCTGTAGGAGCAGAGTTCCTGGCACAAAGTGGTTGCTTGATAAACATGCCGTTCTGGATAACTAAGCCAAATCCAGAAATGAGTAAAAAGTGGTCCTTTCCCTCAAGATCACGCATATTCTAGTGGAAAAGAGTGTGAGGCGCATGGTGGTGAATGAGAGGAGAAGCCGAGAGAACTGGAGCTCTGAAGCTCACACATTCCTCCCCTCCCACCACCCTCCCTGGTCCTTCAGTTCCTTCCTCTGAAAAAGAATATTCTTCTTGGGAGTTCTGAGTTCTCTGGTGTTACTGTTTCTTTTGCTGGGTGCGCCACCTTGGCCTCCTCCCAAATGCCTCCTGCAAATGTTTATTTGTATAAATGTTGCATATACAAGGGCAGGAGATAGGGAAAGGGGTGAGCCAGAGTCATTTACGAAAGCACTTTGGCACTCTGCTCCGGAAATCATTTCCTCAGGAGGCTGCCCTGGACAGAGTGCACTTATTCTCAGACCTTCTATCCCCATTTCCAAGCAGAATTGCAATTCTTATTTACAGTCAGAAGCTCCATGGCGTTCCGAGCCAAAAGTCTTCTTTCCTGAAAAGCCAGTAGTGGCCTCCAGCATTCCATTCTTACATTTAACAAGAATGCATTCCTGTTTGATCCAAACAAATAACCAGGTACCTGGACCAGATGGAGAACGGTAGACCTAATTAATCTCCATCAGAGGGCATTTAATGGGCACCTGTTTGGGCAGATCTTATCCCAGTCACTGCGGGCACAAGGCATAGAGTCCTAAAAGGGCAGGAAGGGACTACCTTTTATGAAGGACATGCCACATACTACCATGCTTTCCACACAAGACATGGTAAAATTCTTCTGAAAGAGATATTATTATCCCACTTTACAGATCAAGGAAAGAGGAAGGAAGGGCAGAAAGAAGGGAGAGAGGGAGAGACGGAAGCAGTAAAGTGGGGAGGAAGGGAGGAAAATGGAGGGATGAAGAATTTGAAGCTCTGTAACTCGCACAACTCCTGACACCTGGTGAATAGGCTCTCCACCCATTTTCCTCCATCACCTCTACTCAAGCTCTCACCTTCACATCTCCCTCAAAGTTGTTCTTACCAAGGTTATCATTGACATCCACAGGGCTATACCAAGTAGTCAATTATCAGCCCTCATTTTGAGGTCCATCACCTATTAGCAGCGTATAATACACTGCATCACCCCCTCCTCCTTGAAACAATTTTTTCCCTTGGCTTCCAAGACATACACACTCTCCTGGCTCTGCTGATGCCTCACTGCCACGCCCTTTCTTCCTCTCAGCTGACACTGAGAGGAAGCTGCTCATCAACCTGGTGTCTTGATATTGGAGTTCTCAGAACTCAGTCCTTGGACTGCCTCTGTTCTCTGTCTGCATTCACTCCCTGGGTGATCTCATGCTTTCTCATTGCTTCAGATATCATCTGCACACCGACAGCTCTTTTTCCTTCCATTCTGGATCATTTCTCTGAACTTCAGATTGGTATATGCAACCAGGTACTTGATATATCTCCTTGGATGTCTCAGACTTACTTTCAGAATTAAACTCCTTATCTTACCCATTAAACCCACTCCTGTGATGGACTCCCAATCTCCGCTCTGGAAGCTCCGTCTTTCCCATTGCTCAGAACAACAACAAGAAGAAACCCCTTCTATTTCGCTCATACCCCATACCCAGTATTACAGGATACCTAGTTGGAGTTACCTTCAGAATACATCCTGGTCATCTCCATGGTCACCAGCCTGATGCAAGCCTCCATTGTCTGTCACCCAGATTACTGTGTGGTCTCCCTCCCTTTGCATTTGCCCTAAAAGCTTGGTCTCAACTTGGTGTCCAGGGCGATCCTGAAAAACCTATCAGTTCCCCCTTTATAACTCTCCAAAGTCTTCTCATCTCACTCAGAGTGAAATCCAGAGTTCTTAAAATGACCGACAGTTCTCTGCTCCATCTGGTCTCACGTCCTGCCCTGAACTCATCACCCACTCATCCCGCTCCACGCGCACTCACTACGCTCCAGTCCCACTGGCTTCCTTGCTATTCCGCCTTCCTGGAATTCTGTCCCCTAGACATCTACATGGCTGATTTCCCCAACTCCTTCAGATCTTCACCTCAATATAACTTTTTCAGAAGGGATGTGACTGACCACTCTACTTAAAATTGTAACCCTACCCCAGCATTTTCTGTCCCCCTCCTTTGCTTTATTTTTCTCCGTAATGCTCACCATCATCCGTTATTTCATACAGCTTATTTGTTTTGTGGTTTTCCTCTCTTTCTCTCTCTCCCCACTAGAAAGTAAGCTCCTCAAGTGCAGGTTTTTCTGCTGGTTTTCCACTGCTCTATGTAAAGCACTTTAGAGAAATGTATATGATAGATTGGGCCTTTGATTAATATTTATTAAGTAAATAAATCCCAACAGGTAAGGAAAGGGAGGCGTCAGTAAGGTTTAATATAGGCAAGGAAGCTTCATGGAGAAGGAAAAAAAGTTTGTTGAGTACTTCTTGTGTGCCAGGTACTAAGTTAATATCTTACATCCATTATCTCATCAGATCCTCCTACAACCCTGTGAAGTGTTATTGTTGTTGTTGTTTCCATTTTACAGAATAGGACACTGTAATGTCAAAAGGCTAATTCACCTTCTCAAGGTCACTACAACAATTTGTATAGACATCCAGGAGTCAGCTCCTTCTCTTTCTGGTTCCCAACCCGGGGATACAATTTTAGAAATCTCTCATGGGGGTGGGGCTATCCTACTTAAATTAAAGGAAGGAAAAAAAATTAAAGGAAGGCATATATAAGAAAGAAAGTTTTCACTAATATTAATATTGTTTATTTTTTTCAATAACTAGTATGATTTAATTCTTGTAATAACTGTTATGGTATGTGCTATGTCCTTAAGGGAGAAGAATGAACAGAATATTCCCTGCCCTCGGTGAGACCACAGTCTAGAAAAGATGACATTAATACAAAAATATAAGTATTTCAATAGCTTTGTGCTTTAGGAGCACAGAGGAGGGAGCAATTGATTTCACGAGGACGGAGTCAGACAAGGAAGACCTCAGAGAAAGAGGACATCTAAGCTTAATCCTACAGGATAGGGAAGACTTTGTAGTCCAGGCAGGGTTGCAGCAGAAGCAAAGGATGGAGCCATGGCAGAGTGGGGAAGAGCTTAGGTACAATGAAGAGAAGGTGTATGTGTATAACTGAATCACTTTGCTGTATACCTGAAACTAACACAACATTGTTAATCAACTATATACTCCAATATATAAAATAAAAAGTAAAAAAAAAAAGAAGAAGAAGGTGGGTCTGGGACTTCTCCCTAAGGGCAATAGGAAGCCATGGCAAGATTTAATCTGGGAGGTGGCCTTTTCAGGTCTGTGCTTAGTTGAGATCACTCAGATTCTCATCATGGAGGATGGGTGGCAAGGAAACAAACTGGGGACAAGATGCTAGTATAGGGGGCCTAGCAAAATCTGGGGAGAAATGATGAAACCAATGCTGGGGCAGGAGAAGTGGGAATGATGGATGCTGATGATGTGGGTATACACATTTAGAGTGTTAAAATCAGCTGTTCATTAAATTGCTTGGGAAGATTAAACAATTTTGCTACCCTGGACACAGCCCAAATCAGATGAATCAGAATTTCTAGGGTTTACAATAGTTTATAAAGCCCCCCAGATGATTTCACTGCATAACCAAGTTGGAGAACCACTGGTTTATGAATTACTCGTATGGATGAGTAATTGGATATGACCAAGAAAGAAGGAAGACAGAAAGGCAAGGTTTTCCAGCCCACATGGCTTAAAGAAAGGCTATTGTATCAGTGACTTTTCTGAAGAATCAGACTGGCTACAGCTAGTAATTGATGAGTGGCCTTGGGCAAATGATACATGTCTCAGCTATAGAAAATGGTAAACTTACCTTATAAAAGTACTGTGGGGATTAAATGAGATAATGCATTTAAAACACATAGCATGGTGCCAGGAACAATAAAATTTTTATTTCATTTATTTAATTCTTTTAGGCAAAAATGAGTCTATGGGAAAAGGAATGGTTTCCAGATGAGGGGTACTAAGTTTGCATCTCAACATACCGGACTTAAGAGTGTCTGCAGGATATCGAATAGTCATTTGGAAGTAATACTTTAGTTTTCAAGAGGCAGTTCAGAGCTACAGGTACAAATTTGGTACTGCTTGGTGCTGTTGTTGGCATATAAATGTATATGGCCACATGAATGTATCATATCATTTGGAGGGAGAGTAAAGTGAAAGGAATGGCTGAAGGACTAGTATATCAAGTACAGGCAGATCATTCTGAACCTCAGTTTCCTTCTCAACAAAGTGAAGATAATGGTAAATCATGCTTCAGAACATGTCTTGGAGAGTTAAATACGATAATATGGGTAAAGCACATTAAAAATGTGGGATATAGGAGGCATCAAAATGCAAAAAAGCCAGAAGAGAAAAAAGGGAACAAATTTTCAAGAGTATTTTGTCAAGGAACAAAAGAGTCCCAAATTTGAGGAAAAGATCCATTGTGTCAAGTACATAAAATAAATCATTTGGGACCACAGTATTCTCACTAGTATAATGAGCCCTCGATTAAAGGATAATTACATAACTGTTAATTTATTGTCCTACCTTATTTAGTTTTTTTAACGTTTTATTGGAGTATAATTGCTTTAAAATGGTGTGTTAGTTGCTGCTTTATAGCAGAGTGAATCAGCTATACATATACATATATCACCATATGTCTTCCCTCTTGCGTCTCCCTCCCTCCCACCCTCCGTATCCCACCCCTCTAGGTGGTCACAAAGCACCGCGCTGATCTCCCTGTGCTATGTGGGTGCTTCCCATGAGCTATCTGTTTTATATTTGGTAGTGTATATATGTCCATGCCACTCTGTCACTTCATCCCAGCTTACCATTCCCCCTCCCCGTGTCCTCAAGTCCATTCTCTACATGTGTGTCCTAATTCCTGTCCTGCCCCTAGGTTCTTAAGAACCATTTTTTTTTTTTCAGATTCCATATGTATGTGTTAGCATATGGTATTTGTTTTTCTCTTTTCTGACTCACTTCACTCTGTTTGACAGACTCTAGGTCCATCCACCTCACTACAAATAACTCAATTTCATTTCCTTTTATGGCTGAGTAATATTCCATTGTATATATGTGCCACATCTTCTTTATCCATTTGTCTGTCGATGGACACTTAGGCTGCTTCCATGTCCTGGCTATTGTAAATCGAGCTGCAATGAACATTGTGGTACATGACTCTTCTTGAATTATGGTTTTCTCAGGATATATGCCCAGTAGTGGGATTGCTGGGTCGTATGGTAGTTCTATTTTCAGTTTTTTAAGGAATCTCCATACTGTCCTCCACAGTGGCTGTATCAGTTTGCATTCCCACCAACAGTGCAAGAGGGTTCCCTTTTCTCCACACCCTCTTCAGCATTTATTGCTTGTGGATTTCTTGATGATGGCCATTCTGACTGGTGTGAGGTGATACCTCATTGTAGTTTTGATGTGCATTCCTCTAATGATTAGTGATGTTGAGCATCCTTTCATGTGTTTGTTGGCAATCTGTATATCTTATTTGGAGAAATGTCTATTTAGGTCTTCAGCCCATTTTTGGATCGGGCTGTTTCTGTTTTTGATATTGAGCTGCATGTGCTGCTTGTAAATTTTGGAGATTAATCCTTTGTCAGTTGCTTCATTTGCAAATATTTTCTCCCTTTCTGAGGGCTGTCTTTTCATCTTGTTTATGGTTTCCTTTGCTGTGCAAAAGCCTTTAAGTTTCATTAGGTCCCATTTGTTTATTTTTGTTTTTATTTCCATTTCTCTAGGAGGTGGGTCAAAAAGGATCTTGCTGTGATTTATGTCCTAGAGTGTTCTGCCTATGTTTTACTCTGAGAGTTTTATAGTGTCTGGCCTTACATTTAGGTCTTTAATCCAGTTGGAGTTGATTTTTGTGTATGGTGTAAGGGAGCGTT
Organism: Lipotes vexillifer; assembly: GCF_000442215.2. Taxonomy (NCBI): domain Eukaryota; kingdom Metazoa; phylum Chordata; class Mammalia; order Artiodactyla; family Lipotidae; genus Lipotes; species Lipotes vexillifer. The sequence continues at coordinate 3,161,249 of NW_006775143.1, read as the reverse complement.
CTGATTTGATTCTTTCATGTGTAGCTGTCTAGTTTTCTGAGCACCACTTATTGAAGAGGCTGTCTTTTCTCCACTGTATATTCTTGCCTCCTTTATCAAAGATAAGGTGACCATGTATGCGTGGGTTTATCTCTGGGCTTTCTATCCTGTTCCATTGATCTGTATTTCTGTTTTTGTGCCAGTACCATACTGTCTTGATTACTGTACCTTTGTAGTATAGTCTGAAGTCAGGGAGCCTGATTCCTCCAGCTCTGTGTTTCTTTCTCAGAATTGCTTTGGCTATTCGGGGTCTTTTGTGTTTCCATACAAATTGTGAAATTTTTTCTAGTTCTGTGAAAAATGCCATTGGTAGTTTGATAAGGATTCCATTGAATCTGTAGATTGCTTAGGGTAGTATAGTCATTTTGTTGGTTCTTCCACTCCAAAAACATGGTATATCTCTCCATCTGTTTGTATCACCTTTAATTTCTTTCATCAGTGTCTTATAGTTTCCTGCATACAGGTCTTTTGTCTCCTTAGGTAGGTTTATTCCTAGGTATTTTATTCTTTTTATTGCAATGGTAAATAGGAGTGTTTCCTTAATTTCTCTTTCAGATTTTTCATAATTGCTATATAGGTATGCAAGAGATTTCTCTGCATTAATTTTGTGTCCTGCTACTTTACCAAATTCACTGATTAGCTCTAGTAGTTCTCTGGTAGCATCCTTAGGATTCTCTATGTATAGTATCATGTCATCTGCAAACAGTGACAGCTCTTTACTTCTTCTTTTCCGATTTGGATTCCTTTTATTTCTTTTTCTTCCCTGATTGCTGTGGCTAAAACTTCCAAAACTATGTTGAATAATAGTGGTGAGAGTGGGCAATCTTGTCTTGTTCCTGATCTTAGTGAAAATGGTTTCAGTTTTTCACCACTGAGAATGATGTTGGCTGTGGGTTTGTCATATATGGTCTTTATCACGTTGAGGTAAGTTCCCTCTATGCCTGCGTTCTGCAGCGTTTTTATCATAAATGGGTGTTGAATTTTGTCAAAAGCGTTTTCTGCATCTATTGAGAATATCATATGGTTTTCCTCCTTCAGTTCGTTAATATGGTGTATCACATAGATTGATTTGCATATATTGAAGAATCCTTGCATTCCTGGGATAAAACCCACTTGATCATGGTGTATGATCCTTTTAATGTGCTGCTGGATTCTGTTTGCTAGTATTTCGTTGAGGATTTTTGCATCTATGTTCATCAGTGATATTGGCCTATAGTTTTCTTTCTTTCTGTCATCTTTGTCCGGTTTTGGTATCAGGCTGATGGTGGTCTCGTAGAATGAGTTTGGGTGTGTTCCTCCCTCTGCTATATTTTGGAAGAGTTTGAGAAGGATAGGTGTTAGCTGTTCTCTGAATGTTTGATAGAATTCATCTGTGAAGCCCTCTGGTCCTGGGCTTTTGTTTGTTGGAAGATTTTTAATCACAGTCTCAATTTCATTGCTGGGGATTGGTCTGTTTATATTTTCTATTTCTTCCTGATTCAGTCTCAAAAGTTTGTGCTTATCTAAGAATTTGTCCATTTCTTCCATGTTGTCTACTTTATTGGCATATAGTTGCTTGTTGTAATATCTCATGATCCTTTGTATTTCTGCAGTGTCATTTGTTCTTTTTCACCTCTAATTCTGTTGATTTAAGTCTTCTCTCTTCTTTTCATGATGAGTCTGGCTAATGGTTTACCAATTTTGTTTATCTTCTCAAAGAACCAGCTTTTAGTTTTATTGATCTTTGCTATTGTTTCCTTCATTTCTTTTTCATTTATTTCTGATCTGATCTTTATGATTTCTTTCCTTCTGCTAACTTTGGGGTTCTTTTGTTCTTCTTTCTCTGATTGGTTTAGGTGTAAGTTTAGGTTGTTTATTTGAGCTGTTTCTTGAGGTAGAATTGTATTGCTATAAACTTCCCTCGTAGAACTGCTTTTGCTGCATCCCATAGGTTTTGGGTCATCATGTTTTCATTGTTATTTGTTTCTAGATTTTTTTTTTCCCTAGATATTTTTTTTTTATTTCCTCTTGATTTCTTCAGTGATCTCTTGGTTGTTAAGTGGTTTTCCACTGCTGTTGTTTAGCCTCCATGTGTTTGTATTTTTTACAGATTTTTTCCTGTAACTGATACCTAGTCTCACCGTGTTGTGGTAGGAAAAGATACTTGATACAATTTCAATTTTCTTAAATTTACCAAGGCTTGATTTGTGACCCAAGATATGATCTATCCTGGAGAATGTTCCATGAGCACTTGAGAAGAAAGTGTATTCTCTTGTTTTCGGACGGAATGTCCTATAAATATCAGTTACATTTATATGATTGTCCATCTTGTTTAATGTGTCATTTAAAGCTTGTGTTTTCTTATTTATTTTCATTTTGGATGATCTGTCCTTTGGTGAAAGTGGGGTGTAAAGTCCCCTACTATGATTGTGTTACTGTCGATTTCCCCTTTTATGGCTGTTAACATTTGCCTATGTATTGAGGTGCTCCTATGTTGGGTGCATAAATATTTACAATTGTTATATCATTTTCGTGGATTGATCCCTTGATCATTATGCAGTGTCCTTCTTTGTCTCTTGTAACAGTCTTTATTTTAACGTCTATCTTGTCTGATATGAGAATTGCTACTCCAGCTTTCTTTTGTTTTCCATTTGCATGGAGTATCCTTTTCCATCCCTTCACTTTCAGTCTGTATGTGTCCCTAGGTCTGAAGTGGGTCTCTTGTCGACAACATATATGTGGGTCTTGTTTTTGTATCCATTCATCCAGTCTGTGTCTTTTGGTTGGAATAGTTAATCCATTTACATTTAAGGTAATTAACAATATGTATTTTCCTATTACCATTTCCTTAATTGCTTTGGGTTTGTTATTGTAGGTTTTTCCTTCTTTTGTGTTTCCTGCCTAGAGTAGTTCCTTTAGCATTTGTTGTAAAGCTGGTTTGGTGGTGCTGAATTCCCTTAGCATTTGCTTGTCTTTAAAGGTTTTAATTTCTCCTTCGAATCTGAATGAGATCCTTGTTGGGTAGAGTCATCTTGGTTGTAGGTTTTTCCCTTTCATCACTTTAAGTATGTCCTGCCACTCCATTCTGGCTTGCAGAGTTTCTGTTGAAAGATCAGCTGTTAACCTTATGCGGATTCCCTTGTATGTTATTTGTTGTTTGTTCTCTCATTGCTTTTAATATTTTTTCTTTGTGTTTAATTTTTGGTAATTTGATTAATATGTGTCTTGGTGGGTTTCTCCTTGGATTTATCCTGTATGGTACTCTCTGCGCTTCTTGGACTTGATTAACTGTATCCTTTCCCATATTAGGGAAGTTTTCAACTATAATCTCTTCAAATATTTTCTCAGTCCCTTTCTGTTTGTCTTCTTCTTCTGGGATCCCGATGATTTGAATGTTGGTGCGTTTAATGTTGTCCCAGACGTCTCTGAGACTGTCCTCAATTCTTTTCATTCTTGTTTCTTTATTCTGCTCTGCAGTCATAATTTCCACTAGTTTATCTTCCAGGTCACTTATCCGTTCTTCTGCTTCAGTTTTTCTGCTGTTGATTCCTTCTAGAGAATTTTTAATTTCATTTATTGTGTAATTCATCATTGTTTGTTTGATCTTTAGTTCTTCTGGGTGCTTGTTAAACATTTCTTGTATCTTCTCCATTCTATTTCCATGATTTTGGACCATCTTTACTATCATTCCTCTGAATTCTTTTTCAGGTAGACTGCTTATTTCCTCATTTGTTTGGTTTGGTGGGTTTTTACCTTGCTCCTTCATCTGCTATGTGTTTGTGTGTCTTCTCATTTTGCTTAACTTACTATGTTTGGCGTCTCCTTTTCACAGGCTGCACTTTTGTAGTTCCCATTGTTTTTGGTGTCTGCCCCCAGTGGCTAAGGTTGGTTCAGTGGGTTGTCTAGGCTTCCTGGTGGAGGGGACTTGTGCCTGTGTTCTGGTAGATGAGGCTGGATCTTGTCTTTCTGGTGGGCAGGACTGCGTCCAGTGGTGTGTTTTGGGGTGTCTGTGACCTTATTATTATTTTAAGCAGCCTCTCTGCTAATGCGTGGGGTTGTGTTTCTGGCTTGCAAGTTGTCTGGTATAGGGTGTCCAGCACTGAAGCTTGCTGGTCGTTGAGTGGAGCTGGGTCTTAGAATTGAGATGGAGATCTCTGGGAGACTTTTTGCCGTTTGATATTACATGAGCTGGGAGGTCTCTGGTGGCCCAGTGTGCTGAACTTGGCTCTCCCACCTCAAGAGGCACTGGCGTGACACCCAGCCAGAACACCAAGACCCTGCCAGCCACACGGCTCAGAAGAAAAGGGAGAAAAAAATAATGAAAGTAAGAGAAAAATAAAATAAAATGAAATAAAGTTGTTATAATAAAAAATAATTAATAAAAGAAAAAAGTAAAATGTAATTTAAAAAAAGAAGAAAAAAAAGGAAAGCAAGAAAGAAGAGCGCAACCAAACCAAAAGACATATCCACCAATGATAACTAGTGCTTAAAACTATACTAAAAAAACAAACAAACAAACAAAAAACGGGCAGATAGAACCTTAGGCCAAATGGTAAAAGCAAAGCTATACAGACAAAATCACACAAAGAAGCATACAGATACACACACTCATAAAAATAGAAAAAGGAAAAAAATATATATATCTTGCTCCCAAAGTCCACCGCCTCAATTTTGGGATGATTTGTTGTCTGTTCAGGTGTTCCACAGGTGCAGGTACATCAAGTTGATTGTGGAGATTTAATCCGCTGCCGCTGAGCTCTGGGAGAAATTTCCCTTTCTCTTCTTTGCTCGCACAGCTCCTGGGGTTCAGCTTTGGATTTAGTGTCGCCTCTGTGTATAGGTCGCCTGAGGGCCTCTGTTCTTCCCTCAGACAGGACGGGGTTAAAGGAGCAGCTGATACGGGGGCTCTGGCTCACTCAGGCCGGGGGGAGGGAGGGGTATAGATGCCGGGTGAGCCTGCGGTGACAGCGGCCAACATGACATTGCACCAGCCTGAGGCGTGCCGTGTGTTCTCCTGGGGAAGTTTTCCCTGGATCACGGGCCCCTGGCAGTGGCAGGCTGCACAGGCTTCTGGGAGGGGAGGTGTGGATAGTGACCTGTGTTCGCACACAGGCTTCTTGGTGGCTGCAGCAGCAGCCTTAACGTCTCATGCCCATCTCTGGGGTCTGCACTGATAACCGTGGCTCGCGCCCATCTCTGGAGGTTGTTTAGGTGGTGCTCTGAACCCCCTCTCCTTGAACATCCCGAAACAATGGTCTCTTGCCTCTTAGGCAGGTCCAGACTTCTTCCCAAACTCCCTCCCGGCTAGCTGTGGTGCACTAACCCCCTTCAGGTTGTGTTCACGCAGCCAACCCCAGTCCTCTCCCTGGGTTCTGACCTCCGAAGCCCGAGCCTCAGCTCCCAGCCCTCACCTGCCCCGGCGAGTGAGCAGACAAGCCTCTCGGGCTGGTGAGTGCCGGTCGGCCCTGATCCTCTGTGCGGGAATCTCACCGCTTTGCCCTCCGCACCCCCGTGGCTGCGCCCTCCTCCGCGGCTCCGAAGCTTCCCCTCCCCCGCCACCCCCCCGTCTCCACCAGTGAAGGGCCTTCCTAGTGTGTGGAAACCTTTCCTCCTTCACAGCTCCCTCCCACTGGTGCAGTTCCCATCCCTATTCTTTCGTCTCTGTGTTTTCTTTTTCCTTTTGCCCTACCCAGATACGTGGGGAGTTTCTTGCCTTTTGAGAGGTCTGAGGTCTTCTGCCAGCATTCAGTAGGTGTTCTGTAGGAGTTGTTGCACATGTAGATGTATTTCTTACGTATTTGTGGGGAGGAAGGTGATCTCTTACTCTTCCACCATCTTGAAGGTCTCTCTGTTCTACTTTAAATGTGAGATTCCTACCATTGAAAACGGAAGTGCAGTCAGTCACAAGATTCAAATACCATTTCTCAAGAGAAAACAGTTATTTGCTGGTTTTAAAGCTGAAATCAATTTCTTTCCTGGGTCCTCACTGGGGAATTCATGTGTGATGTAATGGGAGGTGTCCTCTTCAGTATCTCTAAAATGCGGTTTAAAATTAGTTTTATGAGCTTCCTCCTCGTAAGGTCTCTCTGTTTATACTACTCCATAAATGCATATTTACTAGGGACCAGACGATAATAATAGTGTCTAATGTTATCATAATAATGAAATCAGCCACCATTTAGTGAGCATTTATTATGTGTCAAGCACTGTGCAAAATATTTTTATTTACATTGTTTTCATGCATCCCCAGAAGAAGGGAGAGGGCAAGAATTATTATCCACACTTTCCATATGGTGAATCTGGGGTTCCAACAGGCTGGATGACCACCCAAGGTCAAACCACTAATAAGTGTATGGCCAGGAAGCCTACTCACCTCCAAGATCTGTGCATTTAGTGCTACTTTGCTCCACAGTTCAACCTACTGTTTTGTAAACATGGTTTTCAATATGAGTGGTTAAGGTAGAAATCAACTGATTTTATCGATGAGGGAAAAGAAGCTCTGAAAGGTGAAATGCATTTCCTAGGGTCCCATAAGTCTTTTGACATAAGGTGCCATATGCTCAGCCCCTTCTGGCTAAAACTGTGTTGTGTTCTGTTCTATCAGATATAACACTGGTTGACATGAACAGAGAACAGAGGTTCTTATGTTCCTGCCTTCTTATGGGCAGAGAATATTTTCAGAAAAGTATTGAAAATGTCAGGCGGATTGGTTTAGTTATAACTCCTGACTCCTAAGCAATCAAAAAATGTATTGCTTTCTACTTATTTTTTTCTGCACAAAGCACTAAGTTTACTTTTAAGGTGAGTCAGAGAAGAAGACTCTCAGTGGAAGAGTTTTCACCTAGATCATCTGGTTCAGTAACACATAATAAGGGCACACCCTCTCCGGGAGAGTGTTGTCAATCAATCTCCTTGATTTCACAATTTACATTCTCTGTCTCTCCTCAGCTACAAAGAAAAGCCCCTCCTGCACGTCAAACAGCAAAGTCCTGCCAATACCCTGCCCGCATCAGTCTCCATTCAAATGCCAGCACAATGACCCCATGGTTAAAGGTAGTGAGTTAACGAATCAGCATCCTTTAAGATGTTTTTTCTTTTACTGACACAGGGAATTGGAATGGCCACCTTTGAGAAAGAGGCAGTGATGTAATACAGCCTATTGTCTAGACCTTTGGGACCTCCTGACAGTCCTGCTTTCAAATCTGGCCCAGTTGTTTACTTGCCATGTGTCCTAGAGTAAGTCCCTCACTCTGAGTCTCAGCTTTCTCATTTGTAAAAAAGGCAAATGAATTGCACCTATTTCCTATGGTAGTTGGGAACGTTGTTAGGGAGAAGGTTGTGTGTTTCCATGTGGAAGGAGGCCCATAAGCAAACACTTACTTGTAGGTTCTCACTGCCCCCTCCCATTTGTGTAATTGGGGTGAAGAACAAGGAATTCGTAGTTCAGCACCATCCCTTTCCTCTTGAGAATCTTCCTGTCTTCTGAGAACCTGTGATCTGGTTTGCCCTCTGTCATGCAGTAAACTAGGCAGTAATGGTCCTGCACACGCCCAAGAGGCCTGGGGATATCCAGGGCTTCTGTGACCAGGTGGATGCCTCTGTCTAATTCTGAAAGAACTCCACTGTCCATTCTTAAACAGCTCTTTCAGTAATAAAGACAACATTTTGCTCTCTATCAGCCCAGTCCTTTGTGTAACTTGGTTACACAACTTCAGAACTTGGGAGACTCCCTAAATTCCCAGTGGGGTTTAAATAAAATAATATGGATGATGTGACTAATACACTGCTCTTGGTTCTGTTTAGGAGGCATGTTCTCAGTTGTACTTTCTTCAGATGTGAACTTTGTGTGGCTTAGGAGGCAGCATTCTAATTGATGCATGTATTCCCCATTACTAATAATTAGTAATTATTGAGAATTTGCTAGGTGCAAAGTTCTGTGTTTGGTACTGTGTATAATGCAGTTGTGAAAGAGTGAACCTCACCCCACCCCTGCCAGGCTACTGGTGAGAAGAAGAAAAATGTGTGCATATTTGCACAGCCAGGCAGGAAAGAAATATACTGCAAGGGAAAGTAGATGAATTGCTAAGAGAAGCTGGTGTGTAGCAGGTACAGTTAACTGTTTTTATTCAAGAAGAAAGCAGTTTTTAATTTTTTTTAATCGTGAAATTGACGTAAGGCCTTGAGAAAGCTCCTTATTTTCGTTGGGCCTCAGTCCCACATCTGAAAATAGAGGAGGGTCATTGAATGACACGGTCCTTTAGAGTCTTCCCAGGCTGACGTGCTGCAGTCCATTCTCTTCCTGTATCTCAAGGTCTGTAAGCGCAGTAAGGCAGGGGAGGATCCTTCAATAAACCTCATGGTGCCTTGGGGACTAGGCTAGGAGGCACAGGGAGGACAAGCCCTGCTTCCCTGTGCCCACCTTACCTCTGCGTGGTTTCATTTTATCCCAGTTCATCCCCCGGAGGAGTGATTCATGCTTCTTGTTGGTGACATGACACCACTCATGTCCTCCTGGGTACCGTCTTCACTCTGTCTTTAGTCAAAACTGAAACCAGCTTCAAAGAGAACCAGGTGTGTCTCTGGTCTTGCCCAGGCAAACTGTAATGAGGCAACACCAGATTTTGGTTCCATCTGTATGTAAGCAGAGAGTCACCACAAGTCCCAGGGGGAGCCCTACCTGAGGTGCAGAACTTGGCACTTGCATGCCTCCCACTGGGAGAGGGTGAAGAGTGGGGTAGAAGGAGCACACGATGTATTCAAAATAGCCCATCCACTTAGGTCAGTACTGGACGCCCTCATATCTGAGGCCAAGTTAGGGTGAGAGAAGGAAAAGATATGATGTTGATCATAGTGATTTTTTAAAAATTTACTTAATTAATTAATTCATTTTTGTCTGTGTTGGATCTTCGTTGCTGTGCACGGGCTTTCTCTAGTTGCGGCCAGTGTGGGCTACTCTTCATTGCGATGCACAGGCTTCTCATTGCAGTGGCTTCTCTTGTTGCGCAGTACAGGCTCTAGGCACACGGGCATCAGTAGTCATGGCACACGGGCTCAGTAGTTGTGGCTTGTGGGCTCTAGAGTGCAGGCTCAGTAGTTGTGGCGGACGGGCTTAGTCGCTCCACGGCATGTGGGATCTTCCCAGACCAAGGCTCGAACCCCGCGTCCCCTCCGTTGGCAGGCAGATTCTTAACCACTGCGCCACCAGGGAAGTCCCGATCATAGTGATTATTTATTGAGTATCTACTATGTGCTAATTACTGGTCTGAGTGCTTTGTATGCCATTCCTTTTAATTCTTGAAATGACACTATGAGGTAGTTACATTATTATCCTTATTTTACACGTGAGGAAACTGAGGCACACAGAGTTGCAGTAACTCATCCAAGGTCACACATCTAGTAAGTGGCCGAGCTGAGATTGAATTTTTGTCCATCTCCAAAATCTCTGCCCTGTACTGCAGTTTTATATGACATCCCTCTTATGAGGTCTGTGTATGACAAGACAGTTTTTATCCACTGGCCTCACTTTTCCTTGTCTAAAAAATGGCTCTTTCC
>NW_006775143.1:3150796-3151621 GCF_000442215.2 Lipotes vexillifer | reverse complement strand
ATGCGGTACGCAGGCCTCTCACTGTTGTGGCCTCTCCCGTTGCGGAGCACAGGCTCCGGACGCGCAGGCTCAGCGGCCATGGCTCACGGGCCCAGCCGCTCCGCGGCATGTGGGATCCTCCAGGACCGGGGCACGAACCCGTGTCCCCCTGCATCGGCAGGCGGACTCTCAACCACTGCGCCACCAGGGAAGCCTAGAAATTTTTTTAATATCTGCTTTCTTCTCTCTATCCTGGCAACAGTGCCCTGGTCCAAAGCAATTTTCTTTCTCATCTAAAGTAGGTATTCTTGCCCACTCATCTTCCACGATGAAGCGTGTGGGATATTTCTTAAAAGCAACACTGGTCCCTGATCTAACCCTTACCTAAACACTTCAGTCGCATAGCCCCTTTTACATGCAAAACAAATCTTTCCCGTTCCAGTCCTGTGTCCTCCTCCAGCCTCACCCCTTGCCCCTTTTTAAAATATACTTTATTCTCTACTCAGAGTAAATTTCTGCTGCTTCTACTAAGTGGCATTATTTTCCCATGACCTTGTAACTTAGCATGTGCTGGTCCTTCAATCTGATTGTGCTCCATCCCCAATGCACCCCACCTCAATAATTCCTCTGTATCCTTCACTTGTAGATAGGCTGCCATGGATGTCACCGCTACAGGATGACTCCCCTGATTGTCGTTATCCAGATTTAGGTGGCATCCTATGTACTTCCACCACAAGCTGCACAGACCTTGTTATACCTTCTCTCCTATGTCCATGTTTTTATTTCTTTATTTGCCTCACCAGATTGTCTGCTCTGTTAGAGCAAGGGCTGTGCTTCTCATTATGT
>NW_006775143.1:3140576-3150786 GCF_000442215.2 Lipotes vexillifer | reverse complement strand
CCTACTTCCATTATATTTGTTGAATGAATGAAACAATAAATAAGAAACAGATGAGAGAGATTCAGGGTTGGTTATCATGGAAATTAGAATCCAGTCCCACTGTTTCCCTTGTTCTCCAAAGGTTCTTGGAAATTTGAAACATAAAAAGGCTAACGTAGAGGGAACTGCAGCTCATGTTCAAGTCACCAGTATTCCCACTCTCCTTATTGGACTCTTGCTTCCTGAAAACAGAAGTTGTAGTGCCTGAATGCGGTGGGAAACTCAGCAGATGTGCTCTAAGCATGTCACACGTGTGCCTGGAAGTATTAGAGCTGGCTGGGTTAATAATGCATTAATAGCCCCACCATAAAATACCGTAAGTATTTTAGATAACAGAAAAGAAGCCCTTTTGCCCTTGAATGCACTTTGATGTTCACTGAGCGATGGAGAGTCTCCCAAAAGCAAGCGGGGAAAAAAAAAGTCTTCAAACTTGCTCATACCAGGAAAGATTAGAATTTTCAAACTTCACCTCATTAAGATTACTGTGCAGTTTCCAGTCCTCTGAAGACCCTTGATAAATATTAATTGAGGGCTTCCCTGGTGGCGCAGTGGTTGCCAGTCCGCCTGCCGATGCAGGGGACGTGGGTTCGTGTCCCGGTCCGGGAAGATCCCACGTGCCGCGGAGCGGCTGGGCCCGTGAGCCATGGCCGCTGAGCCTGCGCGTCCGGAGCCTGTGCTCCGCAACGGGAGAGGCCACAGCAGTGAGAGGCCCACGTACCACACACACACACAAAATTAATTGAATGTGAATTGAATTAAGTAGAAAACCTATTCATGATCTTCTTTTTTTCCTCAGAGCAATTTAGGGAGCACTAATAGCTGCCTGTTACCTTTCAATAATGAAAATTTCTATGTCAGGTATAGAGGAGGGAAAGAAGTAAGATGGGAGAGAGGAGAGATTACAATCAAACAGATCTGGGTTCACATTCCAATTATGCCATTAAATCTCTGTGTCTTCTCAAAGGACTTATTCATTCAAATGAGTCTTGACCTTCTTGCCTATAAACTGAAGATATTGATACTTATTTTTTCGATATTATGGTGTACTGTGAGAATAAAATATATAAATATTTTAGACTCTTAAGTTAGAATCTTCATTAAAGTAATCACTCATCTATCCATACAAGTCATGCCAACATGACTACCATGTCAACATGTTCAGACATTTCCCTCTCTCTCTCTTTCTGCATTTAAGTATACTTTATTAAAAATAAGTGATTGTTCCCTTCCAAGATTCTCTTTCTGGGCTGATGTCAGGGAATCGATTGTTCTATGCCACTTGAAGACTCTATTTTCACCTCCTAAGTTTTCCAGGTTTCTGAGAGCACCAGTCAGTTACATAGGGGATACATTTCTCCCTCTGGACTGAAGGATTCCTGGGATTGGGGACTTTTAATTATAAAATCAGGAAAGTCCCAGACAAACTGGGATAAGTTGGTCCCACTACTTCCTAGCTTTGGCCCAGTTGAAAAATAGACTCAAGTGTCCCATAGGGAACAAAACCCACTTCAGAACTTACCACATGACAGCAACAGCCGGGAAGAGCAAGCATATCCTAAGATTAAGTTAATGCAAAAGAGGGGGAACTTCCGGGCCAGTTGGAAACAGCACTTTTTAACACCCTAATTGTCCAGTAGAATAACAAGGCTCATCAGAAGCCAGACTCCTACTGTCTCATTAATCAGGGAAGAATGGGTAAGAGTGGGAATGAGTAAGAGAAGGAAAGAGGGTCTGGCATGTTTTTCCTCTTCAAGAAGTCCCTTCACCCGTCCATGAGGAACTAGGAAGTAGATTTCTTGGTTAGGACACTGTGTCTCTTCCAAGTCTCTATCTAAGATGAGCTGTGACATTGGCATGAATTTGAGGCACCAGGGGACTAAGCTTGAGTCCTGGCTTCCCATGATCCCCATCTGTGTGATCTTGGGCAAGTCATTTACTTTCTCAGAGTCTTAATGGGGAATTTAGTATATAGTCTGTTTAAAAGAGCTTTGCAGAGTACTGCATGAATGTTTTGGTTTGTATCATTGAAAGCAGTAGTTGTCAACTGGCGGTACTTTCACTCTCCTTCCGGTGGACAGTTGACAACACCTGGAGGCATTTTGGGTTGTCATACTTGGGGAGAGGGCAGTGTGCTGTTGGCACCCAGGGGGTAGAGGGCAGGGATGCCACTCAGCATCCTACAATACACAAGGCAGCCTCTTACCGCCTCCCAAAAGATAAATGTCCAGACCCAAATTGCGTGGGTTGAGAAATCCTCATTTAAAGTTGATCTGTACTAATTGTCTTCTGCTCCGCAGTTGAAAGGTAGTATCTGACTAAAAACATTCAAGGGGATTCTTTTTCCCCACATGATCAACCAGTCATAGTCACCAGTGATTAGATCCATCTCGTATTCTCTTTCGATGCATCCGTATCAGGGGTGAAGGTATTTGATTCCTTGATCTATTGGCTTTTCCGAAGAAAGCGTTTGTTCGTGTGCATATGTGTATATGCGTGTGCATGTGTGTTCAACATCCTCTTTGAATACTTTTTACTTTTACCTATAATATAATAGTTCGTGAAAGATCATAACAGGCCTATGAAACTGTAGAATAATATTTTAGGCTGGGGGAATGACACTGTCCATAGCCTCTTATAACTGTTGCATATTTACCGGGATTCATAAAATTTTCATTGATCTTAGTTCATCCTCAGAGCACCCCTGTAAGGTAAGAAGAGCAGAAAATATCAATATTATCCCCATTTAACAAGGAAGCACACTGATACCCAGGGATTCCATGACTTGCTTAGAATCACAAAGATATTAGGTAGTGAAGATTTTTGTGTCTCAACACTAGAAAGTTAGCAGGTCTATATATGAAGCCAATATATATATCCATTTGTGCTAAGATTATTTGTTTTGGTTTAACATTTCAGTTAAGATCAGCACGTGTTTGTTAAGCATGGACACTAAGTTTGGAGAGACCCAAGTGGCACAATTACTGCCATCAGATTTTCAGAGACTCGTTGAAATTTTTATCTAAATATTGGCTGGGTATAATAATGTTAAGTAAAATTGTGTTGATCTCTAAATTACTAGAAGGAACAGATGTTCAAATGAATTTGCTAGGAAAACTGTGTCATCACATGAAAGTTAATTAAAAAGTTAGCATAAATAATTAACTCGTTCCAGCATGACATATGTTATATACTAAAACATGCATTTATGCAGGTATATTTTGTATTCCCAGTTGGATTTCAAGGCCCTCGAAAGTAGTGATGCTTCTCATATCACGTGTAGGATGTTGCCTAGCTCCTATTTGGGCCATAATTTAAAGAAAATGCTTGCAAGGAGGAGGGGCAATGACTGAATATATTGAAAAGATGGCCTAGAAAACCAAGGAAGAACTACATTGATAAAGTAATAATTATAGTTAAAATGTGTGGTGGATTATGGTTTTAATGCTTTCTATGATTAATATCACCCTTCCAAAGAAGTAGGACTCTTTACTGCATTGAATGTATGTATTCCCACTTATATATTAAATTTTCTGTCAGCAAGGAATGGAGAGGAGCCAGACAAGACAGGCTTGTATTCCAACCCTGTACTTGGAACTTCCTTCAAATTTCCCCTGGGACACTGAAGTAGATTCTTCTCTTTGCCTCACTTATGGGACAGAGTTGTTGTGAAGATCTAATAAGACACCTCTGTTCGTGCTTAGCCATTGAGTTGACCATGTAGCATCCTAAATTGGCCTAACTCTCATCCAAGTGCCAGTACGTTAAAGGTTCTCCAGGAACGGATGAACTCATCCATTAAGAATCTAACCAACTGAGCAGAAAAGCAATTTTAAGTCAGCGTCTCTTTAAGGAGGAGAAATCCGAGGAGAAGGCTGGTGGGAAGAGGGGTGACGGGAGATAAAAACATATCAGGAAAGGGGCAGGAAACACCTCCACTTCCTTGACCCCTCTGGTTTCTCCCTATCAGTCATGCCCAGACTTCACTTCCTTCTTCCTTCCCCAGCTTAGATTCTGGATGCCCACTTTAAAGGCTTCCTTTATCCAGAAACTGTTTTCATTTCCTTCACCATGGAACATTCACTGACCTCTCTGGGGAAACTATCCTGAATAAATCCAAAGATCTTCCTTATTGGTGTTGCCATCTGAACTCTGCTGCTGAACACTGGGAGAATAAATAATTGCCCAGTCCTGGGGACTGAAGCTGCAGTAAATTCATAGTCCCAAACCTCACTTTAGCCCTCAACACGGAAAGCAGTGTTTCATGTTTCCAATCACACTGCTACTCTCAGGCTTCCTCCTTTGCAGCTATTTCACCACCTCCTCTTGGTCTGGAAGCTCCATCAATTCTTTCTTGGCTCTCCACAGATAAACCCTCCTTTATAATAGAAGCCAGCACGGGGGAATTCCTTCAACATTCTCCCACAAGTCTTCAAGATAAGCTGCCTATCCATCCTCTGTCCTGTGTTCCTCCTGTCACAGAAAACATTTGTTTATGTCTCTTCCTTATTCTCTAAAGATAATTCCTTCATCAGCGTTCTGGTGAACTTCTCCAGTACTTTGTCCATTTAGCAACTCCTCATGTGTCATCAGCCTCACTTCTCTTTCTCCCATGAACTGTTCCCATCAGCAGTAGAGTTTAGTTCACCCATGTTGAGATATTGAAGTTTCTCTCAGATTAACATACTACAAAGAAACCTAAATCTTTATGTCTCCTTTCAAATAGTGACAAGTTTTTTGCTGCCCTCTGAAGTCAAACCTCTTTAAACGTTGTCTATTCTTCCAGTCTCCTCCCTTGTCATCCTCCATTTTCAATTCTAGCCATTACCATCTGACTTTCTTCCCTTCATTCATTCCTCATCTGAATGGTATACTCCAACATGTAATGTGCAATTTGGAAATATCAGTTGATGAATCAAACTTGCTTTGCCCCACCTCTCCACTATGTAATTAGCCAATTCATCAAAGACTTCACTCTTGCTAAATCCCATAAATGTTTCTCATTCCTTATATAAATGGTAATTCACAGCATATGACACTGCTGTCCCCGTGTCTCCTGGTGTTCTCTTTTCTTTCTATAACAGCTCTATTGAGATACAATTCACACACCATAAAATTTACCTTTTAAAAGTACAATTCAGGGCTTCCCTGGTGGTGCAGTGGTTGAGAGGCCTCCTGCCGATGCAGGGGACACGGGTTCGTGTCCCGATCCGGGAAGATCCCACATGCCGCAGAGTGGCTGGGCCCGTGAGCCATGGCCGCTGAGCCTGCGCGTCCGGAGCCTGTGCTCCGCAACGTGAGAGGCCACAACAGGGAGAGGCCCGTGTACCACAAAAAAAAAAAAAAAAAAAAAAAAAATTAAGGTTACCTGTCTTATGTTCCAATAGTTTCCTCTTAATTAAGTTATACCGATGGATCATAAAGAGGAGTTCTAGGGCTGATACCTGCCCTACTTGTGAGCATTTGGATCCACTCTCCGTATTGCACCAATTTTTTAAAGTGGTAGAGGTAAAAAGAGGCTTGTGCAAGGCTGAAGCTTCCTTCCAGGGCAGGTATCTGTGGTCCAGGATCTGCCTCCACACCATTCACATTCATAATACAGTTCCTACTAGTCATGAGAGCACTTGTTAATGATAGTAATTTTCAACCAGGACCTGGGAGAGGTGGGGATAGGGACAGTATATTAAATTCCTGCCCCAGGATCAGATGATCTAAGTAGAGAACCAGCATCACCTGGGAGCTTGCTGGAGATGCAGAATCTAGGGTGCCACCTCAGACCTCCAGAATGAGAATCTACGTTTGAACAAGATACTTAGATGATTTGTAGTTTCCTTAAAGTTTGAGAACCCCAGCTTCAGAGGGACGTGAGCCACCTGTTTTGCCATTGACTTAGTGTTTCCAATCATGATATGCCTACCTTTATTTCTGCCTGAATCTTCCTTCTTTCACCTCACTATCTAGGCAGTGTGACACTCTGGACATACACCTAATAAAATAGATTTTCTTTATTCATCATCAAGCATTCATTGAATTCCTTTGTGCTGGCCACTCTGCTAGTGGCTAAGAAACAAAAAAAAAAAAAAAAAAAGTACAATTCAGTGTTTTTTTAGTATATTTACAGAGCTGTGCAACACTAACCACTATCTAATTCCAGAACATTCACATCACTTGAAAGAAATTTCATATCCTGTAGCAGTCACTTTCAACTACCTTCTACTCAGTCCATGGCAACCACTAATCTACTTTTTACTTTTTTATTTTTGTCTATTCTGGACGTTTTAAGTAAGTGAAGCAAATCAATGTGGTATTTGTTACTGGCACCTTTCACATAGAATAATACCTTCAAGGTTAAATTCATACCGTAGCATGTTTCAGTGTATCATTCTTTCATGGCTAAATAATATTCCATTGTATGGATATACCACATTTGTTTATTCATTTATCTGTTGATGGATATTTGGTTTTTTCTTTTTAACATCTTTATTGGAGTATAATTGCTTTACAATGGTGTGTTAGTTTCTGCTGTATAACAGAGTGAATCAGTTATACATATACATATATCCCCATATCTCCTCCCTCTTGTATCTTCCTTTCACCCTCCCTATCCCACCCCTCTAGGTAAACACACAGCACTGAGCTGCTTTCCCTGTGCTTTGTGGCTGCTTCCCACTAGCTATCTGTTTTACGTTTGGTAGTGTATATATGTCCATGCCACTCTCTCACTTCGTCTCAGCTTACCCTTCCCCCTGCCCATGTCTTCAGGTCCTTTCTCTATGTCTGCATGTTTATTTTTTTTTTTTTTTTTAGATTCCATATATATGTGTTAGCATACGGTTTTTGTTTTTCTCTTTCTGACTTACTTCACTCTGTATGACAGATTCTAGGTCCATCTACCTCACTACAAATAACTCAATTTCGTTTCTTTTTATGGCTGAGTAATATTCCATTGTATATATGTGCCACAACTTCTTTATCCATTCATCTGTTGATGGACACTTAGGTTGCTTCCGTGTCCTGGCTATTGTAAATCGAGCTGCAATGAACATTGTGGTACATGACTCTTCTTGAATTATGGTTTTCTCAGGATATATGCCCAGTAGTGGGATTGCTGGGTCATATGGTAGTTCTATTTTTAGTTTTTTAAGGAACCTCCATACTGTTCTCCATAATGGCTGTATCAATTTACATTCCCACCAACAGTGCGAGAGGGTTCCCTTTTCTCCACACCTTCTCCAGCATTTATTGGTTGTAGATTTTTTGATGATGGCTGTTCTGACTAGTGTGAAGTGATACCTCATTGTAGTTTTGATTTGCATTTCTCTAATGATTAGTGATATTGAGCATCCTTTCATGCGTTTGTTGGCAATTGTGGGTTTTTTTTTTCCTACTTTTTGGCTACTTTGAATAATTCTGTTACGAATATTTGTGTACAGGTTTTTGTGGGGGAATATATTTTCATTTTTCTTGCGTATATTCTTAAGAGATAAATGTGCATTCAGATCTTTTGCCCTTTTTTAAATTATGTTATTTGTTTTTTTACCGATGAGTTATAATAACTTTTATATATTTTGGTTATAAGTCCTTTATCAGAGATATAATTTCCAAATATTTTCTCCTAGTCTGTGGATTATCTTTTTATTTTTTTGATGGTGCTTTTGAGGCAAAAGGATTTTAAACTTGATGAAGTCCAGTTCATGTAGTTATTCTCTTTTCGTTTATACTTTTGGTATCATATCTAAGAAAGGTTTGCCTATAACTCAAAGACATGAAGATTTAATGCTATGTTTACTTTTAAGAATTTTGTAGTTTTATTTCTGATATTCAGGTCCATGACCCAGTTGAGTTAATTTTTCTGTATTGTGAAGGGTCCAACTTCATCCTTTTCCACGCGGATATCCAGTTGTCCCAGCACTATTTGTTGAAAAGACTTTTCTTCTCCTTTTGGTTTTTCTGAGCAGCCTTATTAAAAATCAGTTAACTGTCAATGTAAGGATTTATTTCTGGACACTCGATTCTATTTCTTTGAGCTATAGGCCTATCCTTATATCAGTACCACGTTGTCTTGAATATTGTACCTTTGTTGTAAGGTATGAAATCAAGAAATAGGAGTTCTTCGGCTTTTTTGTCTTTTGCAAGATTTTTTTTGCTCTCCTGTGTTACTTGTACATCCTTAGGAGTTTTAGGATTACCTATTTTTCTGTGAAAAAAGGCAGCTGAGATTTTTGATAGAGATTACATTGAATCTGTAGTTACATTTGGGAGTATTGCCATCTTAACAATATTAAGTCTTCCAATACATGAATGTGGAATGTATTTCTATTTACTTAGGTCTTCTCTGATTTTTTTCAACAATGTCTTGTTGTTTCAGTATACATCTTATACTTCTTTAAGACATTTATTCCTTGATTTTTATTATTTTGATGCTCTAATAAATGGAATTGTTAATTTTCTTTTTGAAATATTTATTGCTAGTGTCTAAGGTACAATTGACTTTTGCATATTGATACTGTATCCTTGCTGAACTCACTTGTTAGTTTTAAAACTTTTTTGTGGATTCCTTAGAATTTTCTATATAAATAATCATGTCATCTACAAATAGAGATAGTTTCATATTATTCTTTCTAATCTGTATGACTTTTATTTCTCTTCCTTGACTAATTGTCCTAGTTAGAACCTATAGCAAAAGTCAAATAGAAATGGACAGAATGGATGCCCTTGTCTTGTTTGTGATCCTAGGATTTCAGTCTTTCACTGTTAAGCATGATATTAGCTGTTGGTTTTTCTTAAATGCCTTCTAACAGTTGAAAAATTTCCCTTCTATTCATAGTTTGTTGAGTTGTTTTATGATGAAAGAGTATTGAATTTTGTCAAGTCATTTTTAAGTGTGTATTGAGATGACAGTGTGGTTTTTGTCCTTTATTAATATGATATATTACCTTGGTTGATTTTTTTAGATATTAAAATAACCTTATATTTCTGGAGTCTTTGAGTCAGGTCAAATAAAGACAAGCTTTGTGAATGGGGTATTCCAGGGAGCTTCCAGGCAGAGCAAATAGTAATAATTCTCTGAGAACGGGACTTTTGGGAGATCTCTAAACTCTGTGCCTACTAGGCTGTGGTTTTCACAGCTACCGTGATTATGAGGCTGTTGGTTTTCATGGCTGCTGTGTGGGAAGAAGGAAATAGACAAAGGACATGTTAAAATGCCACAAAGCTGCTTGCTATTGTTATTGAGATTCAGCTGTTTTTCTTCAACAGACACTTCAGATTATTGCAAGCT
Organism: Lipotes vexillifer; assembly: GCF_000442215.2. Taxonomy (NCBI): domain Eukaryota; kingdom Metazoa; phylum Chordata; class Mammalia; order Artiodactyla; family Lipotidae; genus Lipotes; species Lipotes vexillifer. The sequence goes on along the minus strand of NW_006775143.1, from coordinate 3,141,470 downwards.
CTTGGTTAATTTCTATAATTCTGAATAGGTTGATTTTGACAGTTTTTCCAGTATTCTCCTTGCTTTGATGGAGGAGTGGATTTTCAGAGGTCTCTGCTCTGCCATTCTGGAAGTGATCCTCCTAATTTCCTCTTATCTTTCTGGCTACTCTCATGAAATTTGAAGGCATCCCTCTTAATGTGCCTGACCCATTACTATTGTTTTTATTTATTTTTCAGGTTTCTGTATTGGGCTCTCTTTCCGGCTCGACAACTAACTTTTATCATATTCTCAGATGTCCTGATCCATTGCTATGGCTTCACTTAGCATCTCAGCGCTAGCAACTACACTTTTGTAACTCCAGCCCAAATACTCGCTCTGAACAGCACACTCATACCTCTCTCTATCAGTATACCTTGGAGGACCTACAGGCATCTCAAACCCAATCTGTCCCAAACTAACTGCATCATTAACCTTTTTCTCCTACCTCATATCTGACACTGTGGTATATACACAGCCAAGAAAACCAACAGTTACCCTTGACACCTTCCTTTCTTTAACCCCTCCAGCAAATCGAATCATCATTTTATTTGATCATCCCATTATTGTGCTTCTTGTTACTTCTTTTCTGGCTCCTCGTCACATTTAGAATTGAATCCGAGTGCCTTAATGCTTAATGGGGTCTACAAAGAACTTCAGGATTTGGATTCTGTCATCTTCTCCAGTATCATCTCTCCCTATTCTCCCAGCCATCTTAAACTTTCTTTCCCATTATACTTTGCACAAGCTATTGCAGGAGAAATCCCTTGTGCTTTTGTTAGTTCTCACTTTTTTTTTTTTTTTTTTTTTTTTTTATTCTGCTCTGCAGTAGTTATTTCCACTATTTCATCTTCCAGGTCACTTATCTGTTCTTCT
>NW_006775143.1:3059587-3140394 GCF_000442215.2 Lipotes vexillifer | reverse complement strand
TTTTTTTTTTTTCCCTTTTTTTTTTTTTTTTTTTTTTTTTTGCTTATGCTACCTTGAGTTGGATCCTGTTGCTTGGAATCAAAGGATCCTAAATAACATGCTAAGCTTCTCAGTGTAGCTGCAGCATCTGAAACCTTGTTTTACTCATTATTCTAACTTGACTCATCAATGTTTCCATACTCTTAAGCTGAACTGACCAGGCTGCTGAGACACCCACCGTTGTCCATGCTTTTCTGTTCCATCTTCTTGGTGTGTCCTCTTACCAGCAAAACTCTTTCATCTCTGCTTATACTATGCTAAGAGATTGGTACCACCCATTATTTCAACCCCTGAAGAGAAAGTTTCTCTCTGTCTCACTCTTTTTTTCTCTCTTCTCAAATAGAATTCCCCTTCTGATCACTTTTCCCAGGAGAGGAAAAATATGAATATTTATTAACAAAAATGTACATCTAGTATATGAAATTTTATTGTCCTTGAGGCAAAACCCTTTTAGGCACTTTTAACTCTTCTGCATCCAGTATGTGTAGATTATATAACCCCTTTGAAAATTGTAAAATCAAGTATGATGGTTATTCTTCATTCTAACTCTGGGGGAATTTAGGTCCTGGGTTCCTTATTAGTTTAAATCCACGTGCAATGATCATGGGGGCATCTCAAGGTAAGACACTGTGGTCTGGGTCTGACTAGCATGTGTTGTAACCCTTTTTTCTCTTACTTGCTAGCTCCTGATTTTCATATAGTTTTTTCACCACTTAGTCCCAGTTTTGTTTTTTAAAATGCATTTATAAAATAGGGCAAATTCAGTCCAAATTCAAGATGATTGGTAGACCTATGTGAATGGATGTGAAAAGCCTAACCCTGGATCTTATCAATGGTAGCCACTCAGTAGATGGCAGCTTAGCTTACTAGCATTATTGTGATTACCCAGCCTGCAACCTCTGTTCTGTTAACAGATTTCAGCCCACTAATCTTTTGTTTCTTCGTCCTAATCCTTCACTTCCTCTGACTGTTCCTTTTTGGTTCCGAGCAAACAGGCCACTTGTATCTGGATCTGGCAGATTCTGAAATCTCTGCTTGGCTTTGTCAGACAAGTTCAGGCAAGTACAGACATGTCCACGAGTTTCTCAGAAGGTTGACTTTGCCAAAGCCAGAACGCCACTTCCCCTCCCTTCCCACTGGGTCCTGTGCTCCAAGCTGTTGGACATAAGTTCGTGCTTTCGAAACTTCAGTATTTACACAGCGTCTGTGCCTCTGATTTTACCCAGTGTCCAGCTGCTGACACTTATCTTGAAATTTCTAAGTGCAGGACTGCAGTCAAAGTGTCAGGGCACAGAAATGAACAAATAAAGATGTTTGGGGACTGCCTGCTTTTCTCATGCGATTTGCAAATTTTTCTTGGCTTGCGTAACCTGAGGTGGCTGGGACCATGGGCCCCTTCATTCCTTGGCCCAGTGGTACAGCACATGGCAATGTTACAAATACAGGAGCTGGACATGCAGGAGGGGCCTCACCCCTGCTAGGAAAGCGTCCACCTCTGTGCCTCCCAGACAGCGTTGACGCATTCAGACAAGCTGGACAAAGAACGTACAGTCTACATTCCCTGGCCTTTGAAGGGAAGATGTTGCAATGTACAGGCAATTGGAGTGTTTGCCTAATTAATCAAAACATTCACATTTGCTAGTAATACAATGCATCTATGATGAGAAGGGCCCAAGGGGAGCTCTGTGGATTGAGGGTAAAATGGCTCATGACTCCTAATTTCTACCATTTGGCTCAGCTTTGAAGCAGCCTTCCCTTCATTCATGAAAGTGTTGCAGTGTTGTTTAAAATGCATGGGCTTTGGAACCAGATGGATCTGTGGCTCAAACTTACTAGCTGTGGGATCTTGGGCAACATACCCTTTCTAAATTCTCTTCTCTCATCTGGAAAGTAAGGGTAGTAAAACTAAACTCAGAGTTTTTATGAGGATGCTTTGAGATAATGCGTAGTGCTTTAGCAGAGGAACAGACACGGTAAGTGCTATCAATGAACTTTTATCATTCACTTGCTTTATAAGCACCTACCACGTACCAAGCACTCTGCTGGGCCCTTCCCTTAGCATCATTTTCCACCTTAGAGTTGGTTGAACATTTAAATGGGAATTGGGAGACAGGGAGAAGCATATTTCGAAAGAGGCAAAGAAGGCTTGAGTTTCATGCCATTATCACCTCTGACTAATCGTCATGGTTTTAGACAAGAGACTTCTCTCTAAACCTCAGTTTCCTCCACTGTAAAGCGGATTAATTATTCCTATTCCACAGAGCAAATGGGACAATAATAATAATAGTAGTTATTATTATTATTATTATAGCTAGTGTTAATATAGAGCTTATTAGTTTTCTAGCACTTTCTAAGCATTTCAGATTTACTGCTTTATTGAAACTTTGCAACATCTCTAGGAAGAATGATTATACACATTTTACAAATGAAAGGACCAAGGGACATAGAAGTGAAATGACTTGTCCATAGCTACCAATCAGAAAGCAGCCAGTCTGGCTCCAGAGTCTTTTCTCTCAGTCATCACATTTTGTATTAGGTGGACTATAAAGCCCAACATAAATATGCAGATTTATTATTAAACTCTGGAAAATTCTACCTAATGAACTACATTTTGCGTCTATGATTGTAGCACCCAACATGATTCTTTTTAAGGCAACTGAAACAATTGGCTCTACCATGCATTTTTTCCCAACAGTTTATTGGGAAAATGTTCAAACATACAGACACATTGAAATATTTCACAGTCAACATATATGCCTACCATCTAGATTCTACAGTTAACATTTTACTATACTTGACTATCACGTACCTAGCCGTCTCTAGAACTCTCTCCCTCTGTCAGTCCGTCTTGTTTGTGATACATTTTTTCAGAATGAGTTGTACTCATCTCCATACTTCACTCACATTCTCCAGTATGCATACCATTCACTAGAATTTAAGATACTTTATGATTTTTTTTTTCTTTTCCAAAATGTGTTTTAGGTTCCATATCTGGGATAAAGATTTGACAGCCTCTGAAAATAATTAAACTAACCTCAAACCATGGGATATTTTACTTTTAATATTTATCATTTTATTATTGTTGTTGTTGTTACTGCTATTGTTGATTTTCACACCTGTTTTTTTTTAACACTAAGGTCCAGTCTGCTATTGAGCTGCTTTCTTCCCAGCTCAGACCTTCCATTTCATCCCAGACATAATGACTCCTGCTCAGTTTTTCCCACTCCCACCCTCACCCTCTTGTGCCCAAATCCAACCACAGTTTGCTCTCTGCCAGACCGCCATATATCCAGTGGCATTCCAACGCTGCCACAGAATTCCACATGGTATCCAAGTATCTGTCTGACCCAGCCAATTATTACAATAACACCTTATATTTAGTGCTGGTTCATTATTTCATTCAGTAAGTATTTATCAAAAGGCTCTTTAACCAGGTGACCGGGAGAGGGAGAGGCAGAGAGTGGGCAGCGGGTACTGAGTAACAAAATAATTAAATCAGTCAGCACACAGTTATTGCATGACTTCTGTGTACAGAGCGTCACCATCAAGGAGTTTATAGTCAAGATGAAGGAAGAAAACAAAAGCTCAGGAAATAACTGGAGACCAGCTGTAGAGGGAGAAAGCAAGCAAAAGGTCTGTTTGTGTGTCTGTCTGCCAAAGAGATGTAGAATAAGGATTTGATTGGGATTTGTGGAGAGAAATGAGGCTGTAAATAAATATTGGATAGACCCAGGGCCATGTACTAGTGGAGGGACAAAAGAAGGCTTTTTTGAAAGGAGGAAAGAATTATGTTAGTCAGTTGTTAAAATGTCTTAGAATATGTGGAGGAGCTGAATGATGACATCAAGGCTTTAGAGCTGGAAGGGATCGCCACAAGGATAGATTCTATAAAATTATAAAGATGGCTATGTTGCAGCATCGAGACCTTTTCTAGGACTGTTGAGGCTGAACTTGTTTGGCAACATGCTAGGCACCCCAAAGACAAAGGTGAGGACTGTTGTTGAACCTGGTGCATGATCAGCCCTGCCCTTGAGCACACGTGATGGCTTTGACTGAATAATAAAAAAACATCTTTCAGGGCAAATTAATTTTTTAGATTGATCTCTCTCGGCAGGTTAAAAACAAAACCAAAACCAAAAAAACCCCTCATTTCACCAAGCCCAGGCACACAGCGTGGGGAGTAGAGCACAGATTGGATTTCAGCCCCCACTCATACTCTCAGGCGAGTATGACATGACAGCCCTGCCCATGTTTCCAAACAACATGACTGGGAGAGGAGAGAAATGAGTTTACCTTGATACACCAAAAAAGGAGTCAGTAGGTGTCATCAAGGGCATGCAGGGAGTGAAACCATCTCTCTGGGTGGCTGTGATGTTGAACAAAGGCGTTAGAAAACCTCTTGTGCTCTCTCCATCTTGAGGGTTTGGGGGCCGAGACGCTATTCTATGGTAACCTCAATTCCCCCCAGTTTACACTGCCCTTTGTATACAAACAGGGTCACATTAAAGATGATAGCACCTATTTTCTTCTGTATGACAAGGAATTCCAGCTGCAAATCTCTACATGTTGACTCTCTGAAGACAGCAGGAGATGTCATACATGGGTGACAGACAAACCCATTTACTCTTTGTGGTACTTTATGGTGTCACCATGCACGTCCTTTACTTTCTCAGTGCCCCCTCTTTTATGGTGGATGATGATGAGTCCACTTGGAGAGGGGCTCTCAGCACTTCCAAGGGTACGGTTGTATTAGCGTGCTCCCAGGCCTGGTGCTTGCAGATGCTCTGCATTTTCAGGCATCTTCAAAATGCCCCGGTTTGACTGTGGTCTCCCTCAGTGAGGAGGAGATTTGCACCCATTCTGTGCCGTGTTTCCTGGGCACTGCAGACGCCCTCTTTGTACTTTTGTGCCCCACAGAACCTTAGAATAAATAGCTCCTTCAACTTCAGTCCTTCAGCCTCAGTCCCTGGACCATGCCAGACACATCATAGGCACCCAGTTGTTCTCACCGTTCCTCTTTCCTCTTTCTCTGCAGCCTTCGCCACTCCACCCCCTCTAACCAGTGCAAACTACACATATAAATAAACACACACCTGGCCAGCTCTCCAGACATGTATGAATCCCAGTGTCAGCCTCAGTTTGGGCTCGTATTGCTACATAGTAAATCTATCACGAGTATTTGTGAAGTCCTCACAGGATGTCCAACTGAACTGAGTTCTTGGGATACATTTTAGATGGAAAAATCAGTGGACCCTGCTGTGCAGAAATGCAGTCAAATGAGGACAAGTTTACTTTTAAAACATAACTTTGACTTTTTTGTTTGTTTGTTTTACAAAATAAAACAGTCTCATTTTAAGCATTTAAAAATTCAAACAAAAATGAAGAAAATGACTGAAAAATCTCAATCTCACTATCCAGGCAAGATATCTGCTAATTTTTGATTTTTATCATTCCAGGGCTTTTCATAATTTATTTAACTAGGTCAGAAGTTTGAGAAGTACAAGTTATTTCTAACATTTTGTCGTTGTCAACCATGAACGTTCTTATAATCGTATCTTTGAGGAGATCCGTGATTATTACCTTAGAATAAATTTCCCAAAGTGAAATTAGTGCCACAGACCTCCACAGTATATTCCATTTGGCAAGTTATGCCAACTGAAACTTCAAATTTATCCCAAGTCCCAGAACTGTTCACCAGTTCCACTTCTACTGTTCTACTCCATGTCCTCTCACTCCTGGTCCACTTCCCCCTAATCCATCACCCTAGTCCATCTTCCCGTAGTCCATCACCCTAGAACTTCTCTCCCTAGTGTACCACTCTAGTTCACCTCCCCCTAATCCATCATCCTGGTCTATCTCCCCCTAGTCCATCCCCCCTAGTCCATCCCCCCCAGTCCATCTTCCCCCAGTCTGTCATCCTGGTCTATCTTCCACTAGTCCGTCACTGTAGTCTATCTCTCCTCCTCTTTACTGCCATAGTTTGACAGTTGGTTTCCCTGTCTGTACTTTGACTCCTTTAGGTTTTTTTCCCCACCTATCAGAATGAGAAATCTTTTAAATGTAAAGGCAGACCATGTCGATCTCCTACTCCTAGACCACAGATTCAATCCCCCATCATGGCCTTCAGTGCATCAAAGTTCTGTAAGATGTAGCCCCTTCCTATGCCTAAGGTCTCCTCTCCCTGCTACGCCCTCCCCACAGGCACATTCCTCTCCAGCTTAACTGGCCCTCCTACTGTTCCTTGAATGAAACATGCTCCATTACTGCCTCAAGACTAGCTTTTTCTCCTCCAGAAAGCTCTTTATCCTGATCTTTATATGAGCCCCTCCAATAATTCATTCTAAAATAGTTTACCACCCATCACTCTCCCTCCTCCCCCACCTCCAGAATTACCCTGTCAACACCCTGCTTTATTTTCACCATAGCGTAAGTCCTCTTATTATAAGTGTACTTTACTGTCTCCCCACACTAGAATTTTAGCTTCATGAATCCTTCATCACTGTGCCCCCAAAAAACTAGAAAAAATAACCTGCCTTACTAGATGTTCAATAAATAAATACAAATTGAATGTATAGATGAAGGAATTATTATTCTATTAAAAGTGTGTGCAGACTATTAAAGTTTAAAGATGTCTATTGCCGAATTGACCTTCAAAAAAAGTCTATCTTACCTCTGCTCTCACTAGCAGAAAATTAAAGGAGATAGTTTTAATTTGATGTACCCAGATTTCCTTCGTGTTTATTTTCTTACCATCTCCACAAAATGATGTTCTTAAAAGTGCTATTGGTTAGGAAAGAAGTACATTAGATAGTTCATCTCATTATAACTTTCCCTAGAAAATGACTCAAAATAAGTGTAATATAAAATTCTCTGAAGGGACTTCCCTGGTGGCGCAGTGGTTAAGAATCTGCCTGCCAACGCAGGGGACACGGGTTCGAGCCGTGGTCTGGGAAGATCCCACATGCCGCAGAGCAACTAAGCCCATGCACCACAACTACTGAGCCTGCGCTCTAGAGCCTGCAAACCACAACTACTGAGCCCATGTTCCACAACTACTGAAGCGCACACGCCTCGAGCCTGTGCTCCACAACAAGAGAAGCCACCGCAATGAGAAGCCCACACACTATAACTAGAGAAAGCCCGCATGTAGCAATGAAAACCCAACGCAGCCAAAAATAAATGAATAAATTAATTAAAAAGAAAAGTTATATTAAAAAAAAAAAACTCTCTGAAGAGTAAGCAGATTTTTCCCCATAACTGAGCTTCCTTCTCTCTGCTTATAACTATATGTGTGAAGGGGGCAAGTAAAAGATGAAAAAAGTCAAAGTAGGTAAAACTTAAAAGACAGTTTGGTATATGAGAAAGTTCTTGGTCCCTCGAATCAGACCTATCTGAATTCAATTTCTAGAACCACTGTTTACTGACTGAGCAACCAGGGACATCTCTTAATACCTCAGTGAGGCTCGACACTCTCATGTATAGAATGGAGATAATCATTGCTCCCCTTTCTGAGTTGCAGTTAGGATTAAATAAAATACCAGGCAGGGTTATTTATTGAGCACATGTAGAGCAGGGTCTAATGTGCTCCGTAAATGAAAGCTATTTTTATCTACATTCTGGTCATGTTGGTGACTTCAGCCGCTCATTATGAAACCTTGAGGAGAAAGGATATCATGAGATACAAGAGTTGTCCTCCAGTATGTGAGGAATCATTTTGTGAATGAAGGGAAAGAACTAAAGTTTAGGAAAGAACTAAAGTTACAGTTTAACAGGCCCTGGGGAATAAAGGAACTTGGCTCTCCATCCAAGCTCGATCTGTCCATCCAAGCTCGATCTGTCCAGCAAATAATGAGGTTCATCATGAAGCAGTACCCGCCTGAAGAGGCTAGAAGGACAGGCATAGGTAGAACGTGACTCTGGATAATAGCAGCTCTGAACTGTTCTTGATGCTCAAATTTCTCTATCAGTTCATCTGTGTTTTGCTTGTCAATAACAGAGGCATTTAAAGGAAGCCTTTTCCCATAGCTTCTAAGACCACGCCTCTCCCATCTCCTTCTCCACTGGTACAGAAACTCGGCCTTGGGCATTCATGGGCAATTATGAGAGAAAATGAACCCCGACATTCTTAACTATCTTAGTAGTTGACTGGGAGTGTGAAAATGCCAGCGTTCTGTGAAAGCTCTTGTTTACTAAAATAATTCGCAGCTCCCAGGTCTTTGGTTGTCAGCAAATTACAATAAGAATAAAATAACTGCTTTTATTCTGAAACTCACTAAGGAAACCCAACCCGTTGTCCCCTCTTTCTTCTTCTTTTAGCACCTTCCCATCTTTAGTACTGAGGTCAGAGAACTAGACAGTTCATTGGGTGAAGACTTAACAGAAACAGAGGATTTACTGGTATCTTTCCAGTGAATTGTAGTTTCGTGTTTTCTCCAAAATGGCTTGCATATATCTATACATAAGTCCTATAGTAGAACATCACCGGGGTTTACCTAGCCTTCTCAGCCAAAACATGTGCTGTGTGGCTCCAGTCCCTGTAAAACTCTTGCTTACTGAATGACCTTGAGAAAGTTGCTCTCGCTCAGTCGCTACGATCATGATTAACAGTGCAGGCTTTGAATCACGCTGACCTGGTCCAGATCCTAGCTTTGCCACTCACTAGTTTTTTGACCTTGGATGATTTTCTTCACCTTTTAGAGCCTGAGTTTCTACAGCCGTCAAATGACTATTGCAATAACTGTTCATTCCTCATAGAGGCATCATGACCAGTAATTGCCATACCATAATACACAATGCTTAACCAAGTGCCTAGCACATTATAAGAGCTCAATAAATGTTCCATTATTATAATAATTATATAAGTATGTCCTAGTCCTAGAGAAGCCTTATATAAATAAGCTAGTGTCCTCAATTCTACATCATTAGTTGAATCTTTGTGACAACATGGCTGTTTTCCCAGTCACCCAAGCCAGAAATGTTTATTCATAAACAAGGGGTCATCAAAGTCCTATCATGAGTCGGGCACTGTGCAAATTGTGTTTCAGATGCATTTCTTCCTCCCAGGGTTCTTACCATTTGCAAAGTCATCTTGGGCTTCTTCCTCTCTGATACCCTTCCCCCAGCCAACAAGTGACTAAATGCAGTTGATTCTACTGCCTAAGTACCTCTCCATCCCATCAGCTTCTCTCACTCCATCTCACTCTCAGTCATCCTCAATTCTAGTTTCATCATCTCTTGCCTGTATCACCACAGCAGCATCTTCACTATTTTTCTCGGTTCCAGCTTCACACTCCTGCCAGCTACTCTCCAGTCAGGCACAAATGTGTCGCTCAAATACAAACCTTATCCTGCTCAGAGCAAAACTCAGACTCCTTGACATTGCATATGAGGTCTTTCATCATTTGACTCCATTGGCCTCTAGCCTGATTTTTGGCTGCTTTCCTACATGAGCAGGCCCTGACCCAAGAAGCCACTTAAAATGACCCGAATATGCATTTGCTATTTCACATTTTATGCTTCCAAGCCTTCCCGCATACAGTTTTCCTCGTTTCAGAAGGCCCTTCCTCTCTGCCTACTGGGAAAACTCACTCTTCGATATTTATTTCAAATGTCACCTCTACTGTGACCCATTCTCAGAGCGTTGATCGCTTCATCTTCCGAACTATCTCTGTACCTTGAATCGACTACTCTTTGTTTCTCTTAATTATTCATTAGTTTTCAGGTCCGATGTCACCTCCTCAGAGAAGGCTTTCTTGACCACTCCCTACCCCCAAAGAACCCCAAAGCCATGAATTTTTACACCAAATTATTTCTCCTGTGACTTCTTGCTATTTACAAATACAGTTCGCTGAATCTTACGAACAAACTTGTGCAAAACAACCGCATAGTTGTAAAACTATAAAACAACAGTTTTTCTCATACTACAAATTAAGAAAAATGATCATGTATTTCGTTTTTCATGCAGACACCAAACAAAATCTCTACCATCTCAAGGTAATGCTGGACTAAAAGCATACAAACTATTTAGACCTTTAAATGCTCCACGTTTTATTCCTACGTTAAGCCAGATCAGGAGAAAATCACATCCCTGGACTGTATTCTTTGGGCCCCCTAAAGAATTGTCTTTATGGAATTATGATTTAACACTGTTGTCAGCGTTCATCCGTGCTGCTGCTATTATAAAAAACAGATGTTTGCAGCACCTCTTTTGGACTCTTGATCAAAGTGCTACTGAGAACATCTTCCAATGTGTTGCTCAGTGTCTTTTGTGACAAGTTCATCTCAGAAGTAAAACCCGGGACACTATGTGTAACCTATGTTTTCTTCTATTAAATGCCAACGGATTGATACCCATCCTGTTTCTCTCTTTGCTTAGGCTTCCAGGAAACTCAGTGCTGATTTTGACACTCAATTGCTATAACTTAACCAAGATTTTTTTAAAATATACTTTTATTTTCTCGTTCCATTACTAACTCCCCTGCCTCTTTTCCAGATTTTAAAATGTGACTTTTCCCAGCTACTAGCAGGATTTATGGCCAAGAGAGGTGTGTGGTAGTAGAAAAAGCATGCATTTTAAAGTCACACAGTACTGAGTTTCAAGGTTGGCTCTGTTCGTTATTAGATGTATAACCTTAATTTCCTGTATTCTCAGTTATCTCAACTTGAAAACCAAAACATGATGCCATCTAGGTGTGGTTATAAATATTATATGCGAAAATATGTAATATAAGAATACTTACTGCAGTCCTTGAGATGTGAGTCTTTTTTCAATTATGTTTGTTGCCTCCTCAAATCGTCTTGGAAAGTGGGGAATAAATGTACGGACAAATGATAAAAGGGAGAATAACAGTGAAGGCAACAAGATTGCCCACGGTCAATTGTGTAACGGAGGATAGGAACTTGATCTTGGATGACTTCATAGAGAAAATAAAATACTGGGCTTTAAAGGATGCAGAGGATTTACATACATGAAGACTTTTGTAGTAGAGGATGTTCTGGATGGGTGAGACTTTGGTAGGAGAGAATGAATTGAAAAAAAAAACTAAAGCAGGCAGACCTGATTGTAAGTTTATGAACGAAAGCACCAGAGTAAGTACTACAATGAAAAGTTAAAAATTCAGAAAGTCTCTGTTTATACAATTGAGACTTCACTGAGCATAGAATGAAGAGTTAATTTCTTAGAATATTAAAGGGAAAAACAAGGGTGATATTTGAAGCATTCCTCTCCCTCCTCAAAGTTTTAACAATTGAAGATACAGCAGCTGTAAACAGAAGTAGCTCTAGGAGCCCCAGGATTATCCATTCACTCTTCAGAAGCCAAGGAACAGATTCACGGAATTAGAGAGCAGAGGAGCTAGATTGGGATCTCAGCGTCACCTAGGGCTGCGCATCTGAAGAAGAGAAGAGAGAGGTCCAAAGTCTCAAAACAAGATAGAGGTAGAATGGGGACCAAAATTCAAGCTCCTGCCTCCCAGTCCACTCGGGACTCCTGCTTTGTCTGTACGCCAGGTCCTCTCCATCTCCAGGTCACCGCAATCTATCCTGTCCCATCTGAGTATGTGAAAGCGAAGTTTGTTTAAGAAAAATACATTTTTATCTTCTGCCTCTTGAATCTTGATCCATATTAGTGACAACTTTTATGCTGATCAGTGAGGCTGAAGAGATCTGCATCGTGTGTGGAGCAGGCTTCATGTGTACGTCTGGATCTGAAATACCAGAAGAAAGGGTGTCTTGAGAGTCTGTTGTGCGGTTGCCAACTGAGTGTTTGAATTCAGATGGATCACATGCAACACTTCAAATGGTCTTCAGCTCAGTATCCAAACATTTGGTTTTTTATCTATGCTAATTCCAAATTTTCTAAAGTAGCTGAAAGTTTATTGTGGATAAGTTCATACATGCCTGAAAAGGACACAGCTGAAGTAGGTTTCACTTGTTGGGTGGGGCTGGGATTTGCCTTCCCAAATGTGTAAGAAAAGTGTTTAAGTAGAATGAAGAGAAATAATTCCTGGAAATATATATATATTTTTAATTTAGAAAGAATATAAAGGTGATCTATTCTGGAGATGAACAGTAAATAGGTTGAGTAGTCAGCTGCTCTCTAGTGGAATGTGTTGAGGATCCTGAAGCTAAACTCTTGCAAATCACGAGAGAAGATCACGTAGATTGGCGATGTCTGCCATGAGCTTGGAAGGTGTTGGTGGCAGCACACAGGTCAGACATAAGCCATCGATGGTCTGATCTAATGCAGTCACTCTCTAAAGTCAGAAGGTAATGGTGACTAGGTAGGTGTCATCCAGGTGCACAGCCTACATTTATGAGCTTCTCTTACATGACTTTTTGTCATGCTGGGATGACTTCAGACGTGTTATCTTCCAGTTGATAGGGAAGAGGCTCACTACTGCCCATCAGTTTCTTCATGTGTTCTTTAACTTGAAGCAAAAACAAAACTATTAGTGAAATAAGGTCTCTTCCCATCCAGAAAAAAAAAAAAAAAAGGGTCTCAGATGGGGCCCCTAGACCTCCACGTGGCCTTGTCATGGCATCTCAACTCTAGCTACTCCATTGGAAGAACGTTTGGATTCCTCATAGATGTTCTCAAGTTAGAAGGAAAAGCCCAGCCTTTCCTGCCTTTCTCTAATTGATGCTTGTCTGCAAAGGGAGTAAACAAGGCCCAGATTTTTATTCATCTGTGGGGTTGTGGGTAGCTGGTTTTTTTTTTTCCCTTGAGCCTGCCTGGTTCTGTACTACATAAAGGAGAATTTTAGAAAGAAGAGCCCTGCCTAAATGCAGGGAAGAATCAGCCATGCCAAACATGCTTGTAGCATATGGGAAGAGACTCCAGCAGCGTGAGCAGTGTTGGACAGATGTGCTGAGGAGGGATGGTTAAGGAACAGCATCCTCTCCTCCATTTTTTGGTTCTTCCAGCTGATCCCACCCAAACAAAGCCTTCTTAGTGTCTCAGAGCCACAGATGGACAGAAAGCTGCCCATACTTTCTGTCTCTCAGTCTCTTATCCCCTTTTTCTCCTTAGTAGGACTTGAACCAAATGGCTTTGAGCTTTCCCCCACTAATTCCCTAGACTTCTAGGGAAACATACATCCCCACAAACACGTGTGGACAGAAATAAACATCTCATACAAAAAATATAAACAGCTGAGTTTCAACGCCAATTTCTAGGATCCACTGTGTTTTCCAAGAAGGGGAGGCTAGTGTCACCTAGACCTGAATAGAAACACATCCTAAAGGTTTAGAAAATAAAATTCAAACAGTAGAGAGTAAGCAGCCCAGAGATGTGCCAGATGGGTTGGACCTAATTTTAGAAGATCTGAACACTAGCCCTGTCTGTCTGTCTGTCTCTGTCTCTCTGTCTCTCTGTCTCTCTGTCTCTCTCTGTCTCTCTCTCTCTCTCTCTCTCTCTCACACACACACACACACACACACACACACACGCACACACGCACAGACTGCATGTTCTTGGGAAAATTATTGTCTTTTCTGGGCCTGCGTTCCTTCTCTCTAAACGTTCTCTGCCATCCAGCCTCTTTGTCCCATAATAGCAGTTGTTCCTACAGAACTTTGTTTTCAACTCAATTGCCTGATCGTTCCTGCTGCATTGGACTGTGGTTATATGCTTGGTCTGCTAATGTGAGGTGAGAGAATCTGAGTTTTAGAGGCAGATTTGGATTAAAATCCTGGCTCCACCCCCTCAGATGTATGACCTTGAGCAAGCCATTTCTCCATGCTTAATTTTATAAAGGGAGGAAAACAAAACATGGTGATGATAATGTCTACTTACTGAGGTTCTTTTGAAGGCTGAAAGTTAGAGCACATTCTTGTAATGTCTTGCAACAGCCTATAATGGAAAATAATTTGAAAAAATATACATATATAACTGAATCACTTTGCTGTACACCTGAAACTAACACAGTATTGTAAGTCAACTGTACTTCCATTTTTAAAAATCAGAGCACATATAAAAATGCCTACTTAGGTATAGTCTTAAGATACAGTAAATCTTAGTTTCCTTAAGTTTCCTTAGTATGTAGCATAAGCCTGGCATGTAGTGGGTATTCCAAAAATTCATTTTGGAAAGAAAAAGAGAGAGTGAAACAGAGCAAGAGAAAAGAGGGGAGAAGGGAGAGGGAGGGAAAGGTAAAAGGAAGGAAGTAAGGGAACGAAGGAGGGAGAGAGAAAGAAAAGAGGAAGAGAGAAAAAAAGAAAAACGGGAAGGAAGAAATAAAGGTGGGTAGGTAGAAGGGCAGAAGAAGTGATGGAGGAGGAAGGGAAATAGTGTAAGTCATGCCCTCTTCATCAGCCTGTTAGTTTCTAAGGGGCACCTGTGGCATACTCATATCTTTACCCTCAGTTCCGAGTATTGACATTAGCATATCACAACCACTCAAGTAATGTGTGCTGGCCAGATTTTGTTAATCTTTAAAATGAGGATAGTGATACGTGGCACACTTTATATAAGTCTTCTGTAAGCATCGGGTGAAATGTTGAGTGTGAAAATACTTCGTAAATATAGCAAAGGTGCTGATGATGGACCTCGGGTCTGGTCTAAGATGTTAAGCTTGTCCCGAGCCCCTATTTGCATAATCTAATAAACTGGGAACTGAGGAGACTACTTGGTAGAAGTAGGTGCAGACATATGCAGACACATTTAATAATACTCTGTGTGTGGAAGGATGAGCAGAGGAGAGGGCTGAAAACCGGAGTATACAATCCAGTTGGACAGTGGGTTTGCTGAGAAAGAATGCATCATAAAAGAAGGAGCTTGGGGAGTAAAAGGTGGGTAGAATGGGAAGAGCTGTCTAAGTAAGCTCTTTATCACTTAGGAAACCAAGCAGCCCTACTGTGGGACTTCACCAAGTTCTTTATCACTTAGGAAACCAAGCAGCCCTACTGTGGGACTTCACCAAGTGAAGGAAGAAAAAACTCCTCCCTTAGCAGGAAACTCATGAGTTGCCACGTAGGATTGGGGGCGTGGTATACCAGATGACTAAGTGTAGTCTGTGCCAAAGAAGGTGTCCATGTAGACAACTTTGTGCAGACTCCACAGTGCAGAGGCTAGAGACAGTGACTTATCACAAGCTTTTATGGTAGATACCAGTGGTTCGTGGTAGGGAGACAACGCTGATTTAATAGACATATAAGACAAGCGTCGAAGAAGTCAAAAATTACTGTGGTGGGGAAGAGAGTACAGGGGAAAATGGCAGAAGACACCAGTATTGTTTTCTGATAAGCTTTGTGGGATTGGAAGCCAGATGTAATGTAATTATGTCTTTTCCACTCTGAAGATTCTAAAGAATAGGGACTTTAGGTTACGTAAAGTAGCATGGTACATAAACAGGATTGCTGGACTAGATATTCGAAGTTCACTGACCCAGAGTTTATATACTTCTCTGGGTATAGGAGCCATACATAACATTTCATATCTCAGCCAGACCAGCTGTTTTCTTACTGGAGTGAGTAAAGAATTGTGGATATAGAGAACCAAATCTTGAAATGGAATAGAAATTGTAGTGGGGCTGAAGGAGGAATCCCTTCCTAGGAAGGCAGTATATTCTTTATGGAACATGGATCCCAGAGCATTTTTCCATTCATAGGTGGCATTTGCTCAGACCAAGAAATATATATGTAGACCATTAGCGTATAGTTGTATAGGCATTGGACAGTGTGTATTTCCCCAGCAGGGAATTAAGAATGAGTTTCCTCTTCCTCAACTGTTCTTCCAGAACCGGGACGACTTCAGGAATTGCTTCTCATAAGAGATGATGCTTGTCTAGGTGCTGCTTACACTCTGTGAAATCCAGCCAAAGGTTTGTGGGTGGGGGAGGAGGGGAAACTCCTAATGGTCAAGAGGATAAGTCCTGGAGCATACACACCTGGACCTCAGGCAAACCTGGGGTCACTTTAGGCAACAGATACTCTTTTTCTAAAATGAAGGACATATATACACTACCAAATGTAAAATAGATAGCTAGTGGGAAGCAGCCGCATAGCACAGGGAGATCAGCTCCGTGCTTTGTGACCACCTAGAGGGGTGGGATAGAGAGGGTGGGAGGGAGGGAGACGCAAGAGGGAAGAGATATGGGGACATATGTATATGTATAGCTGATTCACTTTGTTATAAAGCAGAAACTAACACACCATTGTAAAGCAATTATACTCCAATGAAGATGTTAAAAAAATAAATAAAATAAAATAAAATGAAGGTGGCCGTAGCTTTCTCAACAAGGAGGCATTAAGATGTGAAATAAAAAATGAAAAATAATTAGACCAGTACTTAGCAAGAGTAAGTAGTCAATAAATTCTTAACATCAGTACTATTGTTATTAGGCTGGCTATTGCCTACAACATTAGGATAGAAATTTGACAGGAGGACCTCAGGGGTAATCCCATCCTACTGGAGGATGCCTCCATTCAATTCACTAAAATTTCTGAGCTCTTAATATTGGCAAGGCATTATAAGGCTTATAAAGATTACTGAGACTTCCCTGTTTTTTTCAGTCACAGAAGATCAAAATTCATGAGATGCCAGTTAACAAAACTATCAGTGAGACAGAGCAAAGAGTAATTACACCCATTAATTGTTAAAAACTGTTGTGGCCTTTCAGAGGAGGGGATTATTTTACCTAAGGGGAGGGTCAGAACAGACTTCATAAAAGGGAGGTTTTCAGCAGCCTTGGAAGAATGCATGGGGTATGGACACACACACATATGAATGAAGGAGGACGGATATTTTAGTGTGAGGAAGAAGGAAGTACAGAGAAACATACGGACTTGTTACATGTGGCAAGAGGACTGAGAAATGAGGCTGAAAATGTAGGCTAGGAGCACACGCAGAAGGTCTTCAGAAATTCTTAATTTTATAGGCAATGGGGAAGCATCACATGCCTTTTTTGAATGGACTGTAACTTCTGCACGGATAGAATATTTAGTTTTGTGTCTGAATTTCTCATGATCTTAATGTAGTGACTGGCAAATAGCACTCAATTATTGTTTAAGTGAATAGTGGGTGGATGGATGAACAGATGAATTAAATAACAGTTATGGAAGATGTGCACCCAGCTGCCTTGTACTCATCTGCTTGTTTATTCATTCATTCCTTCCTTCAGTATTTAGTCAATATTAAATAAACAGATATTTCAGAAACTGTGCTGCCTGCTGTTTGTGCCTTGAACCTGACAGCAGTTCTCCTCTCGACATAAGCCCAGGGAAGACCATCTTGCCTAGCCTGTGGAGAGAGTAACTTTTAATATAGGACACCCTATGTATTGGAAGCCAGGGATTTTTTTTTTTTTTTCCTTAGTCATTTTTGTTGAATCATTGAGTTGATTTTAATAAGGAGGACAATTCTTTGAAACTTTGGATCCCCCCCAAAGCCAATTTTTATGTTTCCCCAAGCACTGCAATTGAGGCTGCTCTGCCTGGCTATTAATACTCTAATGGAACTGCGTGCCCTCTTACAGAGGGGAAATCAGACATTGTGCTGAGCTGATTAGAAGTGATGGCATGGAGCTTCTTCCTGAGAACGGAAGTCCTGTAACCTCAAATACCAAGGACTATAAATCTCAGCAATATATAATGATAATTGGTTTGAAAGGCCTAATCGACACAGAGAACAGAAGCCAAGAGCAGAACGCTCAAAACTGGAAGCACCGGGCCCCCGCCTCCTTCCAGAAGGAGATGTGTCATTTTCTCCCTCAGTGCTGGGAACAGCAGTAAAGGATTTAAAAAGCTGACCTTCACTAAAGGCCAAACTGGAGGCCCTGCCTGATGGTTAGTAGGGTCTAAAATAGAAGTCTGTCTGCAGCACATTAAGCTGGGAAGCTGGTAAAAATCTGGATTCCTAGTTGTGATTTTAGACACAGTGAATCAGAATCTCTGAATTTGAGCCTAGAGGTTAGTATTTTTCACAAGTTCCTAACTGACTCTTACGCACAGTGATGTTTGAAGACCACTGCTGCAAATTTCAATCTTCATCTAGTACTCTGTGAGATCTTCCTCAGTTTCCTGCCTCTGTGTGATAGTGGAAACACCTCTGATCTTGGGTTTAACAAACCCATGTTCCAGGGGCTTTCAGCAAGCTCTGAATTCTTTCCCCAAAGCCCTTTCTCCTGATTTGCAAAATGAACAAAAAGTCTACCAGGCTATGTTCTTATAAGATTCTGAACAATTAGGCAGAATAAGAAAACATGAGGACCTGGTAAAGAACCAATATTATTGGTCATGGACTTGAAACGTGCATGACCTTGGAGACTGTAAAAGAAGGATTGGGTATTATCTGTGCCTCAGTTTGAGACTCACAAAGTCAAACCTTTTTGAGCTCAAAGGCAGGGTGACTGAGACACAAAGCATTGGGCAGACCTGGACTTGACTCTCAGCCACATTGCTTTTTAGCTACAGAGGCTTAGGCAAGTCACTTAGCCTCCCTCAGCCTCGAATTTGTCATCTGTAAAATGGGCATAAACCATCTGCCTCTTGTAGTTACTGTATTAAGAGATATTTATGTAATGTATTTGGCACGTATGAATACTAATACATGAAATCAGTGATGATGACACAAGCTGGCTTGAAGTGGAACTGCTAAAGCCTCTCATAACCTTCCTTAGCCACGCCCCCATTATTTGATGTTGGACAACTGACATTTTCTCTGTCACGTGTAATATGTCATGCAAGTTTCAGGTTCCTAAGTTACCCCTTTCTAAACAGATAGTTGCTTAAGTGCCCCCACCCCAAAGAAACTACGGAGTCCTCACTCCATAACCATTTACCTGTTTAACATTTATGTAACTTTGAGGAGGTCACTTGGCTTCTCTAAGCATCACTTTCCTCCTCTGCACAATGGCCATACTAACTGTACCTTTATTAGGATAAGTGTTGCTAAATGTTGTAACAGGTAAACCTTGAAATCCTAGCGCATCCTTATTAAAGTGAAAGATTATTGTCTACTCACGTCTTAGTCAAGTAAGAATTAGCCAGGTTTGGGAGATTTTTATCCATGCAGATTTTCAGGGACTCAGTCTCCTTCCACTTTGTGGCTCCCATCTTTAACACGTTGTTGCCAAGGTCACTGCAGAAGGAGAAGGGAGACCATGGAGACAGAATGCCGGACACTCAAGTGCCTCAGTGCAAAAGTGACACATCTCTTCTGCTCATGCTTCACTGACCAGAGCTGCTCACTCTGTCCCATGTAGATGCAACAGGGGTTTGAATAAAGTCCCTGGCAAGCACTCACTTCCTACCACCAAACTTTACATTATGAAAGGAGAGTGCAAATCTCTGTCTCAGCCACCATTACTAAGCAATAAAGTTGCTGTGAAGATGAAATGAGAAAATACACATCGAATGCTTAGTGCAGAGCCTGGTACATGGCATCTAATCAATAAATGTTAAGTGAAGCCATCGTTCTTAATGCCACAAGGTTAATTTCATTCTTTGTAAACACTAGTGGAATCCTTTGGATGCTAATGACTTATTTAAATAGCAGATTGGGGCTTCCCTGGTGGCACAGTGGTTGAGAGTCTGCCTGTCTGCTGATGCAGGGGACATGGGTTCGTGCCCCGGTCCGGGAGGATCCCACATGCCGCGGAGCGGCTGGGCCTGTGAGCCATGGCCGCTGAGCCTGCGCGTCTGGAGCCTGTGCTCCGCAACGGGAGAGGCCGCAACAGTGAGAGGCCCGCTTACTGCAAAAATAAATAAATAAATACATACATACATACCAGATTGGCTATCTTGATGATCTATCCTGATTTTAGTCTGATTTTCATTAATTCATTCAACTCACACTTATTGAATGATTACCGAGTACCAGCAGTGAACCACACTCTCCCTTTGCCCAAGCATTACATGGAATGGTGGAGAGAAAGGACATGAACACTGTGCAAACAATTACATAAATGGTTATTTGAATTGTAATTGTGATAAGTTACATGACAGAGAGGTACAGAGTACTAAAAAAGTGCGTACCTAGAGGACCAGACTAGGCTGTAGGTTAAGCAAGGCTTCTCTGAGACCTACAGAATGAATGGAAATTGGCCAAATGAATAAGTGGAGGAAAGATTTTAAGCAGGGGGAACAGACCTGAGCCCCTTCTTTCGGATCTCACTAACTCAGTCCTGGGGATCATTCAGCTCTGATAGCAGACCTGATGGAATGTTCCAAAGAATAATCAGTTTACAAAAACAAACAAATAAAAGCATCCTGGTAAGTATGTCCACAAAGAACATTAGCAATTTACAAAGAATACACAACATCGGAACACTTTAGCAGCTCCAAGGAACTTACAAATGTTTTTATGCAATTACAAACTTCCTTTTCTCTAATTTGAAATCTTCAACAAGTCTTTCTGTACATAACTTTTCTCAGCTTGATTCCAGTCACTGAATGTGTTCAAAATAGAAATACTTTTGTGATTTGTCCCGCTCTTGGCTGTATATCCACTCCTCACCAGTTCTTCCAACACCCCTCAAACTGCAGAAATATCTTATATTAGATGTTCTTGTCACAGAATAATAATAATAAATAAGTCAGGAGGAAACTTTTGAAGGTGATAGATAGGTTTATGGCTTAGATTGTGTTAATGGTTTCATGGGTGTATACTTAGCTCCAAACTTATCAAGTTGTATACATTAATTATGTACAGCTTTTCGTATGTCAAAAATAATAACTTTAAAAAGTGAAATAAAAATGCAGAAATAGTGTGCACATGTGGACTCCTAAGCACACACACATACACACACACACGTGCATACACAGAGTAGGGGAGTATTACTGGGGGTGTTGGAGAGGTCTACTAAATAGACCTAAGGATTTTATGTCCTGGCTCTGCCATTTGCTTGTTGTGTGATCCAAACTCGTTAACACTGCATTCAAAGCCCCTCGTGGTACCAAAATCTGAGAGCTCAGCACCTTCCACCATTCTTCCCTGCATGTGCCCTCAGTTATAACCAGAGCAAGCATCTCAGGTCCCTGATGGATATTGTGCATCCACTGTTTTATACATGATGTGAGCATATACCACCTGAGATGCTCTCCATAAGCACAGCCTCTGTCTCCACCCTCTTCCACACACACTCCTGCTCAGTATTAACATGGATCTCAATCTCTATCATTTAACTTTTATCTTGTATTTGCCTTATTCCCTGTGTTCCTATTGCTGTGCTTAAGCCACTGGTAGCAGTTGTTGAGATATTTTCTAATTATTTATGTGCCTTCCTCTCTCACTAATCCATGTAAGTTCCCTGGCAGGGGTCGACTCTGTGTGTGTGTGTGTGTGTGTGTGTGTGTGTGTGTGTGTGTGGTGTGTGTGTGTGTGTGTGTTTCCCCAACACCTAGTGCAGTGTCTGATTGCACATAATGGGCATTTAGTGCATGTTTGTTAATCACATGCCTTTTCTAATCATTTGTCCTCTCTGAGCCTCAGATTTTTCACCTGTTGAAATGAAAAATAATATCCTACTTAGTTCATCCATCCTCCTATTAAATGAGAACATGCATGTACGGTGCTTAGCAAAGAGTCTACCATAAAGTATGTGGGAGTGATTGATTAACAAACATTTGAGTACCTACTATGTCCTAGATCAGAAGCGTAAAAATTCTTTGCCGATGATTAAGCACTCTACAAAAAGAGGCATATATTTAATAATCATAATGAGATTATTACAACATTAAGACAACTATGTGCATACATTGCTGCTTGTTTAATTATAATAATGATAATAATATGAATAACCCTGTTCATGCTCTTGAAGTCTAACGAGAAGAGTAAGGAATGCAGAGTTTGTAAACACGGGTTCTGAACAAGATGATAATACTTGATGCATAACCAGTTATGAATTCCAGGGTCAGTGAATTTAATACATTTTATATCATTGCAAATGTTTGCTCTACTCCCAGGGAAGATTAAAAAAAAATATTCTTGTGTTTGGCTCAGAAGCTTGCTTCTCTCCTGGCAGTGTGCATCAGACTAAATGTCACTAGAATATTTCAGCATATGTGGGTAAATATTTACACTCATTTTAAACAGATATTCCAAATTCCTTGTTGTTTTTCAGCAGAGGCCTAAACCTGGTGGTAAAAGTCATGAATAGAACTTTTTCATTCTCACTAAGTGAGAAGGGACTTTGCAAGGATTCTTGCCTCCAGGGTGCTCTGTTTTTCTCCTCTCTCTCTCTGGGTTGAGTTGTTGGAAGGGAGAACTGGCCCTCTGCCATGGGACTCTCTACCAAGGCGCTTCGAATTATTGCTACGTGGTCCCTGAGAGCCAGTAGAGATTCAGCTGTGATCTCAGGGGGAAAAAGAAATACAAAGGAAACAAATATGGAAGCTATGATATGAAGAAGTTAACTCTTGGCAAAATGCAAAATGCATAGTGTTATGGCCTTGGGTTGCAAATGAATGGACAAGGACTTAGACCAGACTTCTGATTCTAAGAGGAATAAGAAATTACGATTGGAACAAATCAGAGATTGTACTTGTTCTTTGGAGATGTAGAGAGCAGAAAGGGTACATCAGTGGGAGGAGACTGCTGGATTTACAGGCTGATAGCACACAGAGATTGGGTTATAGCCATTTGTGTTTGAGATGCACGAAAACGTGTATGTGTGTGTATATCTGTATGTATGTATGTGTTAGCAATTGCCCTTGCTTTCTAAAATTCATCAGTAGTAGAGGCACTCTACTTTTCCTTTAGAAAAGGAGAAAAGACCTCTGCTAATAGAGCAAAGGAAGAAGCCAGGCAAAGCTTCAGTCTTGTCTAATGGGTTACTCTGCAGCACCATTGATGCCACAGAGTTGCCCCATCTCGAGGCAAGAGGATCCAGTTTTATGATCCTGTATCAGTTAATTCTTGTGCCTGCTGGGTTTCCAAGGGGTTTGAAGGTAAGGGCTACCTCCTAGACTGTCTGAGTAACTCACCCTTGGCCAAGGGAAATTCTTTAGCTGTGAGTGCAGTGATCTGTTTGTGACTCGCAATTGCTGAGGGATGGAAGGGAATCTGTGTGGGCATCAACAGCAACTACTATATCGGGGTTGAAATCCATAGAGGGACAAGTTAGAATCATAGAGTGCTGTAAATTCAGAGACAGAGGAACTGGTTCGTTTACTCTTGGTACATTGATTAAGCATCCATCCATTCCACTGGTAAAACTGCTATGCACCCAGAATACAAAGACGAGAGGCAGTCATTGTGTATTCTTCATCCTAGTATAATCGGGGTAAGAATTCTGCCTTAGAATCTAATAAAGGGGAGGTAAAGGACACATAAGGTCCTGATGACAAGACAACACTTAAACATACTTGTGCACCTGCTAAGTGAGCAGTCCTACGCTTTGTATCATGGAGGCAACAAGGATGTGTAAGTGTGGCTTTCACTTTGGGGAAGGTAATGAGTGAAAAGGGCTTCATAAAATACAAGGCATGATGTACTCAGTGTCTCATAAGAAGCAGGAAGTTTAAGTATGGAAAGACCCAGAGGAAAGAGAGATCATCAACTGCAGAAATCATGGAAATCTAAGAATTGACATTGGAGCTGACTCTTAAAGGATGGGCAGGCAGAATATGAGCATACGTCAGTGGGGGAGAAGGTGTTCCAAACAGAAGGAATGGCTTAAGTAAAGGTAGAGAGAAAATGTGGTTTCACATAAATTGTGCTATGTGATTGCCAAATAGTGAAGTTTTGCCGGAATAGCAGGTGAAAAGTAGGGAAGCAGCAGGAGGTGAGCGTAGAGAAGTAGGCAGACCTTCAAATCTAGGCAGATGAGGATTTGAGAACTTGATCTTCAAAATGCTGGGTAGCTATGAATGAATTCTGAAGAGTAAAAATTGATAATTAGAGCAGTCCGGTGGGAGGGTAAATTTGGCAATGCGGAAGGCAAAGACCGAAGCAGGAGAAGCTAGAAGAGACTAAAGTCAGCTGCATCACAGTTCTGCCTGACATATGGTTAACTGTCATGGGGCTGTTAGAACACTTCAACACGAATAGTGAACCTTAATGTCAACTAGGGACCTTAATTAACAGTAATTTACAAATATTGGTTTATCAATTGCAGCAAATGTGCCACAGGAATGCAAGATATTAATAATAGGGGAAAGGAAGGGAATGGGGAGAGGAAGAGGAGATATATGGAAATTTTCTGTACTTTGAGGAGGTATGTGGAAATTTTCCGTACTTTATGCTCAAGTTTTATGTAAACCAAAAATTGCTCTTTAAAAATATGCAATTTTAAGAAAATCTAAAAAAACAGAGCAAAACAAAAAGGCATCCCCACCACTTTTACCCACAGCCCTTTCATCTGGTCAGTTCTTACTCGGTTTTGAGAATATCAGTTTCAACAGAGCATTGCTCTCTGTTCCTCTAATAGTGTAGACCCCTTCTAGATGGTTTCATACCACCCTGAACTTATTGTTAACTCTGTTATCATCCTTATAAGGTTGATGACTAGGAATATTCTCATTACACTGTTATGTGAATGAAAAATGTGTTTTATTGTATTAATCCACTGAAATTATGGTGTTTCTCATAGTAACTAAAGTTGCTTACTCCATGTGTTCAAGAAATATTGAGCATCTTATGGATTAGGCTTGTGTGAGTTTTATTTACCCTTAATTTTCTAATGCCTAGAAGAACACCTGACTCATAGGAGGTACTCAGTAGATATTTACTGACTGCATGTTTCATTAAAAATTATTATTATTATTTATTTATTTATTTAATTTTTTTTTTTTTTTTTTTTTTTTTTTTTTTTTTTTTTTTGCGGTACGCGGGCCTCTCACTATTGTGGCCTCTCCCGTTGCGGAGCACAGGCTCCGGACGCGCAGGCTCAGCAGCCACGGCTCTCGGGCCCAGCCGCTCCGCGGCATGTGGGATCTTCCCGGACCGGGGCAGGAACCCGTGTCCCCTGCATCGGCAGGCGGACTCCCAACCACTGCGCCACCAGGGAAGCCCTAAAAATTATTTTATCATAGATATGAGACATTGGTTAAGACTGTTGGCTTGGAAATAAGATAGTCTTTGGTTTAAATGTTGACTTGTCTTTTCATTTTTGCTTTGTGATATTGGCCAGTTCATTTTACATCTTTAAACATTTCTTCTCCTCTGTAAATTGGGAATAAAAAGATTTCCTATGCCATAGAGTTGTTGTGAGAAGTAAATAGGATATTGTATGGTCTTAGCCCAGGTTCCCCAGAAAACAGAGCTTGATGCAAGGACTAAGCATAAATGCTTGGTTTCGGCAGGTGCCATCTCAGGGTAGCAAGAATGTGAGAAAAGTAGAGTGAGCCATGGAGGGATGGACACAAATGCGGGGTGATAACACCACACTGCTGTCCACTGTTTGATGATCAACCATGAGGAGACATGGCTGTATCATGAGAGGTGGATCCACTTGGTCTTTTGGGCCATCTCTAGGCAGTTAGTATAGAGAATCCATTCCTCAGAATGGTCGATATGACAGAGAAAGGAGATGGGTCTCAACCTCCCCTTTTGCATGTGGTTTCTCACGGTTAATACCCCATGCTTCTGGACTCTGCTGCATTTGGCTCTTTTGACAACTGCTCAGAAAATCTGGTCTCCTGCCCTGTGCTTTGCGTTTCATCCACGTCTGGAAGTAGTAAAGGAAGCTCGCAAGTCAGGACATGCAGCGGGTCGGTCTGGCGCTGCAGGGGCAAACAAGGGGTTGGAGGCTGACCTTCCTGGAGAAGCTGCTGGCCAGATCCAGGAGGCAGGAAGCATCCAAACCCAACCAGAGGTCGTTGGCCACAAAGGCAAGCTTGTCAAACTCCCCTTACGAAGGAGCTATGATAGCTGACATGCTGTATTCTCACATACAGTATATGGCATACAGTAAGGGCCGAGTAAAGACTGAATTTTGTTTGAAATATTCGTTGATTGAGTGTGTAAGTGAACAATAAAATCAGTGTTTAAAAAAATTCTCAGCTATTAGACCTAGAGAGGATCTTAGAGATTGGCTGTTCCAAATTCCTCTTTTATAGAGGACGGTACTGGGGCTCATGGAGGCAGATTACTTTTCGAAGGTCTAATGGCTGCTGAGCAGGCATTCCAGAATTCTTTACAATCGCTTCATGCCGTGCTCCAGTAACTGCAATGCAGTGGAATCTGCTAAGCATAATGAAGGCAGCTGTCTTAGTTTTCAGATACTCAGACTGTGTCAAGCACTTTTCATCCCCCTGAGGTATTTGCTATCCCTGTTTCGTACGTAGGAGAACCATGGTTTCAAACGATAAAATACCCTGCCCCATTATTAAAAGGTAAAAGTCAGAAAACAAACACAACCTTGCTGTTCCTGATGTTCTTACCTTCTTTCACTGCATTACACAAACTGTCGTGCTAGATGAGGAATTTTCCGTCTCGTGATTCTTACAAGATTCATGTGCAGAGGGGAGATGGAAGTCCCATAACACATAACAAGAAACAGGGGCACGGAGGGAAAGCAAGAGGAGTGAGCCTTGGACCAGCAGAAAATTTAAAACTGAGATTCCCCCTTCTCCAGCTGCTGTATCCCTTCTGGGAAAGACTCACTCAGCTCCGGATACTTATCCAAGACCTTCTTGGAGCTGAGACTAGCATATCCAAGTTGGCTGCGAGAGGTGTGATTTTAATTAGGCCATTTCCCTCTGGGGACTGGGGGCTCTGTTGGCTGAACTTCATAAAGAAGCATGTGGGTGGGCAGGGTGTAAGGCGCTCAGAGGTGAGCAGCTTTCAGGACAGGCCTCCCGGAGGAGACTGGCTGTCGTTTTGTGAAATCTTCCCTATTCCTTCTTCCTCCTAAAGTAATTGGAAATTGCTGCACCCGGGAAGAGACGTGGCCTCCTTCAGATAGGAAAGGGCTTTGGAGCTCTTGGATCAGAGCCAGCTAATATCCAGGGCATTTGTTTTTCAGCCACAGGGCCCCTGTGTGGATCAGTCACTCAATTCAGACAGGTGTCCACCTTCCTTGCTCCGTGGAATCCCTTTGGGTCCTAGAGAGACTGCTTGTGCCATTCCCCAAGTGAAAAGTTCATGTTCCTCCTGGTCATGAAATAATGTGGTCCCAACCTTCCCTCCCGGGGTGTGTCCAGTGATTTAAGGCTTTTGACTTCTGCCCTGGAGAACGGTACAGATATAAATTGTTGGCTACCGACAACGTCTATTCCAGGCTGCAGAAAGCCAGGGCAGTGCAGCTGTGGGTGGGCTTGGTCATTCAGGAGAGGCTGGCCAAAAGCCGCCTAGAGGATGGAAACCAAACAACTCTCAGAAAAACCGAGACTTGAAGGGAGGACCCAGGAGACATCTCCTGCAATTCTTCCCTGGTTCTTTAATCCTCCTTTGAGAACTGGACATCCACTTCCGATTTCCAGAGAATCAGAGGGGATTTTTCTAAAATGCAAATCCAATCACATCAAGTTTCTGCTTTGAAACACCCTAGTGGGTCCCTGCACATTGAAGTCCTTGCCACCGTATCAAGCTTTCCTTACGTTGTGGTTCACACGCATCTCTCCAGCTTCCTCTGCTCTTCGTCCACAGCCACCCCCTACAGTTCCCAAACTAAATTATGCCCTTCACATACTCATCCATACCCTTCCCTGCAATTGCAATAATCTTTAAGGCTTCTCTCCTGTCAGTGGGCTCCCATGCCTTCCATCCCGAGCCCCTCCTGTAGTTGCTTGGCTAAGTTTTGCTCATTATTCATGTCTCTGATTAGAAGATTAGAGGAAGGCTTCTCTGGAAAGCCTTCCCTGAAAATTCCTCCCAGACTCATTGGCAAAATGGGAACACCTGTTTTGAGATCTATTTTAACACTTAACATGCTCCATTATAATTGCCTGCTTAATTTGCCCTCCCCATTCACTGTAAACTGTGAAACTAAAGACCAGGTTTGTGGTTTGTTGATCATTATATTCCTTGTTGAGTGTCAGACATATTTTAGGCATTCAATAAATATCTTTTAAATTAATAAATGAGACCCCAGAAGGCATCCTGTTAAACCTTTAATGATCTTCATCATTTCCTGGGGATTAAATACTTCTCTTGAAAACCTACAGAACGGGGGGGATCGGTGCAGCTTTTCACCGATAATTTACAAGCAGCCCATAAGGACTGCTGGTAGTAAACGGAGCTTTTAAATTTTTCATACACACTGAGTTTTGGTAATACTTTAAAATACTGATATGAAGTATGTCAAGAACAAGTGCGGGCACCCTGTGTTAGGGCTGTCCTGTCTGTGTATTTGCTCAAAGGGATACACGTGAGCACGTTAATTAACGTGATTGGATTCTTTTGCATTCATGATATACAACTAAGAGATTGGACATAGGAATGTTGGTAGAGAAGAACGTAGGCTTATTCAGGAGGTCATGAGACTCTGCTAAGAGAGAGACAGCTGTCCTTCTGTGTTTTTCCAAGAGGGAGAGTGCTAAGCTAAACCTCGAAAATGATTCAGCAAGGGTAAGAACCAGGGGACAGTCAAAAGGAGAATCTGGCTGGAGGAAAGCTTATTTGTAGTTGGAACAAGACAATAAGAAGAGTAACTGGAATAAAGGAAAGTTTCAGACATAAACTTCACAAATACCTTACCACTCTGGGCAGCATTCTGTGCTTTATGGAACACGGATAGACTCTGAAGGTCCCAGGGAACCTCAAAGTTGGTTTCCACCCAGATCATCAGTTTTAGCCAGAGGGTTGGCAGAATATGCCATGGAGATGGTTGTAGAACTAAAGACATCCTGAAGGAAGATGGAGATGGTTATAGAACTAAAGACCTCAAGAAGGAATTTATAACCGTAGGACAGAGTGCTGACAGTTGACTTCCAGGCTCAAATGATTGCCATGACCTGGGTTATCTCTCCCACTTGCTTCTTTCCTGTTACATGAGTTTTACATCAGGAAGAGGAGTAGTATTGACAGAAATCCCCCAACACTTCTATTCTTAGGCACTCCTCATGGCCCCTTAACTTAGCAGAGGTGGACAATAGTTCCTCATAAAAATAATGGGCATAATCCTCTCTATTTTCTAGTATCGTAATTCCCAAAGTGACTTCCGCAGAACATCTGTTCTGAGAAATGTTCGTAGATGCTGAATAAGAAATGGTTCCAGGCCAAAAAGTTTGGGAAATTATACATGTTCTAGTCCTTTTGTAGGTAAGCGTATTGTACATCAGGACATTTAGGACTTTGGTGAGTTCTTTTAGAGAAAACAATCAGATACTCCCCGTTTATTAAATGATAAAACTTTTTTTTTTTTTTTTTTTTTTTTTTTTGTGGTACACAGGCCTCTCCCTGTTGTGGCCTCTCCTGTCGTGGAGCACAGGCTCTGGACGCGCAGGCTCAGCGGCCATGGCTCACGGGCCCAGCCGCTTCGCGGCATGTGGGATCTTCCCAGACTGGGGCACGAACCTGTGTCCCCTGCATCGGCAGGCGGATTCTCAACCACTGCGCCACCAGGGAAGCGCAAAACTTTTTTTTAAGAAATACGAAATTAATATTCTACTGAGAAAACATTTAGGGAAAGTCTAGTACATCATCTAAGGATTGTGATTGTAGGTACTCAAATATCTTCACCCAATATTTTGTTTATAAAATTAATAGATAAATAATTTGTCTATTGACATCAAAATTGCATGTTAACTAAGCAGTCATCTGTTACTATAAATGTTTGTGACCTATTTTGTATCACCTCTGTTTTTGATAAAACATAGTTTCTATTTTATATTGAGAACTAAAAAAATTAAAGTTCACAAACATTTGTATAATGTCCTATGAGTGTAAGATGCTGAGTTATACATTAACACAGGAGACACGCATTACTATTTACAAGGTTGTTATTATTACTTTCTTTTATTGAACCCTTAAATGTGGATCAGAAACTATATTGGGTACTTTTACAACTATTTTCTCATTTAATACTCCCAATAACCCTAAAAGACTATGTTATTATTATCTCCATTTTATAGGTGGAGAAAGTGAGAACCAGAGAGTTTAAGAAAATTTCCCAGAGTTATACAGCTAGTAAGTGGTATAGACTGATTATGTAATTGGTGCTCTTGACCTTCAACAAGCTAGTGTTCTAGATCATAGAAATGAAGGGTTTATGTACACCAGGTCTAATTTTTGTTGCTTCTGGGAAAATGGTGCTTTTTATTCCATCTAAGATCAGAGTGAATTCTCTGCCCAAGCTAAACAAAGCATTAGGGGGCCTTGCAGCCTTCATTTAGAAAATAGCTTATAAAAGTAGGATGCAACAAATGCAACCCAGACTGGAGCCCTGGCTCCATAGATGTACATTATCTGTTATTATTCTCCAAGAGAAGAATTGTTTGAATGTCTGAGAATATGCAAGCTCTAGCCAAGTGAATTTAGATTTCTAAACTTTGAGGTTGGACCTTGGGGTACGGTAATGGACCAAGAGTTCTGCACAGTTGTAATTAACATCCTAAAATGCATCTGAGAAGACGTTTTTCATTCAGAGTCAAAACGAAATGAACCCTTGGCCAACTCAGAATTCTTAAACAAATGAAAGAGATTTTCTTGGGTGCAAAACTCCACATGGGTTATAAGGAAACTTCCCTCTTTTGACTAATGGAAGTCCTTGGTGAAGACATTTCAGGGCCGGTGAGCTGCTTTCAAACCAGCAACCCTGTCTTGAATGTCTACTGTGTGTTTCATTCTAAGGTGGACAGAATTAGTGAGACTCCTATAATCTAAACTGTCTTCTCCCTCTCTACCCCAGCAGCCGGACTTTCTGTTCTCAAACACAAAGATGATCATGCCATACCCTCTCAGAACACTCAGTGGCTTACCATCACACTCAGTGTAATAAATCCCTATTTAAGTTTGAGGGCTTACATCGTTGGGCCTTTACTTCACCTTTTCAACCATATCTATAGAGGTATACCATGAAGAAATGTATCAGCAAAGTAAGGCTTTGGATCCTTCTGTCAGGAATGGGAACTATTTTGAAGTTTTAAACAGAGGAGTGACATAATTAAATATTTGATTTACTTTATTTTTCTTTCATTTGTCCTGATCACATTCTCAGTGACACCGATTATATGTATGTTTTATCTCCTTTGTATGTCTTCTATAAATATTTTTTTCCAATTCTTTTTTTTTTAATATTCATTTGGCTGTGTCAGGTCTTAGTTGTGGCATGTGGGATCTTCATTGCAGTGTGCAGGTTTCTCTAGTTGTGGTGTGCGGGCTCCCCAGAGCATGTGGGCTCTGCAGTTGCAGCACGGGGACTCTCCAGTTGTGGTGTACGGGCTCCAGAGCTCATGGGCTCAGTAGCTGAGGTGCGCGGCCTCTCTAGTTGTGGCACATAGTCTTAGTTGACCAGTGGCATGTGGGATCCTAGTTCCCCGACCAGGGATTGAACCTGTGTCCCCTTCATTGAAAGGCAGGTTTTTAACCACTGGACCACCAGTCCCTCCAATTCTTTTTTAAAATTGCTTTTAATTTCTTTAGCTCACTTTCCTCAAGTCTGTAGGCTTCTGTAGCTCTAACATTACATCTACCCCTAGAGATGGTGCTTTTAATGCAGGTTTCAGTAATGGCTGTATTTTTCACTTTTATTTCATTCCTGACCTTTTTGTGTAGTTCATTTATCTTATCGTTGTTGCTGTTGTGCCTTGAGTCCCTAAATCTTTTTTGAGCTTTGAATTCACAAAAAATTTGTGTTTACATCTTAGAAATGCAGCAAAATATTTGGTAACAAATATTATCTGTGGTAAGATTTTTGAGGGTATTCGTCAGTTGTCAGTCCTTAAATTTCCTTTTCCCCTTTCTTCTTGCTGGCATTATTTTAGATACTATGTTGACTTTTCTTGTATTAACATCATCATTGAATAAGGTTAGTTTTTCCTTTATTGCTTTTTGTGGAAAATTAGTGGTGATGGGAGAGAAGTGCCACTAGTAGGACTCACTTGCTCACAGTCTAACCCTTTGTAATATACAATACTGTGTGTGTGTGTGTGTGTGTGTGTGTGTGTGTGTGTGTGGAGAGGTGTAAAAATGAGAAAGAAGTATAAACTTCGTTTCTTTTTGTTTTTATTGAATTTTGTTGGTTTTAGAGAAAAGAGTGGGATTAGAGATACATTCAGTTTTCCTTCTTAAAAAGCAAAATGAAGCTATGTGTCTTCAAAGATCATTCTAGCTACACTGAACAGGTTGAAGTGAGGCAAGGAATGAGGTGAGGAGCTGTAAGGAGACTATTATAAAAGTGTATCTAAAATAGCATGGCTGATGGCATTGGAGATAGAGTGAAGAGAGTGGAAGTAAAATCGATAAGACCTGATGATTGTTCCAGGCTTTGCCCTCAATAGCCTATGATCTTTTCGAAGGCTGAAGATATGCTTATCCATCTGTATACTTCCAAGGACCTAAACCAGGCACTGAGTATTTATTACAACCAGTCAAGAATGCATATTTTAATTCCAATGAATTAAAACACTGTCCTGAATTAACTATTTTCCATTTCTCCTTAGACACTGCTGAGATCACAGCGGGGGAATTTGCGTTATACCTTCTTCTGGGGAGTGTGTGTGTGTGTGTGTGTGTGTGAGTGTGTGTGTGTGTGTGTGTGTGTGTGTGTGTGAGAGAGAGAGAGATTTTATAGCTGACTTTTTTAAAAACCCTTTAATGCTTTGAAAGTAACTGATGTGATAAGTGGCTTCTCTCTAAACATGTTTCCACATTTTAAAAATGGGGATAATAAGCTACTACTAGTAATAACTTGATGGGTTTTTCTTGGGATGAGTGAGCAAATGTTCAGTGTGCCTCTCACAGGCCTGATTTCTTCTAGGTACTCCCTCAGGGAGCCCCCATTTACTCTTTCTCTCTCCTTTCTGTACAGAGGATCTCAGGCTTGGCTCGATTCTCACCTTGGTCTTGCCGATCTTGCCTCTCTTTACGACAGTCATTTCCACAGAGTTTTACCGTTATCTGTTTATGTGCTTGTACCCCCACTAGGCCAGTGGTCATGACACTTTATCCTTGTATCTGTCAGTACCTCTATGTAAAAGGTCTTCAGTACATTCTTAATGAATAAAATAATTGGTTCCTAATGGCAGGTCATTGCTATCATGACTGAGGATGCAAATAGCCCTCCCTACCCCCTTTCTTAGAAACACAAGGATTAAAGCAAGGCCACCCACAGCCTTTGATCCTTGAGTTTAATAGAGAGGCTCAGCAGTAACAGAAACAACCCAAATATGCCGTATTTGGAAGAGTATGTTTCTCAAACATATGGGCTTCTGTGAGCAAGAGTCACAAGCTATCATGTTTTGGTGAGTCATGAATGGCTTTAGTGTCAGACCAGTTCCAGAAGAAAAGGAGAAAATGGCTTTAATTCATGAAAGAATACATTCCATCAGAGAAGATACATATTTCGGAAGCAGAATACAGCATCTTAGGAAAACACAGTCTCTCTCTATAAATGTATAAAATAAAGCAAAATTGCATTATCATCCAACAGCTAGATTTTTTTTTCTCCTTTGAAAGTGTAATTTGTTACTTAGTAAGCCCTTTATTTTTATTTGGGAAATTGAATAGTTGTAACTAGCCCAATGGAATTGTGCTTTGTAGAAGTTGGCCTCCTACAAATCAATTTCACTTCCTTGTCTCTAGTGGTGCCATAGCTCATCCTAGCAAGACAGTCAGTTGGCAGTTGTTTTCTGAACTCCTGCAAGGTTCTCAGCAGTGCATTAAATGATGGATGGCTAGAAAGTTGATGACTGAGGATGGGGAGGGGAGTGTCTACTGTTAGTTTAGTCACCATTTTATTGAAGCTGGCAGAAGAACTATTGCCCTTCCTGAAGTCTAGCAATGCTTTTATGAAAACAAGCATTTTTGTAAACTAATTTGTTTTTATAGCCAAACTAAATGCTATGAACCAAGCGAAAATTCCAACTTGGAATTTTACCCTTTGTTTGTTATGATGAGGGAGTTAGCTGCGTTTCTCTGGAGGCTAGCTATGTACCAGGTACTTTGGATGTTCTACCATGTAACTCTTATTTAAAAAGGAAAGGTGGTGAGTGGGGGGGGGGGGGGGGAGAGGAAACTTTAGCCTGGCCCAGAAAAAGTCAGAATTATCTTATTTGATTGATAGATTTATTCTGTTCTTCCTTGATTAATTTAAAAATTATTAAAACTATATATTTTGTATTTTACAAAGACCAAACCATTTAGAAAAGAGATACCATAGGCAGTGGTTCTCTTTTATACCCTAGATTATTATTATTAAAAGAGCAGCCACATTTTAACATTCTTTTTATTTTTTAATTTGGATTATTTTATGGTTGTAAGCATTTTGTTTACTTTTTTCTTACAAAAGAAAAGAGTTATATTTTTCTCACACACACACACACACACACACACACACACACACATTCACATACATCCTCTAATCATGACCTTCCAAGTATAATTATATCAAAATAATACCTAAAACACTCTAATGGGTCCCTGGTATACTTACATTGAAGATCTTGCCACTGCATCAAACTTCCTTTATTCTTTTGGCTAAAATTGCATTCATTCCCATACAGTTATATAGTTACAGAATCACTGTACCCAGCTGAGCCACCAGTTTTTACATCATGGTTACATTTCTGTTTTTGTATAGTTTTTTATTTGTTTTTATTGGAGTTGATAATTGCCTCCTTTCATAATTTGCTTAGTTTTTAAAGTGCCTGCCATTATAGTAATCTGTATTTTCAAAAGAACCGCAAAGCTCCTTTCAGTGTGAACAAAAACAGTACTTAGTTCAATCAGTTCTAGTTTGTTTTTGTTTTTGTTTCTTCACTTGAATACGGCCCTTCTAGTGTTCTCTGTCTTCTGGCTCCTATGTGGAATGGTTGTTCCCTAGGTCTTTGATCTGTCATCCTGAGATTTTTCATCTTCATCATTCTGATATATTCCTTTTCTTCTCTTCTCCTGCATTTGGCCCAAGTTTTCTTAAGAGGAAGTCTTCCTCTTCCTTGCTTTACTCCCTCAGTTTTTTTGGTAGCATATCCTCTAATACATTCTTTTTTTTTTTTTTTTTTTTTTTTTTTTTTTGTCCCTCTGTCTTCCCGCTAAAATCAGGTATGGACTAGCAAAGGGCAAAACAAGCTTTAATTTTTTTTTTTTTTTTTTTTTTTTTTTTTTTTTGCGGTCCACGGGCCTCTCACTGCTGTGGCCTCTCCCGTTGCAGAGCAACGGGCTCCGGACGCACAGGCTCAGCGGCCATGGCTCACGGGCCCAGCCGCTCCGCGGCACGTGGGATCTTCCCGGACCGGGGCACGAACCCGTGTCCCCTGCATCGGCAGGCGGACTCTCAACCGCTGTGCCACCAGGGAAGCCCACTGCTATCTTTTAAAAATCTTGTCAATGCCTCTCCCAGATTGTCCTTCACAGTTTATGGCCTCTTTACCAAATTGGAATCATGGGTGGAAAGAAACTCATTGAGCCTCTAATCCAACCATCTGCCCAGTGCAAAGACACCTTCTGTAGATGATCTGTCTTGTGCTGTCCATCTCTGTTTGCAGGCATCAAGGAGTAAGGACTTCAGCATATGCTTCTAGTATTGAGTAAAAATGGTTCTCCCTGTAGTTTCCATCCTCCAGTTCTGGCTCTATACTAACAGGATAGGTTTAATTTCTCTTTTGAAGGAGAGCCTTTCAGAGATTTACAGGTAACTTTTAGCCCTCTTTCCCGACCTACCTACTCTTAATACTCCTCTTCTGCCAGCTAAAAGTGTCCTTCATATTCATTCAGTTTAGTCAGCAAACCCATATTGACTCACTGGCCTAGGTGAGGCACAGGGATCAGTATGTACCCTAAACACCAGGAAATAATTTCTAGTATTTTTGTCGTCCCACTTGCTCTCCTGTGTCATTTCTAACCTAAAATGCAGTGGTTCCTCTTGGTTCAGGATTTACTCCTTGCTCCTCTTTCCTTCTCATGATAGATTCTCTCCACAGAAAAGCTTAGCCAACAGATACCATTTACCGAACAGTCACCCTGTGATAGGCACTACGCTAAGCACTTTTCAATCATTCCCTCATTTAATATAAGGAAACCTAGAGGTAAATACTTTCATTATCCCTGTTTTACAGGTGAGGAAACTAAGTCTTCGGAAACTTAGGTAACTTGCCCAAGGTCTTAACTAGTAAATAGGGGAGAGAAGAGTCAGTTCCATGTCTGTCTGACTCTATAACGTGTGCTCTTAACCGCTGGGCTAATCTCTCCATTACCAAGGCTCTAAAGAGCATCCAATGCCAGTTACCCCCAGATGGATATCTGCCCTGTTTGGATTGAATTGCATCCCCAAGAAAGATATGATGGTCTTAAACTCAAGCTTCACATTCTCAGAATGTAAATTTATTTGGAAATAGGATTGTTGCAGATGTAATTAGTTAAGATGAGGTCATCCTGTAATTGAGTGGACCCTTAATCAAATATGACTGGTGTCCTTAAGAGAAGAGGGAGATTTGGACATAAGTAGAAGATGCCCATGAGAAGGAGGAGGCTGAGATTGGAGTTAGGCTGCCACAAGCCATGGAATGCCTAGGGCTACCAGAAACTGCAAGTGGCAAGGATGGGTTCTCTGCCAGAGCCTTCTAAGGGAGCTAAACCCTGCCAACATCTTGGTTTTGGAATTCCAGCCTCCAGAACTGGGATGCAATGTTGGTTGTTTTAAGCCACCCAGTTTTTCGTACTTTGTTATGGCAATGCTAGGAAACTAAGTACAACCCCTCTGTCAGGCCTCTCTGCTCTGCCTCAGACTCATTTCCTACTGTTGCTCAGTATCTCTCTTTGATGGGCTCTGAGGCAGGTGGCACTGGAAATGTTGAACAGAACTTCACCACGTTGCCTAACCCCCTTCACCACCATGCTCACTTTCCAGTGCTGTCTCTGCTCAGTTCTCAGTGCCCACCTTCACACAGTCACTCACTGAAAGGTCGTCGTTTACTTTTCATCCCTGTTAAGATATTTTTTGGGTGCCTGCTCAATGCCAGACACTGGGAGATGTGGTGGGGACAACAAAGAGAACAATTAAGGTAGCTGTTGCTGAGCTGATGCTTAGGTAAAGCTCTTCTCAAGGCTTTGCACACATAACCTAATTTATATTTCGCAGCCATTCCATGAAGTAGGACTAGTCGTCCACCCATTTAACAGGTGAGGAAACTAAGGCACAGAGAAGTTGAATAAATTGCATGGCATCACATAGCTGACCACTAGCAGGACCAAGATTTGAACCCAAGCAGTCTGGCTCCAGGGTCCGTGTACTTAATGACTAGGCTTTCCTGTCTCTTGGGGGGGAAACAGCTCCTGCTTTCAGGGATGATAGAGAATTTTAGAGGAGCTAAAATATTAAAGAGATAATTATGTGAATGAATATAATGTTATAAAATATGATAAGTGATATGAAGGAAAATTAAGCAGCATTAGGAGTGAGGCTGGAGGATCAAGTTTCCCTAGAGAAGAGACACTTAGACTGAGATCTGACCAGGGAGTAATATCTTGCCAGGTAAAGAGAGCAGAGAAGAGAATTTCGTGGCACAAGGAACAACATACATAAGGTCTCGTGGTGGAATCAAACCAGACACTTCCCCTTCCTTCACGTCCCAAGTCCAGTTGATCCCTGAGTGCTGATGGATCCATTTCCGAAACATTTCCCTACCTCTCTACTTTTGAATCCATTTCTTAAATACTTCTCAATCTCTCTACTTTTCCACAGTCACCTCTACACAGCAGTAGTGACCTCCTAACTTCTCTCTGTATGTCCACAGCTGAGTCCCCAGTCAGAATGGCACAAGGCAGCCATAGTTATCATTTGAATGCATATTTGATTGGGTATCTCTCCTGCTGACAAGTCTTCAGTAGGGTGCCCTCGCTTTCAAATGATTTCCCAAGTAGTTGCCCTGTAGTGCTTTGGACATCTGAGGTTTCAGTCCGTCCCTGAGATTTCCATCTGTCCGGTGTCCTTTCTCAGCTCTGACAGTAGCAATCATGCTCTCCTTCTCTGCCTTTGGAAAGCACCTCTATACCAAATACTTGAGGAGGTTATGGTGGCTCCATCAATTATAGGACCTTGCCCTCCAGGCCACAGGGGTGAGCATATGACTAAGAAGTGATCAGTTACTGTACCCCATCCCCTTAGCCACAGTGATTTGTCTGAAGCAGTGGTTTTCAAAACTGAGTGTGAATCAGAATTACCTGGAGGGCTTGTAAAAACACAGATTGCCAGGCCTCACCTTGGAGTTTCTGATTCAGTTGGCCTAGGGTGGGGCCTGAGAATCTGGGTTCGTAACAGGTTCCAAGGTGATACTGTTGCTAACATCGAGGCTGAAGGTCAAGTATAGGCCAGAGAAAAGCCACAGAAGTTCATTTGTACTCAATACAGGAGAGAAAAGTTCTCCCTTTCCTTTGGAATCTATTGCTAACAGAGAAATCTGGAGCCACAAATGGCCAAAACCTATCAATCCCTAACACCTGGAAAGAGTCTATCTTCGGGGTGAGAATAACGTGGCCAAAATAAAGAGGAAGACAGACCTAAGAGTTAAGGAGAGTTTGTGCATCGTGATTTTAGACCCTGGATCTAATTATCATCAAAGCTAGTGTTACTTCTGTTTTTCTTTTTTATAATAATATGAACAGAAACACCCCTTGTTATACCCCCCGAGCTCTACCCCTCACTCCTGTCCCACACACGCTTTCTTATTCAAATGAGAATTACAGTATTTTTTTCAAACACTTGTAACAGATTGGCCCTGATTATAAATGCATGGCCTTCAACACCCTGTCTGATCTGTTCCCAGTCTGTTCTACTCTGCCTCCTCCAAATTTGGCAGCCCTTCCAATTTCCTTTGCCTCCCTGAGGACCTTCGCACATCTGTGCGTTTATTCCAGAAGCCTCTCCCCCAACCCTCCTGATATTCCCGCCCACCTAACTCCTGTTTATTCAGGTCTTCAAGAAGTCTTCTCTCACCAAATAGGTTGGATAAGCCTGGTCTACGCAGTCATAGAACTACCTTTAATTACCACACAGTACGTATGGATTTGTGTAATTAATTTTTGAATTTATGCCTCCTCCACTAGAATGTAACTTTTATAAAAGCTCAGACCTATGTCCCATTTAAAACTCAATCAGAGAGAATAGATAAATTGTACTTTATCAAAATTGAAAATTTTTGTGCATCAAAAGACAGTATCGACAGAGTGAAAGGCCATCCACAGATTGGGATAAAATATTTGCAAGTCATATATCCGATAAGGGATTAGTATCCCAAATGTATAAAGAATTTCCACAACTGAACCAAAAAATAAGCAACGTAATTAAAAAATGGGCACAGAACTTGAGTAGACATTTGTCCAAAAATGGTATACAAATGGCCAGTAACCACATGAAAAGATGCTCAATCCCTAATCATTAGGGAAATGCAGTTCAAAACCGCAATGAGATACTACGTCATACCCGTTACAATAGCTATTATATGTTGGAATTCTTGTGCACTGCTGGTGGGAATGTAAAATAGCACAGCTACTATGGAAAACTGTAGCAGTTCTTCAAAAAATTAAACATATAATTATCTTATGATCCAGCAATTCCACTTCTGGGTATATACGCAAAAGAATTGAAAGCAGACTTAGGTAGATATCTGTACATTCATGTACATAGCGTTATTCACCATAGCCGAAAGGTGGAAGCAGCCCACATGTCCATCAGCATATGAATGGATAAACAAAATGTAGTATATACATACAATGAAATATTATTCATCCTTAAAAAGGAAATAAATTATGATTCATGCTACAACATAAAAGAACCTTGAAGCCTTATGCCAGGGGTCCCCAACCCCTGGGCCGTTGACCAGTATCGGTCCGCGGCCTGTTAGGAACCGAGCCACACAGCAGGAGGTGAGCGGTGGGCGAGTGAGCGAAGCTTCATCTGCAGTGGTTCCCCATCGCTCCCCATCACTGGCATTACCACCTGAACCATTTCCCACCCCCGCACCGCTCCCGTCTGTGGAAAAATTGTCTTCCACGAAACTGGTCCCTGGTGTCAAAAAGGTTGGGGACCGCTGCCTTACGCTAAGTAAAATAAGCCAGAATCAAAAGGACAAATATTGTATGATTTCACTCACTAGAGCAGTCAAATCCGTAGAGACAGAAAATGGAATGGTGGTTGCCAGGGGCCAGGGAAAGGGGAAATGAGGAGTTATTGTTTAATGGGTACAGAGTTTCAGTTGAGGAAGATGAAAAAATTCTCGAGATGTATGGTGGTAACGATTACACACCAATGCCAGTGTGCTTCATGTCACTGAACTGTATATTTAAAAACGATTACAACAGTAATTTGATGTTATATATGCTTTACTATAATAAAAGACAACAGCATCAATCAGTAGCCTACTATTCTGCGTGGCGTATGATAGGTTCTCAATAAACATTATTGAAAATGAATAAATGGTAAGTGAATCAAAAAGTGATAAATCAATGAATCTATTAAAAAATTAAAAAGTAACTTTATAAACTTTAATATAGAAGGAAAAGCACAACCTCTTTGAAATCCAGAAATAGTTTATAAGATGTTAAATATACTTCCTAAGGAAAAATAATACACTCAAACATACACACAGAAGAAAGTCTGTAAGTTCCATCCATTAACTGTGGTTATTTCTGGTGCAGAATTATGGGTGATGGACTTTTAGTTTCTACCTTATATATTTTAGTACTCCGAAAGGTTTTAAAATAAGCACAGATTACTTCTTATATTAAGAAGTAATCAATACACATACTTTCATTTTGAAAAATAAAGCAGAGTTTGAAATGAAATGCCACACTTTCAGTGTGGTGTCGCCAGAGCAGGCTGAAGATGGCCATCACTTGCTGAGTTTGGGAGGCTGGACTTCTAATTTAAGAGGGATGTATCACATGCCAGGCCCCAACAAGGTGTTTTCTGGCCTCAGATTAATTCTGGAAAGGTTAATTACTCTCACAGCCTAGCAACCCCACTCTCTGGAGATTCTTCTGGACAGAGCATGGTTTTCAGTACAAAAGAATGAGGGCATTGGAACTTCAGGAGACTACGCTCAGAAGTAACCTTTTGCATAATGGCTATTTTAACCCTCCCCCATCCATCCCACACATTGCACACAGTTTGTCTAACCAGGAAACCCTACCCAGGAAAATCAGGCCTCAGGTGGAAAGTAGGTGGCATTCAGCCTGGCAGGAAGGATGTTATTGGTGAGTCACATCCGGTGGGAGCTTGAGAAGCAGCTGAGGCACCTCCCTGTCTTGATTTTGTCAACAGTGGTACATGAAGTTCGCACTGAAGTCATGGATGAGAATCCAGGGGCTGTTTTGGGAAAAATGACTATGCAGAGAAGAAGTGGATTCTTCAATTATGCCATGACTTCTAGTAAATGCAAAGAGACTATGGGAGTAAGTTTGGGTGTGGTGTTGTTTTGGAGAGAACATGGAGGGGTGGGGAGAAGGTTTTAGATAAAAAGAGTCCTCACCTGTCAGTCAAACACGCCAGAGTCTGGTTCCAGGTCTGCCACTCACTAACTCTGGGGTTTTGGACAAATCATTTAATCTCTTTGAATTTCTCTTTCCTCTGTGAAGGAAAGAGTTTGAACCGGGTGATTACCAAGGTATAACTTAGTGTAGTGGCAACAGCTTGATTGGGTTTCATCTCCCAGCTGTGCCACTTATTAGCCAAGCATCCTAGAGTTAGTCCTCCTGCCTTGCAAGGTGAGCCAAGAGTGCAGCCTGGCTCACGGCATGTTTAGGTGCTCATGGCAGTGCCCTTCACGCTACCATGAATGAGATCATATCCTACCCACCACACTGCTTTTTTTAGTGGCAGTTAATAATCATATGTGTTTATATATGTGGACCACCCAAATTGTGGCTAGTCATGGACGTGGTGTGTGGGCCTGATGGAGTGTGGGAGTGTGCACACCCCTTCAGGGATCATTCTCACTTATCAGCTAATGGAGACACAGAAAGGTTAATGAACTTGTCCAAAGTCATACAGTTAATAAGTGCAACAACTGAGATTTGAACCCAGGTTGTTTATTTCCGAATCTTTTGCTCCTAACCTCCATATTACACAGCTCATCCTGAGTGAAATGTCTTATGAGCTCCTCATTCTTTTTTCCTGTGTATCACAAATCAATGGAAACTTAACATCTGAAAACACCTTTCAGCTGCCTTGACATTTGCACTTCCCCAGGCCTTCCTGATAAATGTTCACACTCCAGCCACTTTTGAATAATCCTTGCTTGGAGTTCGCATTTAGGAAGGATCTGCTTGAGCCATGGCACACATTGATGTGCATTTCTGAAACTGTAGGAGTTTTAAAAATATTCTAAATCACTTCCCTAAGAAAAAAAGCCAGAGGAAATGAATGAGTCGTGCTGATTAATATTTGAACATAAACATTTATTGGGAAAACCTGCAGAGAATGTGGTCTGGGAAAATTCCTTTGCCCCCATACGATGTGTTTGTAAGTCATGGGGATTTGCCTTCCTCT
Organism: Lipotes vexillifer; assembly: GCF_000442215.2. Taxonomy (NCBI): domain Eukaryota; kingdom Metazoa; phylum Chordata; class Mammalia; order Artiodactyla; family Lipotidae; genus Lipotes; species Lipotes vexillifer. The sequence continues at coordinate 3,097,831 of NW_006775143.1, read as the reverse complement.
GTATTTCCTGTGTATCCTTCACTCAGATTCTCTGCTGCTTCAGCCAGAGACCTAGATCAGATCTCATCACAATGCTTGGACTGGTTTCTCCCTCCCTTCTTAGACAAAAGTCGGTTCCTGGTTCTCTTTTCCCTACTGGTACTGGACCTTGGTACTCAAGATCTTTGTTATCTGACCCCAAGCCATGGGCCGTACATCATGTCCACCTATTTTTCTCCCTTACCTATCCTTTGCTCCAGCAGTACTTGACTGCTCCATGTTCACTGAACACGTTCTCCATCCTTTATGCTTTTGTGACTGCTGTTCCTTTTGCCTGGGATGTCCCTGTCTTCATCCTTCATTCCCAATTCTCATTTTTCCTCCAAAGCCTAAACTCAGTGTTACCTCTTAGATGGCCTCTTGCATTGATTCCTTCATGATTTCATCACTCGGTCCTCTGGTTGGACTCCTCTGCTTGGCTGGTTGCTCTGTTACGGCTCTTAGAATGCAAAGTTTGGGTCTGTGAGTGCCTTAATACTCCATCTAGCTGTAGCACCCTTTCCTGCCCAGTACCAAAAAAGATCACACTGGGAACTGGATATAGGACCCAGGTATTTTGACTCCTGTTCCTGCATCAGGAATGACTCAACATTTATTTGACACATATTTTGAGCACCAAGAACTGTACTATGACTAAGGGATCTCATTCAAAGTAAAAGCCCATGGCTCTGAATGGCCTTTAAAGCCCCACGTGATCTGAGTCTTCGTCCCTGCTCTAACCCTCCCTCACTTGCATGCAGCCTCATTAACCTCTTTTCTGTTCCTTGAACTTGTCCCCACCTCTGTGTTTTCACTTGCTCTTCCTTCTGCCCAGAATGGTCTTTCTGTAATACAAGGCTGCCTCTTCCTCTTCCTGCTTCAAGTTTTTCCTTAAATGCCCCTTCCTCTGTCAGGCCTTGTCTCACTACATAAAGAAAATTGCAGTCACCTCACATGTTGACTCTTCTTATCCTTTGCTTGATCTACTACTTTCCTCTTTAATGCCTATCGTCCTCTGGCTCACTGTATACATTTTTCCCTATTCATTTATCATCTGATTTTGCCACTAGAATATTAGGTGTTCTGTTTATTGCTGAACACTTCATATGTGGGGAAGCACCTTACACGTGATAGGAGTCCTGTTCCTATTTATTGAATAAGTGAACGAATGTAAAGTTGAACAAGACATGCTTAGCCTTTACCCTCTTGTTTCTCGTGAACCACTGGGAGGATAGGCTTGATTCAACACCCAACTGAGAAGTGTTCTGGTCTGGGAAGTGGAGACGGCCAACTCAGAATAGGACAGCCGAGGAAAATAAGCAAATCATTATCCTTGCCCCAAAAGAGCTATGGCTTTCCAGAGGGATAAATAGATAAATAAACCACTAAATACCAAACAGTGTGAAAATGACTTTGCCAAAGGACAAAATAAACTCTCTCTTGTGCACATCTTATCCCTCCCACTGTCTATAACCTCCTTGAGGAGTTGGTTCAGAGCTAATTCATCCCTTTTTCTTCACACCCCACCAACACTCCACCCCACCTGCTACCATCCCCCAGGTACAGTGACTGAAGGGAGGGAGCATGAAAGTAGATGTTTGATGGGTGAATGAATGGATCCTGAAACAATATGCAAGCACGTAGTCCCTCTCACCCTTAAGCAATATAAATGCCACTGGTGATTTGGCTGTGAGATGATTGTATTTTTCTGTTTATCCATTTGGCTGGCGGGGATTTCACGCACATTTCACTCACTGATACATGGCGTGATAAAAGCAGGCATCTGCCTGTGAAGAGCAGTTCTCCATGAAGCTATTCTGAGAAAAACAGGTCCAGTAAACTGAGCTCACACCCATTACTGGAGATATCTCCAAATTTATTACTGGAAGCTGTATTAGGAGGAGACTTGACATAGCTTTCTTCTGGTCAGTTTCATCCGTGGTGATTTGGAAGGCATGAGATCATCTAAACCATGGAAGACTTGTTGCCCTCATTCACCCACTGGAAGGCTGATGCAGGCTGCTGTGACCTGAGGGGATACTGCCTGCCTTAGGTGACTCCCTTGTCTCCAGATTAATAGATGAGAAAACTGGGGCCCAGAGGGGGAGGTGATTTGTACAAACTCAAAGAGCTACGTTTCAGCAGAGCCTGTACTAGAACCCACCATCTGCTGCATGTTGGCTACCTAAGCATTGCTTGCGTACTTCCAGTGACAGAACTTAACACCCACTTGAAACTTTTAGTTTTTAAACTTTTTATTAATCTGTAGTTGATTTGCAGTGTTGTTAGTTTCTGGTGTACAGCAAAGTGATTCAGTTTATACACACACACACACACACACACACACACGTATTCTTTTCTTTTATTGGAGTATAATTGCTTTACAATGTTGTATTAGTTTCTGCCATACAGTGAAGTGAATCAGCCGTATGTGTACGTATATCCCCTCCCTCTTGGACCTCCCTTGCCCCCCCATCCCACCCATCTAGGTCATCACAGAGCCCCAAGCTGAGCTCCCTGTGCTATACAGTAGGTTCTCACTAGCTATCTATTTTATACATGGTAGTGTACTTATGTCAAACCTAATCTCTCAGTTCATCCCACCCTTCCCTTCCCGCCCTGTGTCCACACATCTGTTCTCTATCGTCTGCGTTTCTGTCCTTGCCCTGCAAATAGGTTCATCTGTACCATTTTTCTAGATTCCATGTATATGTGTTAATATACGATATTAATTTTTCCCTTTCTCACTTACTTTACTCTGTATGACAGGCTCTAGGTCCATCCACATCTCTGCAAATGACCCAATTTCATTTCTTTTCCTGGCTGAGTAATACTGTGTTGTATATATGTACCACATCTTCTTTATCCATTCATCTGTTGATGGACATTTAGGTTGTTTCCATACCCTGGCTATTGTAAATAGTGCTGCAATGAACATTGGGGTACATGTGTCTTTTTGAATTATGGTTTTCTCAGGGTATATGCCCAGTAGTGGGATTGCTGGGTCATATGGTAATTCTATTTTTAGTTTTTTAAGGAACCTCCATACTGTTCTCCACAGTGGCTGTATCAATTTACATTCCCACCAACAGTGTAAGAGGGTTCCCTTTTCTCCGCATTTATTGCTTGTACAGTTTTTGATGATGGCTATTCTGACTGGTGTGAGGTGATACCTCATTATAGTTTTGATTTGCATTTCTCTGACAATTAGTGATGTTGAGCATCTTTTCATGTGCCTCGTGGCCATCTCTATGTCTTCATTGGTGAAAAGTCTATTTAAGTCTTCTGCCCATTTTTGGGTTGGGTTGTTTGTTTTTTTGATATTGAGCTGCGTGAGCTGCTTGTATATTTTGGAGATTAATCCTTTGTCCGTTGCTTCATTTGCAAATATTTTCTCCCATTCTGAGGGTTGTCTTTTTGTCTTGTTTATGGTTTCCATTGCTGTGCAAAAGCTTTTAAGTTTAACTAGGTCCCATTTGCTTATTTTTGGTTTTCATTTTCATTACTCTAGGAGGTGGATCATAAAAGATATTGCTGTGATTTATGTCAAAGGGTGTTTTTCCTGTGCTTTCCTCTAAGAGTTTTATAGCGTCCAGTCTTACATTTAGGTCTTTATTCCATTTTGAGTTTATTTTTGTGTTGGGTGTTAAGTAGTGTTCTAATGTCATTCTTTACATGTAGTTGTCCAGTTTTCCCAGCACCATTTATTGAAGAGGCTGCCTTTTCTCCATTGTATATTCTTGCCTCCCTTATCAGGTTTAGTGCAATCCCTATCAAATTACCGATGGCATTTTTCACAGAATTAGAACAAAAAATTTTACAATTTATATGGAAACACAGAAGACCCCGAATAGCCAAAGCAATCTTGAGAAAGAAAAATGGAGCTGGAGGAATCAAGCTCCCTGACTTCAGACTATACTACAAAGCTACAGTAATCAAGACAGTATGGTACTAGCACAAAAGCATAAGTATAGATCAATGGTAATGATCCTTAGAAAGACTAGAGATAAACCCACACACCTGTGGTCACCTAATTTATGACATATATATTCTTTTTCATTATGATTTATTACAGGATATTGAATATAGTTCCCTGTGCTATACAGTAGGACCTCAGTGTTTAGTTTATATGTAGTAGTTTGTATTTGCTAATCCCAAACTCCTAATTTGTCCCTCTCCCACCCCTTTTCCCCTTTGGTAACCATAAGTTTGTTTTCTCTGTCTGTGAGTCTGTTTCTGTTTGTCAGATAAGTTCATTTGTATCACGTTTTAGATTCCACATGTAAGTGATATCATATGATATTTATCTTTGTCTGATTTACTTCACTTAGTATGCTAATCTCTAGGTCCATCCTTGTTGCTGCAAATGACATCGTTTCTTTCTTTTTTATGGCTGTGTTATATATATATATATATATATATATATACCACACCTTCTTTATCCATTCATCTGTCAGTGGACACATAGGTTGCTTCCATGTCTTGGCTGTTGTAAATAGTGCTTCTATGAACATTGGGGTGAAACTTGTAGTTTTTATACTGGTGTGACTAATAAGAATAATATTTGGTTGAAAGCACTCTCATGAGGTGAGAACAAAAGTAATAAAATTCCAGAAAAATGAATTAATTCAAGAGAAGAGTTAGTGACAGTGATCACTTTGTTATTTCATTCATTCAACCTCAGTTACATATCTACCAGTAACCTGTCTTGAGTACTAAGGATTCAGAGTTGAACAAGACGTGGCCTCTGCCTTTCTGCCAATGTGGTTTGGAAATGTGGCTCTTAGGGTATTAATAGCTAAAGTAAATAAAGAGGTTTGACTTGTACATTTATAATGTCTATAAGAACTTGAGAGTTGTGAGGAATGAGGGGACCATGATTCAGGGCAAGAGAGATGTCCAAGGGTCATGGCTGGCTCCTCAGATACCCAGTCTGGACACCCAGTTTTAAACTCCCCCGAAGTGTGCTTGATATTGTTGCCTAGCCAAAGTCAAGAGCTAGAGTATAAGCTCCCCCAAATCGAGGTTTATGCCTGATTCATTCCTATGTTTCCAGTGACTAGCTAGACTTGACAACTTAGATGATGCTTAGCACATGCATTCTGAATTGTTGGATACAGACGTTGATGAACTTCACAAAGCAGCAGAAAATCAAAGGCCAAAAAAAATGTGGCTTAGACTCCAAGTGCCAATAAAATGCTGTCTCAAGAAATTAGTGAGGATGGAATATCAAGAATGATGAAGTAGGGTTTGTGCTAAATTTTGATTAATGATAATCCGTCTCTGTTTGATGATTTAGAAGGCATTTCTATATCCACAGTATCGATCTAGCTTGCAGCAAGCTGTAAAGTTGGCAGGGATTATTTATTACCCTCACTGTAATAGGGGCAACTGGCTCTTGAAAGGATTCACCCATAGATGTGCTTCCCTGCACATTATTTGTGCTTTACATCAGCATTTTGCAATTATTGGATTCTTAAGGTGTTTTCAATGTGAGCAAATTAGACAATGCGGTAAATCATTAGCAAAGGTGGTTACAACAATTCTACTATCGTTGTATGTCCACGTTTGTCAATGTGTCTTTGCCAATACTCCTATTAAGAAGTGGAGTTTGTTTCTCCACCCTTTGCATTTGGGCTTGGCCATGTCAGTTACTTTGGACAGCAAAACGTTAGCAAATGTGACAAAAGCGGAGACCTGAAAAGTGCTTATACGTTAGAGCATATACTTTTTTGTCTCTGTTGGAATCCTGAGACCACACTGTATTAGAGCTCAAATTCCCCTGCTGGAGATGCATCCCAGTTAACAGCCTTCCAACTGCCAGACCTGAGTGAGGCCATACAAGACCCTCCAGCTCTAATAAAGTTTCCAGTCAGCTGCAGCTATTAAAGTGACCACACATGAGGCCAGCAGAAGAAACACACAGCAAGAAACCAGTCCAAATTTCTGAACCGTAGGTTATTGAGAAAATGAAGAGGTGTCCTAAGCCCCTAAATTTTAAGTGGTTTTACAGTGAAAGAAAACTGATGCAAAGGGTATTAGTAAAACATTAAATAAGATATAGACCCATCTTGGATTCCTTATGCCATGAGTGTGAATGGAAGGAGAACAAAACTTAAGTAATTCCCTTGTGGTATGTATAGGAGGAAAGGCATTCAGTTTTCTGATGAAACTAAAGAGTATAGGACTATTACTCTTCTCTGTTCATGGCCAGGGTAAGAAGATAGATTAATTTGGAAAGGTGCTTCCATCTCTATTAGGAAGCCCCCATAGCACGTTATTTATGTATGTAGGACACTGTAGGCAGCATCCACTGAGACTCTTATTCCAGAGATGCTGATTATCCTTTGAGACTCCAAATATAAGTAACTGTGTGGAAGGGTGGGAGGCAGTATCTAGAATTGATTTGGGGAAAAACATCTTTCATTATACCCACATTTGTTAAAGCAGGGGAGCATAAATAAGTCTGGCCTTAAGATATAACTTATACCTAGAATAAAATACTTAAGAATAAATTTAACCAAGGAGGTGAAAGACCTATACTCTGAAAACTGTAAGACACTGAGGAAAGAAATTGAAGATAACATAAATCAATGGAAAGGTATACCAGGCTCATGGATTAGAAGAATCAATATAGTCAAAATGTCCGTACACCCGAAGTAATCTATAGAGTCAGTGCAGTCCCTATCAAAATACCCATGGCATTTTTCACATAAGTAGAACAAATAATCCTAAAATGTGTAAGGATCTACAAAAGACTCAACTAGCCAAAGCAATCTTAAAAAAAAAAGAACAAAGGTGGAGGTATCATGCTCCCAAATTTAAAACTATATTATAAAGCTATAGTAATCAAAAAGTATTGTACTGGCCCAAAAACAGACACATAGATCAATGAAATAGAATAGAGAATCTGGAAATAAAACCACACTCATGTGGTCAATTAATCTGTGACAGAGGAGGAAGAATATACGATGGGGAAAAGGCAGTCTCTTCATTAAATGGTGTTGGGAGAATTGGACAGCTACATGCAAAAGAATGGAACTGGACCACTTTCTTACACCATATACAAAAATAAACTCAAAATGTATTAAAGACTTAAACATAAGACCTGAAACCATAAAACTCCTAGAAGAAAACATAGGTGGTAACCTATTTGACATCAGTCGCAGCAATTTTTTTTTGGATATGTCTCCTCAGACAAGGGCAACAAAAGCAAAAATAAACAAATGGGACTACATCAAACTTAAAAGCTTTTGCACTCTGAAGGAAAACACCAGTGAAACAAAAAGGCAACCTACTGAATGGGAGAAGATATTTTCAAAGATACATCCAATAAGGGATTGATATGCAAAATATATAAGTAACTCATTTAACTCAATATCAAAAAACAAACAAAAAAAAATTAAAACATGGGCAGAGGACCTGAATAGACATTTTTGCAAAGAAGACATACAGATGGCCAGTAGTTGTGTGGAAAGACACTCAGCATCACTAATCATGAGGCAAATGCAAATCGAAACCACAGTGAGATACCACCTCACCTGTCAGAATGGCTATTATCCAAAAGACATGAAATAACAAGTATTGGTTAGGAAAGGGAACGCTTGTGCACTGTTGGTGAGAATATAAATTGATGCAGCCACAATGAAAAACAGGATGGAGTTTCATTAAATGAAAAAGAAAACTAGAAATAAAACTACCATACAATCCAGCACTTCTGCTTCTGAGTATTTATCTAAAGAAAACAAAACCACTAATTTGAAAAGATATATGTACTCCACTGTTCATTGCAGCTATTATTTACAGTAGCCAAGACATGGAACAATATGAATGTCTATCCATAGATGAAAGGATAAAGAAGAAAGAGATGTGGTATAAATTTCATAAATACATATCTATATACACACACACACTTTTAAAAAGACACATATCTTTAAAAAGAATGAAATCTTGTCATTTGTGGCAACGTGGATGGAGCTGGAGGGTATTATGCTAAGTGGAATAAGTCAAAGGAAAACAAATATTGTATGATTTCATTTATATGTGGAATCTAAAAAACAAAACTAATGAACAAACAAAACCAAACAGAAATAGGCTTGTAGATGCAGAAAAGAAACTGGTAGTTACCAGAGGGGAGTGGGATGGGGGGGAAGGTTGAAATAGGTGAAGGGAATTAAAAGGAAAAAGCTTCTAGCTATAAAGTAAAAAAAAAAGTCCCAGAGATATAATGTACACACATAAGAGATATAGTCAATAACAGTGTAACAACTTTGTGTAGTGAAGGATGGTAACTGGACTTATTGCAGTGATCATTTCATAATGTATAAAAATATTGAATCACTATTTTGTACACCTGGAACTAAAATAATATTGTATGTTAATTATAATTCAACAATAATAAAAAGCATAACCTATGCCTTGTCAAAGAGATATTTTTAAAAAAGAAGCTCTAAAGGAAATGACCATATAATGTACAGTGCTAAGACACTAAAGGAGCACTAAAAGTATTAAAACAATTATATTATCATTTAAATTATACAGTTAATTTATATTAATACAGCATCAAGTCATTTGCAAACAGTGACAGATTCACTTCTTCTTTTCCAGTTTGGATTCTTTTCATTCCTTTTTCTTCTCTGATTGCTATGGCTAGGACTGCCAAAACTGTGTTGAATAAAAGTGGCAAGAGTGGGCATCCTCGTCTTGTTCCTGATCTTAGAGGAAATTCTTTCAGCTTTTCATCACTGAGTATGATGTTTGCTGTGGGTTTGTTGTATATGGCTTTGTTAGTTTGAGGTATGTTCCCTCTATGCCCACTTTCTTAAGAGTTTTTATCGTAAGTGGATGTTGAATTTTATCAAAAGCTTTTTCCTCATCTATTGAGATAATCGTATGGTTTTAATTTTTCAATTTGTTAGTGTGATGTATCACATTGATTGATTTGTAAATATTGAAAAATCCTTATAAAATCCCACTTGATCATGGTAGATGATCCTTCTAATGAATTGCTGGAGTCAGCTTGCTAATAAATGTATAATTACAGATTTTTTGGAAATATATGGGGTTTTTGCCTAACAAATTTGTTTTAATATACTGGTGGACCTTAAAATAGTACTATGCAAAAGCTATTTTCAAAAATTAAATTGCTTAAAAAACTAACATAAGTTCACATACACTTTCAGAAGTGTTCTTTTTTTTTTTTTAGCACCTTTATTGGAATATAATTGCTTTACAGTGGTGTGTTAGTTTCTGCTGTATAACAAAGTGAATCAGCTATACATATACATATATGCCCATATCTCCTCCCTTTTGCTTCTCCCTCCCACCCTCCCTATCCCACCCCGCTAGGTGGACAGAACTCACCAAGCTGATCTCCCTGTGCTTTGCTACTGCTTCCCACTAGCTATCTGTTTTACATTTGGTCGTGTATATATGTCCATGCCACTCTCCCACTTCGTCCCAGCTTACCCTTCCCTCTCCCTGTGTCCTCAAGTCCATTCTCTACGTCTGCGTCTTTATTCCTGTCCTGCCCCTAGGTTCTTCAGAACTATTTTTTTTTTTAAGGAATGTTCTTTTTTTAAATTCCATGTATTGATTACCTGAAAAAAGGAAACAGTTTTTATCAGTGAATATTTAGATAATATAGTGACTTTCTTTGTCATACCTATATCTAATTTGGTATCACTGATATTTTCAGAAGAATGTTTTTTGCTCTTAGTATGGTCTTGTTTTGTTTTGATATTTTCTTTAAATTGTTTGAAATCTTCTCAATCTTATGGTTAAAAATTTTTAAATTTTTGACACCTTCAGTTGACTCTCTTTGGTAGACCATAAAATTGAGAAAATACCCAGCAGATACTGAGGGAAGCTCAGAGTAATTTCTGCTAAGTAGAAGAAATTATCAACTCTATTTTTCACATTAAAATGTGTAAATAGTTGAACCAAATAGTTTTTACAAGTACTATCTTTTCCCCTCAATTTAGCCAAATGGCTTTTTCAACAAATATTCTTACAAGACAAAACTCATCAAATATGATACTAAACTTAGATGCTGCAAAATTGTACACCTTCTCAATTTCATTCTAGTGTGGTACAGAATCTAAAATTATCCAATTAACAAGGGGAGCAGCTCTTCGAAGGAAAGTCACTACAAATCTAGATACTTCCAAATGACATTTAACCACACCTTCTGCCACTGTCCACAGCCAATCGTCATCATCTAGCAGCCATCTCAAGACAATCTTTAAAAGTATTTTCAAATAGAGTCAGAAACTCAGTACTTAATTTTTCTTTTTTTAAATATATACTTTCTTTTTTAAATTTTATTGATAATGAAAGGATTTATTGAAAATTTTAAAAGCATTAACAGAAAATTAAATCACTATATAGTTGTAAGTTTATACCGTATAATAAATTATAAAAACCCCTGTAACAAGTCCAATTTGGAAGAGTCTCTATGGGAGGACCACTCAGTCTTTATTTTTGACACACATTTCACGCATACCTCATCTATTTATTTCTCACTGACATGCCTGGCCATTTCCTCTATCTCATAGCCTGTGACAGAGCCCATGGCATTACTGCATGGTTCACCAAGTGACCAACAGGGACAACACTGCTAAATTGTTTTTCCAGTGCCTCTGGACACAGGAAGGATAGAGCTTTTCCTAGTCAGTCCTGTCTCAAAGGAAGTGTTGGTTATTTTTAAGTGTAGAAAGAGTCTGAAAAGAAAAATGAGCTATGGATGATTGTCATTTAGACTTAACTCTAACTTAAAGGAAGACGTCAGTGTACAGTGTGTCTCACACTCTATTAGATGAGGCCATGGTGAAATGTAGAAGACAATGTGAACATCTTTCACACCATTCCAACTAATTTAAATGCAACCATCAATAACGCTTTACTAAAAACGGAAAACCTTGGGTAGATGGTAACCTCGGACAGTAGAAAAATTTGTCTCAGGCAAACTGAGTTCTATGGTCACTTGCTTTAAGGTGTTTCCTTTCTGGCAGATCCATATTCCAAAAAAAAATGGTATTTGACTTAAAATCCTGGTTGAAAATAGTCTTATTTGATTGGCCTTGAATAGGTAAGAGAAAAATTTAAATTAGGATAAATATCAAGGACTATAACATATTTGTATTCAAAATGAAAAATAGACCATCTTGTATGCACGTTCCACCTTTGTTAAAAATACATCCAGAAGGGAAAGTGACTTCCCTCTCATTGCCTGGGTGTACTTTGGAGGAGGATGGCATACAGATCGTGCGGTTCCTTCTAGTTTCTTTTTTTTGTTTGTTGTTTCATTGGGTACTATTGTTGTTATTTTAACAACAGCAGTGGATGCTCCACAGTCTTGAGGTCAACATTCAAACTCCTTAGCTTGGAACTCAAGACCCATCATGATATGATCCCCATCTATGACTTTAGGGTTATCATCCTCAAGCTTCTCCTTTAGGTTCTTTCTTCTAGCCCAAGTACACGTTTCATTTCTTGTAACATGTTTCATGCCTCTTTGCCTCTGCATATGTTGTTGCCTCTGCCGAAAATTTGCCTTAGCCCATGTCTTTTATTCATTTAGCAAGTATTTACTGAGTGGTTATGTTACTTCAGACTCTGTGCTGGGCATTGTGTGTCAGTATGTTTTTAACGAGTAGATAAATGAATGAATGAGGCACCTTTATCAGTTTTAAGAATGGGCAGGCACTAGAGTGGGGTGAGGTGTAACATTCTAGGTATAAGGGATCCCATGAGCAGATAGCATAGAAGCAGACTCAGAGATTTTTTTCCTCTTTCTCCCTTACTCTGGTTTACTGCAGGAGAAAAGGACAAAACAAGAGTTGGAAAGTAGTCCTTACCTCATACCATTTAATTATTCTTACATTCTAGCTGATCACACCAGATGCCTCAATAGAAAGTAAAAAAGCAGACAATGACATGGTTCCAAATGGCAGAATCATGGGTAGAAATAGGACCATCTTTAAGGACAAGCTTAAATGTCACCTTCTCCAGGAAGCATTCCTTCATATGCAAACGTACTACAAAAGGTACGATCTCTCCCTCTTTTGTCTTCCATAACACTTTATATCCACCATTTTTTAGCATTTATTTACTTTCATCTTGTATTTATAGTGATTTATGGCTCCTTCTTGAGTCCTTACATACTTTAGAATATTGTGAGCTATCTGAGGACAAGGCACCAAACTCATTCATTTTTGCAGCGCCTGCCAACATGTCCTTAGTGTTTGGCAATTTGATTGGAAAATCTAATCTATTATTTGGATGCATTTTACCTTAACCATTTTCACTCAGTTGCTTGCAAAACGTAGAACTATTATTTCTTATATGTGTATAACACTTTCCAGCCCCTTCTTTATTGGCCTCCAGCCACATCAGTTTGGTTCCTTAAGCACACCAAATTCTTTTCCACTTAATGTCTTTCACACAAATTGGTTCTTCTGCCTGAAACACCAGTCTTTCCCCCTGGTACATGTGCGCGCGTGCGCGCGCACACACACACGCACACGCACACACACACACACACAATATGCCCCACACATACACCTTCTGCATAGCCGGGTCTTTCTCAGCTTTCAAGCCTTTACCTAATTGTGAACTGCTCAGTGAGACTTTCCTGGACCACTATACAGCTAGCGCTTCAAATGCCCAGGTTCCTCACGTTCAGATTCAGCCGACCTCGGATCAAAATATTCAAAGAAAAATAATTCCAAAAAGTTCCAAAAAGTAAAACTTGAATTTGCCACACATAGGCAACAATTTTTATTGCATTTACATTTTATTTACAACTGTTTACATAACATTTACATTGTATTAGGTATTATAAGTAACCTAGAGATGATTTAAATTATAAGGGAGGATGTGCATAAGTTATATGCAGATACTACACCATTTCGTAGAAAAGACTTGAGCATCCTCAGATTTTGCTATCTATGGGGGTCCTGGAACCAGTCCCCTGCAGATACCAAGGAATGACTCTGTTGACTCCCCTTTCCTCCGTATACTTTCCCATGCCATGATACTCCCCCACCCCTTCTTTCAGTGCATTTTTCAGTTTGTAACTGTATACTTATTAGTTTGCCTCCTTGTTTATCATCTGTCTTTCCAACTATATTATAAGCCTGCTAATGGCAGATAAGCCTATTTTATTCACAAGTGTATATCCGGTGCTTAGCATAGTGTTTGGCATATAGTTGGCATGCAACATATGCTTGTGTAAAGTATGAGCTTCAAAATGCCGTTACAAAACTTGCTGCTACTTCCAAGTCTTCCTACAATCTGGAAGTTGGAGATGGGCAATGGAAACATTTCTGTTTCACACAGAAGCGCGCTAAGCCTTAAAGGAATGATTAACAACCAGCAGTGAATCTGTGAGGAAGCTGTTCTAATCTCCTAACTTGTAGCCCATTACCTACAGCCCCAGGCCAGCTCTCCTGCTCTTTTCAAATGAGGAACAAAGTTAACGAGTCCCTTTAGCATGACTTTGACCAAGGACTGCTCAGGAGACACTTTGAGGGATCTCAAATGCCCACTTGGGCAAGCTGCCTTCCATCAGAAGCAGGCACGTGTTGTGGGCTCTGAAAGGGGAAACCTTCTCTGTGTCACAGCTGAAAGCAGCACTTTGGATATTTAAAGCAATCCCTCTTTTAAAAAATTAATGACCTGAAAGGGGAGAGAAGCAGCTGCCTATGTAATACGGAAAGAGGAGCTGAATGACCACAGCCCTGGTCCCTCTCCAAATGATGTCATCATCAGCCTAGATAATAAATTTGTAACAACGTGGCTGAAAGAGATGGGACACAATTCCACTATAAGTCAGAGGAGCTGGTGGCAGCAGAATCTAAAGGGAGGAATTTTAAAAATCTGTCTGGCCTATGGTTTTCTATTCCCTGGGTAATTAGATTATCCAGAGAGCAGAGCAGAAACCACAGTGAGCTCTGGCTCTAGGAGCCTGGATGTCCCCAGCCCATCAGAACAGGCAGAGTGGCCAGCGGGCCCTTCTCTGCTGTGAGTCTGCTGAGCACGCCCTTCTAGTTTGAAAGGGGAGAAATGGGAGAACACTAGATTTGTTTTTTTCAGAAGTCAGCCACTCACTTAACATGTATCATAAGACGTGATCCCAGAGAATGTTTTCCGTAACCGTATAGGGCCATACCATCTTTCTTGTTCCTTTCAGGATCTGTTCCTGGTGATTTCTCCCTGGATTGGTCTGGAGTCTGCATCCCTTACCGTGTTTATGTTGATCTTGGCTATTTCACATATGCTTTAAATGACTCGAGGGTGTCTTGTTTTAAAGTATTTTTCATTTCATTCTTAGTGTTAGAACGCGATAGAGCTCAGTTATGGTGGCAAGTCTAGTCCCAAGGTCTTATATGATCTACTGTCTAGCGATTCTCACAGGTCCTCATAGCTATAAATGTTTGATAAGAAAATGAATTAACAAATGTGTAAGTTTGTAAGGATCACTGGGATGAGTTAATTAATCAAGAAGCGCGTCACCACCTCTTTTATGTCAACTCCAGTGCTTTCCTAGTCCCAAAGGTAGACTGGCAGCCAGTGGGTCCATACGTTCAGGATTCAGCCATCTCACCTGGGCACTGGCAAGTCCACTTCTGTCTATTCCCATCTTCGTCCAAGCCACTGTCGCTTCTCTCCTGGCCTACTGCCGTAACCTTGTAAAGTTTCCCCACAGTCATACTTTTTATCTTTGGTTTCCAACAGTCTTTTAATTTACGCATAATGTATTCACATGTAGTAGAAAAGTTGTATTTTTATTTGCTTAATTGGACAGTACCAAAAAGGTATTCTACACGTTTTGTCACAAAAGAGGTTTTGCTTTTATCAGAAATGAATATTTTATATTTGTCTATGCCTTTGTTAAATTAACAGAGACATTATTGATACCTTCTAAACTAAAAGCAAAATCAGAATTTCAGGTAAACTGATCATAAAGATCATTAAAATAAAGCAACCATAATGAAGGCCCCACGGTCATATTTGCTCCCCTCCATCACATTTTCCATAGCCAGTTTGTTTTTTTTAAATATTAATTGTTTTTTGTTACTCTCTTGCCTAAGCACTTCAATGGTTACCCACTGCTCCCTAGATAAGGACCGAGATCCTTCCATGAATCGCCCATAAAGCCCTGTGTGGTCTGTTATGTGTCCGCCTCTCCCATCTTTCCTTAGAGACCCGTGGCTTCCTTGAGCACTTTCTCCAGCCACACTGTCTTTTCATTTTCTTCATCATGCCTTGCTTCTTTTCATCTCTAAGACTTCACATTTACTGCTGCTTCCATCTGGAATGCCAGTGTATCCTCACTCACACCTGGTTAATTCTAATTCATGCTTAGCTCTCAAGTTACTGCGTCACTGAAGTCTTCTTTTAACCCATTCCCTCAACCAAAATCAGTGTGCGTGCGCGCGCGTGTGCGCACGCGCGCGCGCACACACACACACACACAATAGCCTTTCTCACAACACCTTGGCATCTCCTCCCACTCAATAGAACCTTTTCCTTTTATAACAGTGTTCGTTTCTATATGACCAATTGCCTAACTGACTGTAAGATGTGGACGGGGCTGTTCACTTCCCAGAGACTAGGGAGGAGCACATGAGTAAAAGACAATTTGTCTCTGGTTTCATGGCCCTGGGAAGTCAAAGTCATGAGTTCAATTCTGAGGAGCCCAAGGATACAAAGCCCATACCCCTTAACAAAGATGCTGATAAAACTGAGGTTCGGAGAGGTTAAGGGCCTTGCCTGAGGTCACAGAGTTTGGATTTAAAGCCAGGTCTGCCCAACTCCATAATCTGTTTCTTTTACACTTCACCATAGGGCCTCATCTTCTGACTATTTAGAAGTAGTCTCCCTGCAGCCTGGAAATAAAGCAACAATTCAGAGGGCATACTTGGTGGATGTAGGACAGGGGTGTGATTCGTGGACAAAGGAGGGAAAGTCATGGTGGAGAAGCGTTTCACAGAAGAAAGGGGGTCCTGTGTGATGGAGTGCAGGGAAGTTTTTTTCCCTCCCTGGTTAAGGTGTAAAAATATTTCTCACTGATATTTTCTTGACAGTAAAAACTGAGTTATGGTGGTATGTTAATACATAGAAATATTAGAACGCAGGGTGTAAGTTGTAAGAAAAAGCGAGATATCTGTCTTTGGATTATCTTGCCAAATGCCTAGTGGAGAAAAGTTTAACTTCAGTTGAACATCTGGCGAAACTTTCTCCACATCTGCAGCTTTCCCCTACCTACCCCCCCCCCATACCCGCCTCAGTAAAGTTCTTCCTATGGAAATATCTAAAATTGGTAAGAAATCAAGTACTTAAAAAAATCAAGTGACAGTTTTCCTTTTTTCACTTGTTTATATTCTTCCAAACCGTCTTAAAGAGAACTTCGTGAATTTAGTTTCTTAATGTTTTAAATGTTTGAAAAATTGTAAAATTGCATGAATAAGAAATATGCGTGAATGACTTAAGCTTACTACTACACTCTTGTGAGAGAAAGGATTTGCTTAGCAAATAAATAACTTTGTTATTGTTGGAAAGAACGTTTAAACACCAAAAGAGAACAAGCTATTCACAAGCACTTTACCTACCAACCCCTGAGAAGCTTATTACAAATCACCTGTCTTTTATTTACTAAGATATGTCCCTAGAGATACCTACTTGGCAACTCTAGTTTAAATTAATATATTTTCTTGAAAAGATAATCTGCATTTACTTTAAAACTTTGTGTGATTCAAAGCATTAGAGATTCATACCGATAGATAATGTATTAGTCAGAATTAGGAAAGCTTCAGAGTGTTTACGTAATGCCTTCTATTTGGAAGTCTGTTCAAGGGCTGCAGAATCTCAAGCTTCTTTTCTTTTTTCTCTGTCTCTTTTTTTCTGTGTCCCAGTTTCTAATGCATGACTCTGCTTTACTGTAATTGAATGCTTGAATTTAGCAGAGAAGATATACGGAGCAAAAACTATATCAACAGCAAGAACAGCAGCAAAAATTGAAGGTGCATCTCGAATCTTAGAGTTCAGTGTTTTCGGTTCTAAAAAACTAACCAGCGTTTTTAAAAAATTTATCACAGCACAGTGGTAAAATGTCTATTATGTGTGTACCATTGTGTAGGCACTGAAGAGATAGAAGTATGTTCTAGGTCTTCAAGAGTTTACTCTTGTTAGGGAAACAATATCTTGCAATGTATATTGATACAGATCAGCAGTGATTTTGCTCCCCCCGCCCCCAGAACATTTGGCAGTGTCAGGAGACATATTTCGGTTGTCGCACTTGAGAAGGGGTACTACTGGCCTCTAGCACTTAGAGGCCAGGGATGCTGCGCAGGATCCTGCAATTGCCAGACTAGTCTCCCACAACAAAGAGATATCCAACCAAGAACGTCAGTAGTGCCACAACTGAGAAACCCAGATGTAGATTTGATATCACTTCACTAAAATATGAGATCCTTAGGTGTAGGACTCCTGTGGTCTTTATCTCTGAATCTCTAGTGCCTAGCCAAGAGTCTTGCACATTTAAGCAGGTATTAAATGTCTGGTCGTTACATGAATGAATGAGTAAATGCTGAGCAAAATTGGGGCATGAAACAGAAAGACCATGAATCTCATCAAAAAAAAAAAAAAAAAAAAAAAAAAAAAAAAAAACTAGCTATGTGGGTGAGAGTCCTTTTTCATGTAGAAGTTAGTTTTCAGACCACTAGTACTGCTGATGCTTCCAAAATGGCTACCTTTTGTTGGGAGACCACTGTTTGCCAGATACTTTCATCATATGTGCCCAGTAATGAACCCCAGATATATAGCCGTTCTCCATATTCCCAGTGAGAAGATTAAGACACATTTGACCAACTCGAAAATATTAATTTTAGTGATGTAAATAGTTAAATATCTACTTACATAGTTGATTTATTTAGATATATTTAAAATTACATATTATATTAATATGTTAATTTAGAAATATGCTTTTTTCCCACACTCCTTTATTTCGTAAAACAATTTTATTCAAACTTTAGACATGCGTGTTTCAATATTGCTCGGTCATTACATCACCTTTTAAAATTTCTTGCATCTAAGTTGTTTCAGATGTAGTAGTTTTTTAAATTATATATAATTCTATTCACTCATATTTTTTTCTCTAAGCCAAAGGCACGCTTTTATGTATGATTACAAAAGGTTACTCTTTTCTTCCTATAGATAAAATTATTCAAGATTTTCACAGTGGAACCACTTAGTGTATTGCTCTTAAAAGTGCTGTCTATAGGACTTGTTCATATGCAAATCTTTTTTTTTTTTTTTTTTTTTTTTTTTGCGGTACGTGGGCCTCTCACTGTTGTGGCCTCTCCCGTTGCGGAACACAGGCTCCGGACGCGCAGGCTCAGCGGCCATGGCTCACGGGCCCAGCTGCTCCGTGGCATGTGGGATCTTCCCGGACCAGGGCACGAACCCGTGTCCCCTGCATCGGCAGGCAGGCTCTCAACCACTGCGCCACCAGGGAAGCCCTATATGCAAATCTTGCCTAAAAGACCATCCTCCCTCTCACCCCATTCTCCCACCCTCCTGTCCTCTCCACCCATACTTCACTCCCAGGATGGGGCAGTTACTAAATATGTGTTACATTCAATTGCCTTCTTTTGGTAACTGCTTTTGTTAGATGATTTCATAAGGATCCAACCCTAGCACTGATCAAGGTAGTTACAGGATAATGAGCCTTCCCCAAACAAAACTGGTTATTCAAAATAGAGTAACTGAGAGAACATTGTAAGCCCTCAAATGAAAGGCCATTCTACTTTATGGGGCACAATTTTGAGGGGAAAACTCTTACCTGTTATTGAGACATGTGCAGTGTAGTTCCCCCTTATCCGTGGAACGTACATTCCAAGACCCCCGTGAATGCCAGAAGCCACAGATAGTACCGAACTCTATGTACACTATATTTTTCCAGCATTACTCTGCACTTTAGGGCCATTATTAAGTACAATAAGGGTGACTTTGAATGCAAGCACTGTGATACTGCAACAGTCAACCTGATGACCAAGTTGGCTACTAAGTGACTAATGGGTGGGAAAGGCTGAACAAAGGGATGATTCAGGTCCTGAGAAGGACAGCTTGAGATTTCATTGTGCTATTCAGAACTGTCGCAAATTAAAACCTATAAATTGTTTATTTCTAGGATTTTCCTTTTAATGTTTTCATACTTTGGTTGACTGTGGATAACTGAAACCATGGAAAACAAAACCTCGGATGAGTGGGGACTACTCTACGGTGCATTTTCTCACTGGATCCCAACAGCAATCCTCGTTATTTGCATCCCATCCTTATGAAGCTCAGTGTTGTGGTCATGCAAGGTCCAGGCCATGTGGCTGATAGGAGCTGGAGCACAACCCACAGCCAGGTCTCTTAGGCCTCAAAGATGAACCTACTTATCATTTACCCAAACAAGTTTTCATGAGTGGAAACCAACTGGGAAGGTGTTGCAGGGGAAAGGCAAAAACATAAGCAAAGGAGGAAAAGTAAACATTCCCATGACACTTCCTCTCCGAAGTGCAATTTCCTTTCCAGTTGATGTCTAAGGCATTTGCTAAAATGAGTAATATTTTTTTCTGATTTTGTACATTAGACATGATTAATTTAACACTCCTTAGAAGTTAAGAAAGATTCCTAAGAAAGGTTAATTAGGATCTAGTTACTGAATGCCATGAACTCTTGTAGTCAGATTTAGGCAAAAATATTTAAGGTTTCCATTTGAAAACTAAACACATAAAAATAAAATTTTAAAACAAATTCAAGAAACTAAAATATCACTTTCATCAAAAGCCTTTGAGTAATTTTTTCCAATGATAAGACTATTGGTTATAGCCTTCCTGAATGTGCTTTGAGTTCTAGGTTTCTTCATCAATAAAATTACTAAACCACCGTGCCGGTGTGAGGTTGGAGGAGATAAAATATTTGAAGCACAGTGCATTAGGCCTGGTTCACAGAAAGCAGTCAATCAAAGTTAGTTCCTCTGCCTTTGTTCTGTTCTTCTCTGATCCCTTCAACATTTAGACCAATAGTAATACTTGAGGAAGAGTAGCAGAGATGAGGCTGAAGATGTTGTAATGGTTATAAATGGAAAAAAAAAGAGTTAACATGAATATCTTTGTGCACTACAGTGTTTGCATTGATGTTAGTTATAATTTAAAGAAAATCTTAGAGGTCTAACCTGACTCCAATCTAGGATCTGAAACTCAATTATGGAGCTTCACCACCTTCAAAACTCCACTACACCCATTGGATCCTGGTTTCCAGTTCCATGCTGCTTAAACCTGGCCATAGGCAACCAGCAGAAGGCAACACAGCTTCCTTTCTAAATCCCAGTACAGATTGGCAAGAGTGTTACATTTGATGAATTTCAGATGTGTTTGAGGCAATGGTAATGAAAGACAAAACAAGACCATTGAGTTGGTAGCAAAAGGTCCTCAGAGGATATATCAGTTCCTTAAATACAGTAAAATAAATGTTGCCATTGGTCTCTAATAATTAAGAGAACACAGTTGCTGGAAGGGGTCTTAGAGATTACCTTTCCCACATAGTTGTAATGCAGATGGAAGAACAGAGGTCCAGAAAAGAGGAAAGACTCGCTCAGAGTTGCACAATGAATCATGACAGAACAAGTACTAGAATTCATATCTCTTGGGTCTCTTGTAACTAACCAGATATAAATACATAGATACAGACATACATAACCATTCCTTAAGAAAAGCACTCTTAGAGCACTCATAATTTCACTTTGACTTCTTTGCACAAAGGCTGTTGTAGAGTTATGACCTAAATAGGAAAAAAGTGACACCACTTCTAGGACATCTGCCCCTAGTAGGTAGCATCTAAGACCCTTGCCAAGGACACCTCCAGTCTCCTTGGACATGCTGGTTCAGCTACTTGCTTGGCTGACATCAGCCTGACTCACACCTTCAGAAGTGGCAAGATGTGCACAGTAAGGAATGCAACAAACTCAGGCTCAAAGCTAGGTCAGTTTTTCCAAAATCATCCCCAAACCCCTTTAGCTAATTGGAAATTGCTGCAGAGGGCCTACCTCTGTTCTACAGCTGAGCAACAAAAATGCCTCCAGTGGAGACTTTACCTCCCAGAGGTGAGCTGAGATCATTTCTGGCAATGTAGCACTCCCTGTTTATTTTTAGATCAATACAGTGGAGCTCATTGGCTGACTGCTGGGCACACACAAATCATTTGGAGCTACAGCTCTGAAAAAATGTCTTCTAAATAAGTGTTCTTTAATCTGTTTCTGTCCGCATTAATAATATGACGTCTACCAAGCTCTGCCTTATTGTTCATGTACACATGCATGTGTGTGCTTCTGTGTGTTGAAGGGACATGTGTAGAATAGAGATTGGCCCTGGAAGACACTTAGTAATTGTCACTTCTTTTTCATTCATAGATTTATTCTGGTTTCTTTAATAAATAACTATTGCGTTTTACCACATGACATTATCATGAACTGTTGGCTAAAATAAAATAATCAATAGAATCATTTCCATTATTAAACGAGCAAGTATCTACTGACTGCTTTCTGTATAGTAGACATTGCACTAAATCCTCGGGACATAATGTCAAATGAATAGAGTCCCAGGAACAGAAGAGGACATAACCTAGTGAGGGAGGGAGCTGTATAAAGAAAAAGGATAATACAGTATGGTCAGTGATAGAAGAAATACGGCATAAAGTGCTGTGTGAGCAGAGAGAAATGAGCAATTAATTCTGCCCAGGGAAAGTAGGAGAGGATTCCTGGAGCAGAGGAGGAACAAAAGGATAACAAAAGAGTTTTTCAACCATAGGAAACAGACCTCACCTTCTTTCTCTGGAGGATTGAAGCTTCCTGGAAAAGGGAGTCTGAGAAGGCCCTTGAAGATGCCCTAGCTGACCCATGGCCAAAAAGAGAACCTCTATGTTTCTAGCCCTCTCGATTTGGGCATCTCTCATGAATCCAAAAATTACTGCTGAAGGGAAAAAAAAATGAAGGAGCCCATGTGGGTGTGGAAGGTGCTTTCCCTCTGAATCACTGCTCTACAGCACCCAAGCAGGACTTCAGGCAGGGGCAGAGTGGGTTTCCCTAGGCCCAGCCAAAGTAAAGCTTTTTCAAACCTAAGATTTAGAGGAGAAAAATGAAGGCTTTGTGTGTATGATGCTGGAATAATCAACCTCACCTTTCTAAATTCAGTAGTGCTGTTAAGTGTATAGACCCCAAAGGACTTGGAACAGTAGCAAAGCTGTTGGGGTGCCCAGGGGCAGGATTCTAGAATTAAGAAAGCTGTGGGTTGAGCCCCAGCCTGAGATTTTAAAGGCCTTTGTTCCATTATCAGCTCTACCACTCACTGTCTGGTCTTGAGAAAATGGCATCGCCTTTTCTAGACCTCACTTTGCCCTAATAAGATGGTAATTGGATTATGCCTTCTTGTGTGATTCTTAAATTTAGGATTCTAAGAGTCTGTTTAGACATGTTTGCAGCCTAATGGATCTCGGTAGATTTGGACCCTTCATTGGAAAGTCAACCATTTTGGCCAGATCATGATGGAAGCTATCTATGCAAGAGGCTGGTGAACCCACACCTTCACAGAGAGTGACACCCCTCAGTGACTGCGGTGGATTGCATTATTTGTCTGTAATTTTTCCTTCCCTCCCTGACTTTGCTATCCTCCTCCAGAAGTATTCTCCCTGGGCCCACTGTCTTGGGCCAAATTTTATGACTTACTGGGGACAGTGGAATGTGGGCAGAAGTAACAGTACGTCAGCTTCAACCTGTGACCTTAAGAGGCGTGTGGCAAACTTATGCCAGCTTCTTGGAGCTTCTCCCCTCTGCCAGGAGGTCAGCATATGCCCCAGGGAGCCATTGCATCTTCAGTCTGGGTCCTGGCATGAACATTTTGGAGCTGACCTGAGCCCATCCTCAAGCCCAGTAAAGCCCTGCCATATGATGATGCACAGATTACTGTATATAGTGCAACTGAGTCGCATCAACTGTGTACCTGTTAGCCTGGAATATGTTTTCATTGTTTTAACCCACAGAGAATGTTTGTTATGCAACAGCATTATTTCAGCCAAAAGCTGGCTAGTGTGCTGATCCTCTTTGGATTAGACTCCGTAGATGGCCCTGCGGTGCTGTGGAGTAGTGCACTGTATTAGTTTCCTATAGCTGCTGTAACATATATTAGTGGCTTAACACAGTTATCTTATAGTTCTAGAGGTCAGAAGTTTGAAATAAATCCCCCAAGGCTAAAATCAAGGTGTTGGAAAGACTGTATTCTGTCAGGAGGCTCTAAGGAAGAATCCATTTCCTTGTCTCTTCTAGATTCTAAAGGCCACCCGCATTCCTTGGCTTGTGGCTCCCTTCCTTCATCCTCAAGGACAGCAGTGTTCTTGTCACACTGTCATCTCTCTGATTCTCTTTTTCTGCCTCCATCTTCAAGTTATAAGGACATTTATGATTATGTTAGGTCCATGGAGATAATTCAGGATAATCTTATCTCAAGGCCAGCTGATTAGCAACCTGAATTCCATCTGCAGCATTAATTCCTCTTTACCATATAACCTAACATGTACAAAGATTCCAGGAATTAGGAGGTGAGTGTGTTTGGGGGTGTAGGGAGGACATTCTTCTGCCTGACATAGGAACCGTTGCTAATCCTGTGCTCATACAAAGACAAGAGTGCTAAAAAGAAATGATACAAATGAACTTATTTACAAAACAGAAACAGACTCACAGACTTAGAGAACGAACCTCTGGTTACCAGGGGGAAAGGGTAGGGGGAAGGGATAATTAGGGAGTTTGGGGTTGACCTGTACACACTGCTCTATTTAAAATGGATAACCAACAAGGACCTTCTGTATAGCACAGGGAACTCTGCTCAGTATTATGTAACAACCTAAATGGGAAAAGAATTTGAAAAAGAACAGATACATGTATACGTATAACTGAATCACTTTGCCATACACCTGAAACTATCAAAACATTGTTAAATCAACTACAATCCAATATGAAATAAAAAGTTAAAAAAAAAAAAGACAAGAGTGGAGGGAGCATTTGCCTTGTGGCTCCTGCTGATTCCTACAAACCCCATCCTATAAACCAAACCAAAGACTAGGTATAGGAAATGTTTTTGGTGCCCCACATGATATACCTTCAACCTCTTACCTTAGTGTGGCTGTGATGGATAGTTCGGTGCATTTTGATTTCAACCCGCCTCAAGGGTACACTACCAGCTTCTCCACATTTCTCCCTTATGGCCTTTTTTTTTTTTTTTTTTTTTTTTTTGCGGTATGCGGGCCTCTCACTGTTGTGGCCTCTCCCGTTGCGGAGCACAGGCTCCGGACGCGCAGGCTCAGCGGCCGTGGCTCACGGGCCCAGCTGCTCCGCGGCATGTGGGATCTTCCCGGACCGGGGCACGAACCCGTATCCCCTGCATCGGCAGGCGGACTCTCAACCATTGCACCACCAGGGAAGCCCCCTTATGGCCTTTTCTAGAACTACAGAGGCCTGCTCAGTTCCAGTGCAGACATAGCCTTCACTGGCTGGGTGGAAGCTGATGAATAAATGCCCAGCCTTCTGGGAGAACATGGACGGAGGCTCAGTTCACTTGGTTTCTAGAAGGGTCTCAACAGGACTATAATAATAATCCTCAGCTCAGTAACCCCCACTGATTAGCTTTTCCTTATTCTCTGTCTCTCTCTCTCCCCGCTCTTTATCCTACTTTCTGGATCACCTCCCAAATAAACTGCCTAACACCCAGACCTTATCTTAGACTCTGCTTTGTAGGAAACCAAGCTGAGACTCCATATTTGGTATTGGCTCAACAACCATGCCTCAGGGTTGAAAGAACCCTAACCGACACCCAGTCTAACTTGTGTAGAAATATCTAGACCAGCACTTGTGATTCAGGAAGGCCGTCTAGTCTGTAACATCTCTCAGCAGAGGTTGTGCAGTCTCTGCTATGTACCTCCAGGGATAGGAAAATCACTCTTTCCTCACGTTGTCTCATGAGGCAAACCATCCTAATGTAAGACGGCTATCAGTAAGAACGTGCTTCCTTGAGAAACTCTCTCATGACTCCTTGTTTCGTTTTTGTAATCCTTCTGTAATGTCATATATTCTTTCTCATAAAAATGCTCAGAGACTTAGAGACCAAAAAAACAACGCAAACTAAAACCTTCCTCCTTCATATTAAGCCTAGGGCCTTCAACAATACCACACAAACTCAAATATCCTTACAATTGATGAAATCCTCTTTGCCAATATACTTAAAACTTCGTAGCTAAGCGGAACATGATATTTCATAAGTAAGCAAGGTAAATCGGTATCAAAAGCTGGGTTCAAAAGTCAGCTATGTCACTTGTGGCTTCTGTGTGCATGAGGAAGTAAGTGTCGCTTGCCAAGCCTCAGTTTCTTCATCTGTAAAATGGGGATAATGAGACTCCCCTCAGAGGGTTGTCATGAGAAGAAAATCTATTAACACATGAACTACCTGGAAAAAGCTCTGAAATGTTGCCATTGTTCATACAAATGATTCGGTTGTTCAATTCCAGCCCTGCCTCTAAGCAAGCAACAGAACATCTTCACAGTAAACATGCAAGTAGAGCCAAATTTGTAATAAATTATGTCTTCACTTCTAAATGACTAAGGTATTCTGTACTGAAATGACAAAGACCATGGTGAATTATAGTGCTGCATTTCTGCTGCACCTTTGTTTTGTTTGGTTACGGACGCTATGAATCACCTTTATTACATGGGACCAAATGTTCCATGTCCTGACACTTTTCAGGCTACAAATCCTGGTCCTTGCCACCCTTGTCCATGTACCGCTTCCCTTATGTAATAACAGTACAGCAAATTTCCCTTGAAGTTATCTCACAGCGAAGAAAAATGGAGGTTCAGAGGAGGCAAGGTACTTATTGACTTGGTGAACTGGTGTCAGAAAACGGGTTGAGAATCTGAGGCAGAACAGTACTTGCCAGTGGTGCAGCAAGTACAAGGGACCTGAGGCTGACCTTGGCCTGTTCAGAGTAGCACAAACACTGGTGTGTCTCTAGGGAACCGAGTAAGGGGGATCGTGGTAATAGACGAGAGCTGAGAGGTTAGCAAGAGTCTGCTTCTATGGGGCTTTTTAGGATATGGGGAAAAGTTCATAGTTTATTTTTAGTAAGATGAGAAATTTGGGGAGATTTTTGAAGGGGAGTAACGTGATCTGATTTCTGTTTTTTAGATCATGAAGTGTTGATAATTGACGGTGGAGAGGGAGAGTGTCCCAGGGAGACTGGTTAGAAGGCTGTTATAGTAGTCCATGCGAAAGATGATGATGGTTTGGAATAGCATGGTAGTGGTAACAACAGTTGGATTCAGGACATACTTTGAAAGTCATGCAGTTAAGATGTGGGTTGAATTGGACATAGATTGTTAGGGAATAAGAGGAATCAAGAATCACTCCTACATTTTGAGCCTGAGCCATGGGGAACATGGCACCATTTCGGTGAAAGTGGAAAACTACGTAGAAGCCATGCGGATGTGGTACAGAGGCAGGGCAGTGGAAATCAGAAGTTCAGTTTGGGACGTATCACATGGGAAAAGTCCTTTAGATATTCAACTGTAGGTATCATTTATGTAATTAAAGGGTTGAATCTGCGGATAATTGGTGAGGTCACAGTATGAGAAAAGAAAAGGTGGGACTCATCAGCATATGCATGGCACTGAAGGCCCATAAAGTCAGTGGGACCCCACTGAGTGGTGGAAGTGTTCCTAAAGTAGGGGAGGGCCTGACACTGAGACCCAGTCTCCCCAGGTGTGGAAAAGGCAGAGGAAGCCTGTAAAGGATGCTGAGAAAGAGAGGCCAATGAAATAGGAGGAAACTGAGAGAGAGTAGCAACCTGTATGCAAACTGGAGGAAGTATTTCAAAGAGAAAGTGAGTGACAGAGTCAAATGATGCTGATAGAATAACTAAGAATAACTAAGGTGGCTGAGAGCCCACATAATACACATTACCATATCAGTGTGCCCTGCAAAAAAGAAAAAGACCTCTAGCTTTATTGAATGCATTTCCCAAATTCATTTGCCCAAACCATATTTTTCTAGTTAACATCAGTTACCATGCCTGGAGTACTCAGTTCATAAAATGCTGTTGTAGATACAAGGAGAGGAGAAGGGCTGATCACCTGTGACTCCCATGCCCAGCTCTCTCCCCTTCCTCTTAAGAGAGATCCATGGAAATTGTAAAGGGCGAGATGGCGTGCATCCTTGCAAGTGCGGGGAGCCTTTTGGTCTGATGTCAGTTAGGCAAGGCCTGGTTTCTTGGGTATGAGAAGACATCACATATGAAGATAAAGCCACAAGCAAAATCCAAACCACAGCATTCAGAGGTTTTCTTGTCACGAGCCAGGTCCGAACATTGGCAGTGCTACTCCAGAGGACCTGATGCAGCGTGGGCAAGACCTTGCCTGGCCTCAGTACTACCCTCCCCTCCCGGAGTCCACATTCCAGCGTTACTTAAAGAGAAGTGTCAGAAAAGATTTTTCTTTTCCAGATCATTGGCATGTGTTTGCTCAGATCTATTTTGAGGGCATTAGCTCAACATTGCTGTCTTTTCTTCCCAAAGAATTAGAAGAGTATTTCAAAACCGCATTTATTTTCTCTCTCTCTCTCTCTCTCTCTCTCTCTCTCTCTCTCTCTCTCTGTATCCCTCTGTTCTCCCTATTTTCTGTCCTTGCTCCTCTGTCCTTCTTTCTTCCTTGACCTACTTGAGTTTGGCATGGATTTTATCTTTCACGGCATGGAAAAGGCTGTTGGTGCCCAGGACTTGCTCCACTGCATTGCTGACCCTTGGCTTTCTTAGCATTCATTTACATTACAAACCAGAGAAGCCGCAAAGGATGTAGAAACTTCTGTCAACCAACTCAATGCAAAGCTCGTGCTTACTGATCGCATCCGATATATTAGGCAGGATCTTTGTTGAAGAAAAAAGGGAAGAATGATGGACAATTACTGAAAGTATGAGATACATGTTTTCCTTGCCAATAGCTATCAGAAGGTTCTTACTGAATCCATACAACCACTCTGTAAGGGCAGCATCATTATCCACATTTTATAGTTCAGGACACTTAGGCATATTGAGGTGAGGGGACCTGCCCAAGATCAATCAGAAGTGGTCCGTCAGCCCAGGCCTTCCTTTCTCTATGGACCAAGGTTTGCACTTGAGCTGACTCAATAAGGGATGGAGAGAGAAGCAGGAAGACAATGATTGTCTTCCCTGAGGAAAGATAGTTTATTTAAGAACACAAATTAATATAAGATGCGATACCTCTACCTTTTTGGTAAAAATCAGCTTTAAGCACATCCCTCTTCTTGGTTTGTTTTTACATGATCCCTATCTACCAGGCACTAGGCTGGACACTTTGCATGACCCCTGAAAGTCAAAACAACCTTGTCGGGCTTCCCTGGTGGCCAGTGGTTGACATCATTATCCACATTTTATAGTTCAGGACACTTAGGCATATTGAGGTGAGGGGACCTGCCCAAGATCAATCAGAAGTGGTCCGTCAGCCCAGGCCTTCCTTTCTCTATGGACCAAGGTTTGCACTTGAGCTGACTCAATAAGGGATGGAGAGAGAAGCAGGAAGACAATGATTGTCTTCCCTGAGGAAAGATAGTTTATTTAAGAACACAAATTAATATAAGATGCGATACCTCTACCTTTTTGGTAAAAATCAGCTTTAAGCACATCCCTCTTCTTGGTTTGTTTTTACATGATCCCTATCTACCAGGCACTAGGCTGGACACTTTGCATGACCCCTGAAAGTCAAAACAACCTTGTCGGGCTTCCCTGGTGGCGCAGTGGTTGAGAGTCCGCCTGCCGATGCAGGGGACACGGGTTCGTGCCCCGGTCCGGGAGGATCCCACGTGCCGCGGAGCGGCTGGGCCCGTGAGCCGTGGCCGCTGAGCCTGTGCGTCCGGAGCCTGTGCTCCGCAACGGGAGAGGCCACAACAGTGAGAGGCCCGCGTACAGAAAAAACAAAACAAAAAAACAACCTTGTTACCTAATACTTTTAGGTAAAAAGAAAATGCATACTCTTTTCCTTTCTCCTTTCCTTTCTTCCTTTTGTTAAAATTCCCCTCTAATGTACTCAGTGACACAGAATATGTTAATGATCGCACTGGCCATAGACACACATACCCTAGAAGAGCATCAGCATTTACTCCCAAGTTCTTTTTCCCAGGTTGGAAAAAAGTTATCATTGTCCCCGTTTGACACCTTAAAAAAAAACCATATATACTGAGGATGGCATGAAAAGGGCCTGTCTCATCATCTTAAAACATCTCCAATTGTTTTTCCTATTTCTCAGCCAGAAGTTCTCCCTAATTTGGCATCGCAAAATGGACAGGAATGTAGGAGGAAGCTTTTATTTCTCCTAGAAAATATGATCTGCTCCTGTTTTGAATCACCTTCAAAAAACTGGATATTCGGTCCTACAGAGTTGTGTTTCCACTGCAAAATATGGGGCCGTTTACATATTGGTGAACTGCAGTAAATACTAGATTCTTTCGGCTACCTTGTTTCTCAGCTCCTACCAGCAGCCTCTGTACCAGGCCAGTCCATATTTTAATCCAAGGCAGCTAGCCACTGTTCCTTCCAGGGGCCCTACTCAAGCTACCCAGAGAAGGACGGAGGTGACCTCCTACCCACCCCATCTCACGAAGGGCTATGCTCTTAGTGAGTGTGTGATACCCTGGTCTTTCACGCCTTCCCTCCGGGCTTCAGAAATGAGGCAAAGGGATCAGATATGAAGTGGCAAAAAATAAAAAACCCATACACTCACACACACACACACACACACACACACACACACACACACAAACGTACATCAGCAGTCCAAGTCGTTTTTGGTAAGTTTCTTATAGCGTAGTCATTTATCAAGACATCTGTTATGCACACACCTAGAGAAGAATGAAAGTCATGGGCTTATTCTTTCAGGAGTCCAACTAATCCTTCTTTAATGGCTGGTACAAAGACTTGTTCCTCTCCCATCAGTTTTGGGCTCTGAAGGGCACTTACGTGTTCCACTGAATTATACCGGATATATCAAATTAATTCTATTAACCAGCTTATCCTTTAAATCTTTAACCAAGCCCTGATACATATGCATTCACTGGTATAAATGACTTCAAGCAATTTCAGAGCTTGCTCGCTGGAGCCGTAGCCACATTGAAAGGTGATCCAGGCTCTGACCTTACTGCATTCCTCAATGTTAAATAATCGGCTAAATGGTTACAGCCCTTTTGCAAAATGGGGTAGTGCATTCTCTTCTAACCCCCTCCCACTCCATTGCTAGCTTGGAATTTGCCTTCAAACCAATTGCGGGACCCATGAACTGTAATGGGCAAAAACAAGAGATGTGAGCAGCAAGGTCTCCACTGAAGACTGAATGTAAAGGAAATCCAGGAATGCTGTTTCAGAATCCTGCCTTTGCCCTCGTTGTCCCCTAACCCCTACCCATCTACCTGGCATATGCTCACTTTCACTCTGTTTTCTAGGAAGCTTTTCCTACCCACCCACCACAGCTCTACTTAAGTGCCTCTTCATTTTCTTACAGTATCTTGTGCTTACCTCTATCAAGAATAATCACAATAGTAGTACAGTTAGTCCCTGTTTCGAGAGCGCGTTCCGAGAGTTCCGTTCAGAGAGCGCGTTCGTAAGTCCAATTTGTTTGTAAATCCAACAAAGTTAGCCTAGGTACCCAACTAACACAATCAGCTCTATGGTGCTGTACTGTACTAGGTTTATAATACTTTTCACACAAATAATGCCTTAAAAACAAACACAAAAAATAAAGAAAACATGTTTAATCTTACAGTACAGTGCCTTGACAACAGCTGGCATCCAGGGGCTGGCATCAAGTGAAGGGGCAAGAAGAGTTACTGACTGGAGGAGGGAGGGGGGGTGGGAGATGGTAGAGCTGAAGGATCGTCAGCAGTAGGAGGCGGAGGTCCAGCTGCAGTTTCACTCACGTCTGATGTGGATGGAACGCACGTTCAAGGTCTTTGAAAGTTTGCAACTCGAAGTTTTGTTTGTAGGGGACTTACTGTAGTAGCTAACATTGAAGTCTTTACTATATGCCAGACACTTTTCTAAATGCTTTATAAATATTACCTTACTTAATCCTTGTTACTACCCTATGAGGCAGGTATTAGGCTTATCCCAGCTTACGTATGGGCAACTGAGGCACAGAGTAGTTCAGTAACATGCTCAGGGACACAAAGCTGGTAGGAGGTGGAACTAAGACTAGACCCAAGCAAGCGGTCTAATTCAAGTATGACAACTAATACTGTTGAGTGCTAGTTATGTGCAAATGTTAAGTTGTCTATGTGCTTCATCCTATTTCATTCTTCAAGAAGTCATGTGTGGTAGTGATGGCATAGTAGCCCCATTTTACAGATGCAAAAGTATCATGATTGCTTTGAGTCCATATAGTGAGTAAGTTTAGGTCCAGGATTCAAATTCAGGTTCTCTGTTCCTAAAGCCCAAGCTTTCCATCACTATGCCTTAATATACAGTTTTGTAATTGCTTGTTTATTTTTCAGTGAGCTTTCCTTGTGCACAAACTCAGATTTCATTTTTCTGTACTGACCCCCCCCAACACAATACCTATGATGTGCCTCTTTTTATAAATGTTTGCTATACTCACGTGACATGAATATATTTTGAGGCTAGCCCTGTCAATTTACATCATCAGGGGATAGAGAACTTCATGGGGCAGGAGACCATGTGTCTTAGCTTTGTCCATGTGTTTGCTCTGTTCTGCCTTTCTGAAAGTTGGTGAGCATGTAGAAATCTCCATTCCCTCCTTTCCCATGAAAGTGCATAAGATCTGCGTAGTGGAGCTCCAGCGTACATTACAGGACTAGGCTGGTGTAGTATGACACTGATATCTCCCAGTATCGAGGGCGGTTTTTTGCATGTCATGCCAGAACTGAACCAAGTGGTTACAGGTAATCAGAGTAGACTTCAGAAGAGCAAAAGCTGTAGAGTCAGAAAGTTCTACATCTGAGTCTATTTTTGGGGTATCTTACTCTGGAGAAATGACTTAACTTTGCTCTGCTTTGGTTGCTTGTATGAAAAATGAGTAGTACTTGCCTTATAATATCCCAGGGTGATTAAATGAGATTATATTCATTAAGTACTTGACACAGTGCCAGGCACTTCATAATCTCTCAGTAAGAGGTAGCAATTATAATGATTATGCTAGGCCATCTTTGCTTTTCTTCTGCTCACCTCTTGGCCATTTTCTTTGCTCTCGTATGCCCAGTTGTAGTCAAGGTGTTGTTCTATGAATATTTGCAGAACCTTTTATTAATGAGAAGCAAGAAACTTTCAGTAATAACCTTGTATTTATGGAGTCCTTGCTATGTGCCAGACACTGTGCAGTACTTGACACAGGTTAACACATGTATTCCTCGCCACACCCTTTGAGGTAGGTACGGCAGTTTTCCCCATTTTACAGATGAGGAAATAAAGGCTTAGAAAAGCTAAGCAGCTGGCCCAAGGTCATGCGTTTAGTAAGTGGCGGGAATGGGATTCTAACTGAGGCAGTCTAACTCTACAGCCCCATCTCTTACCCAACCTGGCATGCTAAAATTTCCTCCACGTAATCCTGAGTTAGGTCTCTTGTTTTTAAAACGGGTGACAAAGAAGAGCAAACACTTGGAAGGTCAAATTTACCCAGCTGTAAGCAACATTTGGAAGTTGGCTTGACAACGTGGAAATCTGTTTGTTTGCAGGCTTTTATGAGTAACTTTGTTGGGTCCCTTTGCTAGCCGTCTTCTGTGTATTCCTTACAGATAATCTTCAGTGAACTTGTGGGTTCTCGGAAGCAGCTGGATGGTTTGCATAACTGCCTTTACACTTTTCTGGCACAGATGTCAACTGTTCTTAAATCTGACACAGATAAAACTCAGTGGCTATTGATTAGACTCTTGACACAGTGCTCTGCACTTTTCCTTCTATCGTATCTGACTGCATTCCATGGTGATGTTGGTGACCTTCTAAGCTTTCTTTGAAATCTTACTGATGATGCAATTATATGGCCTCTCATTGTGTGTCAGAAGTCCAATTTGTATGAGGCTCCTCCTGCCTCATTCTTGCAGATTCAATCCCTAATTCCAAATGGGTGCCCTTCTCAGACTGTCAGCCATCATGTTTCAAACGAATGTGCGATTTGAAAGGCTAACTTAAGGATGGGCTGGAGCCTGCATTACAGAAAGCACTGCCAGCATGCATCTTCTCATATGTTTCTCCCACTTCCAGGAAAGCAGTATTCTGATTTTTAATAGTTCCACGTTCAGAAGGCAGTCCAACTGGAACAAGGAACACACATTCCAAAGTAGACTTGCAACTTCTAAAAGGCATTTGTATTTGCTCTGCATGGCAAAATGGCTCAGTGAGAGGCCAAAAGAGTTCATGAGCAAGCCGCAGTTTGAAAGATGGTGAATGTACATTGTTCTCCCTTTGATTAGGTGGGATGAGTTGTATGCTGCTGAGGTTTGGGCCACATTTAGGAGATGGTATGGTGAGTCAACTAGAGGACCTGCCATTTAGAGTGATAGCAAAGGCTTTCATACATGAGATATGGCCGAGTAGAGAAGGAAAACAACGGTAAACTAAGATTCAGGAAACTGGAAGGGTAGTCTTCCATAACGCCTGGTGTAACCTCAGCAGATCCTGCCTCCTCTCTGGGACTCAGCTTTATCATCTGTAAATTGAGAACATGGGTCCTGAGATCCCTTTCTGTAGGAAAAACTTTCTTGTTCTGTGTAGAGCCTGCAGGAGACAGCATGTACTCCAGAGCACTTCTCAGGATGCAAAGTTGGTAATAACTAGGTGTGAGGAAGAAAGAAATGACTTTCAGCTCTGTTTTCAAGGAGAAAAAACTCACCACTCATTGGCCCAAGGAGGCAGCCGGTATTTCCAGAAGTCTGGTGTTAACTGATCTCAAATCTGAACGCTTGTGAATTATAAGGCCAATTTTCCAATCAATTCTGGCTGAAATTCAGAGCGCTTGTTGAGATTTAGGGGCTGGTGAGAGGACAGAGCTTCAGAATTGCCAGGGATAATTTCTATTGCCATGTTCTGGACACAAAACAAGTCCTGGTGATGATAATAATATTAAAAATATATATACTGGCAGGGTTGCAGAGTAAAAGTAAGAGTAATCTAATCTGGATGTAAGGAATGCATTCAAGCCCATTTCCAAATCAGTAACAGGCAGGCAGGATTTAATCCTTGATGTATTTTTAACATCTTATAAAAAGCTGTTGCACTTGGTGCTTTATTTGTTCTTTAAAGGGGGGAAACACACTCAACAGCAATGGCAAAATTTTCCTCCAACCTGGAAATAGGTTACAGAAAGCTTTCCGATGCTGTTAGTCAGCCCCACTAGAAGGTGGTGGTTTTGCATTTATTACCACTATTTAAGGTTAGTATTTAGGAAGTAGGACCCACCCAGTGCCATGTCAGTGTAGGGCTATTCAGTATCTCCAAGATTTCAAAATTCAGTAATTGTCATTATAACTACCAGGAGTTAAGTACCTACTGTGTACCTGGAACAGTGATGCCCTCGTCACATAGAGCCCTAATGGCTCGGGGCCCCATGAGGAGCTATCACTGTTCTGTTTCAGAGGAGGAAATAGGCTCTGAGCAGTTAGGAAATTTATCCAGGGGCCTGTAGTTGATAGCTTTGAGGTTCGAATTCAGTTCTCTCTGATTCTGGAACTCGTACTGATTCTGGAGTTCTGTGCCAACACTGTAGGATGCCTGTGACCTATTTTCTGTGACCATTAATTTGACACCTGGTACTATTTGAAGCATCTCCCATGAAGCTCACACTTCACCCAGTCGTGGTGCAGAAATAAAGTTGTTGGCCAGTAGACTGATAAAGACAGCAGCCGAGTGTGGGAAGTTTTGTTTAATTTTAAACAACTTAAAATGTAGTGTATAAATAACAATATCTTTCCAGTTATAAAAGCAATATGTATCCATCGCTAAAGTTTTGGAAAATCCAGAAAGTCACAAAGATGAAAGTAAAAGTTATCCCTCATCCTGCAAATATGAGAAAACCATGGTTCACATTCCTTATTCTGAATTACATAATGGTTAAGTGCTCAAATTCTGGAGCCAGACAGGCTTAGGTTCAAATCCCAGTTCAAGTAATTATTAGCTGAATGGACTTGCATATATATATATATATATATATATATATATATATGGTCTTTTTGTTTATTTCAAATTTTGTTTTAAAATGACTTATGAATTACATCACTTAGAAATGAAACTAATAGGCAGCATTTCTGTAACATTGACTCTGTGTCAAGTACTGCTCTAAAGCTTTATAGATAAACTCATTTTAATCTTCAGAAAAACCCTATGAGATTGTCCCCATTTTATGGGAAGTGATGAGGAAACCGCGATAAAGAGAGGTAAAGGATTTCCAAAATCACAGAGCAAGAAAGTGTCAGAGCTGGAATTTGAACCCAGGAGTTCTAACTCCACAGCCCCATGTTCTTAACCATTAATGATACTACTTCTGGTATTATTTAATATTGTTTCCTTCATAATTTTTATTTTACAAAATTGGAAACATACCGAACATATTGTTTTGTTATCTGCTTTCTTCATTTAACAATATGCCTTGAACTTGTTTCCAAGTCATTAAATACTTTTAGGGAACACAATTTTTTGATGTCTGCGTGGTATTCAGTTGAATGTCTGAAATGTAATTAACTTAGCCAAATCTCTATTGTCAAGCATTTCAGATGTTTCTAATTTTTCACTGTAATAAACAATGCTGAGATGAACATCATTGTACATGCATTCTCTGGTTATTTCCTTTGGATAAATTCCAGAATTCGAATTGCACAGTCAAAAGAGTATGATGCGTTTTATGTGGATATTGGTGTTTTTTCTTTCATTTTTGAGAAATTGCACATCTCTCTGTAACCTCACCACATCAGGAATACTCCTGTAGCAAGGGAACTATTAAAAGTCGCAAAACTAGCATAAGGACACACACATTACACATAACCCAGTATTTATTGCATATAAAACCAGTGGTTCATCAGAAGAGAATTCCTGCTAATTCATGGTAGCAAAATGTAATAGCTACTTAACCCTACACATTGGGACAACCCTACTCCAGATTCTGGAGACAATCAGGTTCACAGAGTGGTGAAGGGAATAGCGATTTATTGAGCAATTAGTACATGTCCACACCAGATTCGGTCCTGTAGTGACCCTGCATTGGGCGATGGGAAGTGTACTTCACACATAGGAAACTGAAAGGTTATATGACTCACCCAGTGTTGCAGAGATAGTGAGAGGCTGTCAGTGTGAGGCACACTCCTGCCTGTTTTCACTTTGCCCCTTCCACATGCCAACACACTACCCTGAAAATTTAAGAATTCTGTATCTGGACTTGTCGGGGGGAGATGCCGCTGTGATCTCGGGTTCCTGCAACTAGACTTCAGTTTTGGTCCTAGGTCTGTTATTCACTTCTTTTAACTTCAGCTGAGACAGTGTAGCCTCAAAGCTCACTGCACAGGTCTTTCCAAACTGTCAATATCACATTCTCTCTCCGTCTCTCTTTTATTCTGGAAAGGCCACTGACTTTATTGATTTAAAAAACTCTACAAGGACAGTGACTATTCTGCTGAAAAAGGAGCCAAATGACATAAAACAAACCAGAGGTGAGGGTAGGGGTGAGGAAAGGGGCCAGGAATCCACTCAGAAAAAACTGGTAATTGTTGACAGAAAACTAGCAGGGCAAGGAAAAAGAAGATGGATGCAAGAGCAAGAGTTTCACAAAGGTTGGCATGGTGAGGGGTGCAAAGACCCTGGGGTACACGGAAGATGGGTAGCATAGCAGTGATCTCCTTGTGGAGGCTGGGGGAGGGGTCCTCACTTGGCTGCCAAGTTAGCTGTATATGGGGTGACAAATTCATCCTCCTTTGCGTGGGACTTCTCCAGTTGTATCACTGAGAGTCCCTCATTCCAGGAAAACCAGGACAGTTGACCACCCTGAGTGGTAACTACAGGATAATCCTGGGTCAGACGTTCACAGATATCTTTTCTTAAGAATCAGTTAATCTATTCCTTCGCGTTCATTCACTCACTCCATCCTTCATGCCTGGTCACTGGACAGCCGTCCCATACTCACCTTTGTACTCTAGCTGCAACTGAGATGGAGGAAAAATTGACTTCCATTCTTCCCTTGGTTAACTGTTTCCGAGAGGAAAATGACAGAAAAACTAATTCCATTGTGGGATAAATGCAGCAATGTAAATATGGAGCAGGCACTAAAAGGGCTCTAGGAGGACACTGCCATTTAGGAATATGAGGAAAAAACTTCCCAGAAAGGGGGTATCTGTGCTCAGTACCGCAGGTCCTATGGGACTTGTGCCCTGGAAAGGATGATCCAGGGAGAGGGAACAGGAAGAACAGCTCAGAGAGAAGGGTTTGGTGCACTTTGGGAAACTATAAAGAGTTGAGAACTGCTAGAACGTGGGGTAAGGGATGCATGGGGTAAAGGTCCTAATGCCAGGACCCTAGTCAGAGACAGAAGGGAAGTGGGGGTGGGGGTGATGTTTGCTGAAGAAACTTGCATCCATTACAGGAAAAGCTGCAGCTGGGTAGAGGAGCCGGGGGTACAAGACCATAGAAAGACCTCATGCAGAAAACAGGAAAAAAAAGAAATTGGGACCTGGTGTTCTGGGATTTTATGTACAAGGTGACAGTAGGTCATTTGTTCATTTATTCTCTAATCTGTTCTCTAAATTTATTAAGCATTTACTATATGCAAGAAATTGTTTTAGATGCTAAAAATACAGCAGTGAATACAAAAACGGTAAAGTTCCTGCTCTCATGGAACTAGGATTCCATTAGGGGTCTAACAGACAACAGACAAATACATAAATAAAGGAGTTCACCTCAGCTAGGAACAAATACAATGCAAAAATAAACAGAGTAGTGTGACAGCAAGGGGCTGAGCAGCAAATGCGATTGGGTTGTCAGAGGACGCTTCTCTGAAGAAATGTCATTTAAGATGCAACCAGAAGAATGAGAGAAACTAGTTGTGCTCAGATAGTAGAAGATTGTTTCAGGCATGGGAATCGGAAG
>NW_006775143.1:3013448-3059543 GCF_000442215.2 Lipotes vexillifer | reverse complement strand
GAAGAGTAAGACAACAGCCAGCTCGGAAGCTTGGAGGGATAGAAACAAAACCAATGAAACTGGAAGCTGCGAAGTGAAAAGGCGAAGAGACGGATGAAGTTGGACCATATAGAACAAGGCCTTGCAGACTGGGAAGTTATTAGAAGTTCATCGGCGAAAGAGTGGTCATTCAAACTAGGGCTTTCTACATACACACACACATACACACATAGCATCATATACATCCCCACAGACCACCATTCAGTGTCCTGGATTATAACATTCCAGCTTTATGACCATGGGAAAGCCATTTAACATACTTACTATATACCAGGCATATAGTGGTAAAGAAAACAGGCACAGTTCTTATCTCCATGGAACCTTGTCTCTCTGAAGTTTGGGTTCCTGACCCAAAATAATTCTCATGTTGTAAAGATTATAATGATCAAATAGGATTACAAGAGACAAACACCAACTCAGTGCCTGGTACACAGAAAAAGACCAATAAATGTTAAGCACTTACCCCTTCCATTATGAAACCATCATTCATGAGGCCAGCTCAAGGTCTTTTTCTATATTTAGCTAGTGCTATCTTAGTTCAACCCAGTTAAAAGTTTCAAGAATAGATCCCCCCTTGGAGAAGGGATGCATCCACGTTTTGGTATTCTCACTGCTCCCTTAGACTTTCAAGGGCTACTAATTCATTCCAAACCCCAGTCATGATAACCCTAATTCCTTTTTCTAAAGAATTGGTTACAAAGTTAGAAAAACAGGATGACCAAAGGTCAGCATGTCACTAGGTGTCCCTGTGTTGATGGCCAAAAACAGTGGAACACATGTATATTCAAGGTAGAAGTTGAGGCTATGGCAGATGCCAGATGGAGAATCTTTTTGGCTATTGATTTTTGTTTATGTAGTACCTACTCACTTCACTCACTGGAACCAGCATTATGCAGGGTCATGCACTATACACTAGCTATCAGGAATGGTTACTTATTACTAGCTCAGTAGGTGGACCAGGGGCATGTCATTTCCGAAGGAAGCCATTTGCAGGCTTTTCCTGCACTTATTTTCCCATGTTCAAAAATTCTTAGAAAAGTGAGTGGTTGCTGATAGGTTTCAGAATTTCTTTTACTTGAGCAAGCTCCAAAGGCATTTGGAAGTTTCTTCAGCCATGCAGGTTCCCAGATTTGAAAATCTCGCATCTAGCATCATCAAGCAATCACTTCTCAACCCCTACTATATGCCATATGTTGCATGCCAGGAAGTGGTTCACAAAAATGACATGAACTAGAATTTTGTCCTCAAGTCATTTATATTCTAGTGAGCGTGGCTTCCCACTGCCTTCAGGCTAAAGCTTAAACTCCAAGCAAACCCCCAGGAGGTCCTTGGCAGGCTGCCTCTGCTCCACCTTCATGAATCCTCTGGCCAAATAAAGGAATTCTCTTTCCCTGGATACTTCTTGTACTTTACAGCCACTGCAATCATGCCTCTCCTTAAATTTGTCCCAGATGATTTCCCAGGAACAATTTGATGTAGTGAAAAGAATACAAATATCAAATCCAGGTTCTGCAACTCACTTGCTGTGTGTTCTTCTGCAGGTCAGTTTCCCTCTCTGAGCTGGTAAATGAGTGGGTAGGTCTATATCATCTCTACTCTTCCTTCCATCGCAGATGAATTCTAGGATTCTAGAGCTAAGTGTAGAATGAA
The DNA here is from genome assembly GCF_000442215.2 of Lipotes vexillifer. Classification (NCBI taxonomy): domain Eukaryota; kingdom Metazoa; phylum Chordata; class Mammalia; order Artiodactyla; family Lipotidae; genus Lipotes; species Lipotes vexillifer. Next base: position 3,057,854 of record NW_006775143.1, on the reverse strand, counting down.
CAGGACATCTCAAGAAATGTGCAGCATGACTTTTCAGACCAAGAAAAAAGAAACATCTTTCTTCTCAATTCTGTTTGCCCAGAGTGGTGAAGGTGAGGTCAGCCGAGCTAGTCCAGCACACTATGCATGCTATTTACCTGCTTCTGTTCCTGATGGGCCTCTAATAACACTGACCGAGGGCTTACTTAATATCATTCATCAGCTCTCACATCCTTACCCCAGTTCCGAGAAGTGTGGATTGTTATTTCCATGTTCCATGTGGATGTATGGAGGCTCACGAGGGACATGTGACTGAGGTTGAAGAGTAAGGCAGGGAGTCAGGATGTAAATCAGAGCTCAGCCTCCCTCTGGGACAGCACAAAGCCTCCCCTATTCAGCCCATGTCCTGTCTCTGATCCTCATGTCTGGGTCTCCATGCAGAAGTGGCTGCATCAGAAGAGCCTTTGAGGCTGAGAGCTGTGCCAGCACACGTTTACACTGATTGGCTTCCCCTCCACGGGGCGGGGCAGAGGCTAGCTCTGTATGTGATATAGGGAAACCACAACAAGGCAATCCCTGGAACTATAAAATCAAATTAAATCAGGGATTCTGGCTGGGGATTTAAACATCTTAGCCGCTCTGATTTCTCTGGAGAAGCCTGGAGACGGAGCCAAGTCCCAGCATGCACTCTCTCCCCAGTCATAGCATGTTTTTTGCCTTAGGTTCTCAATCTGGTTTAAGTTGGCCATTTGGAGAGGAGAGAATTCCTGGGCTTGGAGAAGAGAGCGCTTTCTGGGCTTGGGGAGGACTTTTGTCTGCCAGCCTATTCTGCTCACCATGCTAGGAAATCTGGAATGCTGGTGGGCTCTAAGGGTAAATAAACAGAGGGCTGGCTCCCGTTTACTGAGCATGGGCAGCCCTCCAATGAGCTTCACACCTGTTAATTCCAACCGCAGTGCCATCACAGCAATACAGGTAGGTACTTTCCTCATCGCCAATTTAAAGATAAGGGAACCTTACCTTTAGGCTCCGAGAGACAAAATAACTCATCCAAGGTTATGCAGCTGGCAAAGATGAAGCCATGTTCCAAATTCTGGATCATATGAACCTCTCTTCTTTTAAGCCACGTGACAGTATCACCTCCACTCCCATCCTGAAGGGAAATTTAAAGAGAACGATCCAACCTACCCCAAAGGAGACATTAGTTTACAGCTAACTGGAATTTTTTTTTTTGGGGGGGGCAACATATATGGGTACTTATGACAAGTTTTCAGACTGACATTGACACTCAAATAAATAAAAACTCCTAGCACAAACCATTTGGTAGGAGGAAGTGTATGAACAAAGCATAATTGAAGAGGGGAGAAAAGGAGAAATACAGAGGTATAATGTGTAGTTTATAACTGATAATATTTTATATAACATAGTAATTTAGCTTGGAGATTCTCTAGCAGTCTAGCAAGATTGGAATCTCAAATAATGTTAGGCAAATTATTTAACCTCTAATTCTTTCTCTTAATTTAAAGAGACAGTAATAATATTGCTACCTAACAGGGTTGTAGTGAAGATTAAGTTACTGTGTACAACGAGCTTAGAGGACTAGTTGACACAGTTAATGATATACATGTCTTATTTTTAACTGGCATATTGATATATAGGTCATATGCCATACAATTCACCCATTTAAAGTGTGAAATTTAGTGGTTTTTAGTATATTCACAGAGTCGTTGACTATCATTACAATCAATTCTAGAACATTTTCATTATTTTAAAAAGAAACCCTGTATCCATTAGCCATTACTGCCTATTTCCCCAAACTCCCTCGCCCTAAACAACCACTAATTCAGTTTCTATTTCTACATATTGGCCTATTCTGGAAGTTTCATTAAAATAGAATCATACAATACGTGGTCTTTTGTGGTTGGTTCTTTCATTTAACTTTTACTGTTTTTACAGTTCATCTTGTAGCACGTATCAGTACCTCATTTCTTTTTATGGGTGAGTAATGTTCCTTTGTGTGTATATACTATATTTTCCATTTGTCAGTTGATGGATGAGTGGTTTCCAGTTTTTGGCTACTATAAATAATTCTGCTATGAACATTTGCATACAAGGATTTTTTTTTTTTTTTTTGAGAGAAAGCAAGTCTAGTTAAGCAGGTATTTTCTATTAGCCCCAAAGAACTATAACACCAAGCAGTGTTTTTCATTTTTAAGAATATAGAGGAAGCTAACTACCCGTTGCGGAGCACAGGCTCCGGACGCGCAGGCTCAGCGGCCATGGCTCACGGGCCCAGCCGCTCCGCGGCACGTGGGATCCTCCCGGACCGGGGCACGAACCCGCGTCCCCTGCATCGGCAGGCGGACTCTCAACCCCTGCGCCACCGGGGAAGCCCTGCATACAAGGATTTTGTGGTCAGGTGTTTCCATTTTTCTTGCATATATATAGCCAGAAGGGGAATTGCTGGGGCATACAGTAACTCTATATTTAACTTCCTGAGGTGGTGCTAGACTGTTTTCCAAAGCAGCTGCACTCTTTTGCATTCCTACCAGCAGTCTTTGGCAACACTTATTATTGTCTACTTCTGATTTTATCCATTTTAGTGGGAGTGAAGTGGTAACCAACTGGGGATTTGATTTGCACTTCCCTAATGGCTAATGGTGTTGAAGATCTTTTCATGTGTTTACCTGCTGTGTGTTTATCTTCTTCGGAGAACTATGTATTCAGATCCCTTGCCTATTTTTCACTTGGGTTTTTCGTCTTTTTACTATAGAGTTTTAAGAGCTCCTTACATATTATAGATACAAGTCCCTGACGAGATACATCATTTGCAAATATTCTTACTATCTAAGATCACGAGTTGCCGAAAGAAAAGGGGTTTTTATTCCTTTGGATCATGAGCTTTGGAGTCAGTTCTGAGTTTGAACATCTAAGATTACCAATTCCTAGCTGTTTGACTTTGGATTGGTTACTTTGCCTCTGTAAAGTGGGAGTACTGATTCTGAAGCTTCAGTTTGTGAGGATTAAAATAGCTAATATGTGTCTGTGTATGTCACAATGCTGAGCATACAGGAGGCATGGAACAACCAGGATCTGTTACTATGGTACAGTACATCAGAGAGTTCAAAGCATTTTTGTGATAATTGACTTATTTTATTTTCAAGACAACTGGGACATCTGATAAGATATTGATTATTAGTTTTATTTTATAACCTAGATCACTTGCTTCAGGAGGTTAAGTAATAAGCCCAAGAGACATAGCAGTTACATGATAGATCTAAAGCTCAAACTGCTTTCTTGCAACTTGAAATTTAATGCTGTATTCAAAGGACTTGGTGGGACGTATAATGTTTTTGTGTGTAACCAGGGGATTGAAGCAGCAATCCAAATAAGCAGGTTGCAAGCAAGTAAATTAAAACATAACCAATCAATCAAATCTCCTCTGGCTAAAACAATATCTTCCACTCCCGAATTCTATCTTGTAATGTAAATTTGCCGTTCTCTCATTAAGAGATAATGTTTATTCCCCTACATTTAAATCTGAATTGGCCCTTTGATTTGATTTGACCAATAAAATATGGCAGAATTGATGCAGTGTAATTGCTATGAAGAAGTCTAAGTGGTCACATGTAACAACCCACATGGAAGAGACCATGACCCTTGGCTGATAGCCCCAACCAGCAGCCAATACCAACTGCCACCCACGTGAGTGAAGCCATTTTGGACCAAACCCAGCCAATACCAAGTGAAGCAAAATAATCACTCAGCCAAACGAAACCCAGAATCATAAGCAAGTAAATTTTTTGTTATAATCCATTAACTTTTAGGATAAATTATCACATAGTAATGGGTAGGCAAAACCACTTGAAATTCTCAGGTAAGGAAGCAATGTCAGAATACCGTTTATTGACAGTTTGATATAGCTAAAGAAATGCATGCCTTTTCTACTTTACTCAACTATAAGTAAGGTTTTGTTATTTCTGTTCTTTTTATAAAGCCATTGAAGGTTTTATTTTTTCCTTTTTGGCAACATATATGAGCACTTTAATTCTAGAGAAAATGTAACTTCTAAATAGAACATCACATCTGAATTTTTACTTTATCTTTTATCATATTTTCTTTGACATTATCTCCTGAATACAATGACTGAAATTTTATAAATTTATTTATTTATTTATTTTTAGTTGTGTTGGGTCTTCGTTTCTGTGCGAGGGCTTCCTCCAGTTGTGGCAAGTGGGGGCCACTCTTCATCGCGGTGCGCGGGACTCTCACTGTCGCGGCCTCTCTTGTTGCAGAGCTCAGGCTCCAGACGCGCAGGCTCAGTAGTTGTGGCTCACGGGCCCAGTTGCTCCGCGGCATGTGGGATCTTCCCAGACCAGGGCTCGAACCCGTGTCCCCTGCATTGGCAGGCAGATTCTCAACCACTGCGCCACCAGGGAAGCCCCAATGACTGAAATTTTAAAAGGCCAAAATATTATTCAAATGACCACAGAACACTTGTTACAATGTCCTATGACAAAATTCATTTAAAAATAACAATATCAAAACCCTTCTATTTATTTTTAACATCTTGATTAGAGATAATTGCTATACAAAGTTGTGGTAGTTTATGCTGTATAGCAAAGTGAATCAGCTGTCTGTTTACATATATCCCCATCTCCCCTCCCTCTTGTGTCTCCCTCCCACCCTCTCTAACACACCACTCTAGGTGGTCACAAAGCACCCAGCTGATCTCCCCATGCGATGCAGCTGCTTCCCACTAGCTCTCTATTTCACATTGGGTGGTGTATATATGTCAGTGCTACTCTCTCACTTCGTCCCAGCTTACCCTTCCCCCTCCCCGTGTCCTTAAGTCCATTCTCTGCGTCTGCGTCTTTATTGCTGTCCTGTCCCTAGGTTTATCAGAACCGTGCTTTTTTTTTTTTCTTTAGATTCCATATATATGTGTTAGCATACAGTATTTGTTTCTATCTTTCTGACTGACTTCACTCTGTATGACAGACTCTGGGTCCATTCACCTCACTGCAAAAAACTCAATTTTGTTTCTTTTTATGGCTGAGTAATATTCCATTGTATATATGTGCCACATCTTCTTTATCCATTCATCTGTCGATGCACATTTACGTTGCTTCCATGTCCTGGCCATTGTAAATAGTGCTGCAGTGAACATAGTGGTACGTGACTCTTTCTGAATTACGGTTTTCTCAGGGTATATGCCCAGTAGTGGGCTTGCTGGGTCGTATGTTAGTTTTATTTTTAGTTTTTTAAGGAACCTCCATAGTGTCTGTATCAATTTACATTCCCACCAACAGTGCAAGAGGGTTCCCTTTTCTCCACACCCTCTCTAGCAGTTACTGTTTGTAGAGTTTTTGATGATGGCCATTCTGACCAGTGTGAAGTGATACCTTATTGTAGTTTTGATGTGCATTTCTCTAATGATTAGTGATGTTGAGCATCCTTTCATGTGTTTGTTGGCAATCTGTATATCTTCTTTGGAGAAATGTCTATTTAGGTCTTCTGCCCATTTTTGGATTGGGTTGTTGGTTTTTTTGATATTGAGCTGCATGAGCTGCTTGTATATTTTGATTAATCCCTTGTCAGTTGCTTCATTTGCAGATTTTTCTCCCATTCTGAGGGTTGTCTTTTCGTCTTGTTTATGGTTTCCTTTGCTGTGCAAAACCTTTTAAGTTTCATTAGGTCCCACATATTTATTTTTGTTTTTATTTCCATTTCTCTAGGAGGTGGGTCAAAAAGGATCTTGCTGTGATTTATGTCCTAGAGTGTTCTGCCTGTGTTTTCCTCTAAGAATTTTATAGTGTCTGCCCTTACATTTAGGTCTTTAATCTATTTGGAGTTTATTTTTGTGTATGATGTTAGGGAGTGTTCTAATTTCATTCTTTTACATGTAGCTGTCCAGTTTTCCGAGCACCACTTGTTGAAGAGGCTGTCTTTTCTCCATTGTATATTCTTGCCTCCTTTATCAAAGGTAAGGTGACCATATGTGCACGGGTTTATCTCTGGGCTTTCTATCCTGTTCCATTGATCTATATTTCTGCTTTTGTGCCAGTACCATGCTGTCTTGATTACTGTACGTTCGCAGTATAGTCTGAAGTCAGGGAGCCTGATTCCTCCAGCTCCGTGTTTCTTTCTCAGAATTGCTTTGGCTATTCAGGGTCTTTTGTGTTTCCATACAAATTGTGAAATTTTTTGTTCTAGTTCTGTGAAAACTGCTGTTGTTTGATAAGGATAAGGTAGTTTGATAAGGATTCCATGGAATCTGTACATTGCTTGGGTAGTATAGTAATTTAGTTGATTCTTCCACTCCAGGAACATGGTATATCTCTCCATCTGTTTGTTTCATCTTTAATTTATTTCATCAGTGTCTTATAGTTTTCTGCATACGGGTCTTTTGTCTGCTTAGGTAGGTTTAGTCCTAGGTGTTTTATTCTTTTTTGTTGCAGTGGTAACTGGGGGTGTTTCCTAAATTTCTCTTTCAGAATTTTTATTATTAGTGTATAGGAATGCAAGAGATTTGTGTGCATTAATTTTGTATCCTGCTACTTTACCAAATTCATTGATTAGCTCTAGTAGTTTTCTGGTGGCATCTTTAGGATTTTCTATGTATGGTATCATGTCATCTGCAAACAGTGACAGTTTTACTTCTTCTTTTCCAATTTGTATTCCTTTTAATTCTTTTTCTTCTCTGATTGCCATGGCTAGGACTTCCAAAACTGTTGAATAATAGTGGCGAGAGTGGACATCCTTCTCTTGTTCCTGATCTTAGAGGAAATGCTTTCAGTTTTTCACCATTGACAATGAAGTTGGCTGTGGGTTTGTCATATATGACCTTTATTATGTTGAGGAAGGTTCCCTCTATGCCCACTTTCTGGAGATTATTATCATAAATTGGTATTGAATTTCGTTGAAAGCTTTTTCTGCATTTACTGAGATGATCATATGGTTTTTCTCCTTCAGTTTGTTGATATGGTATATAACATTGATTGATTTGCATATATTGAAGAATCCTTGTATTCCTGACATAAACCCCACTTGATCATGGGGTTGATTGTTTTAATGTGTTGTTGGATTCTGTTTGCTAGTATTTTGTTGAGGATTTTTGCATCTGTGTTCATCAGTGATGTTTGTCTGTAGTTTTCTTTCTTTGTGACATCTTTGTCTGGTTTTGGTATCAGGGTGACGGTGGCCTCGTAGAATGAGTTTGGGAGCGTTCCTCCCTCTGCTGTATTTCAGAAGAGTTTCAGAAGGATGGGTGTTAGCTCTTCTCTAAGTGTTTCATAGAAATTGCCTGTGAAGCTATCTGGTCCTGGGCTTTTGTTTATGGAAGATTTTTTTTTTTTAAATAATACACAATGTATGTATTTATTTATTTATTTATGGCTGTGTTGGGTCTTCATTTCTGTGCATGGGCTTTCTCTAGTTGTGGCAAGCGGGGGTCACTCTTCATCGCGGTGCGCAGGCCTCTCACTATTGCGGCCTCTGTTGTTGCGGAGCACAGGCTCCAGACGCGCAGGCTCAGTAATTGTGGCTCACGGGCCCAGTTGCTCCATGGCATGTGGGATCTTCCCAGACCAGGGCTCGAACCTGTGTCGTCTGCATTGGCAGGCAGATTCTCAACCACTGCGCCACCAGGGAAGCCCAGTTTATGGAAGATTTTTAATCACAGTTTCAATTTCAGTGCTTGTGATTGGTCTGCTTACACTTTGTTTCTTCCTGCTTAAGTCTCGGAAAGTTGTGCTTTACAAAGAATTTGTCCATTTCTTCCTGGTAGTCCATTTTATTGGCATATAGTTGCTTGTAATAATCTCTCATGATCCTTTGTATTTCTGCAGTGTCAGTTGTTACTTTCCTTTTTCATTTCTAATTCCGTTGATTTGTGTCTACTCCCTTGTATTCTTTTTTTTTTTTTTTTTGCGGTACGCGGGCCTCTCACTGTTGTGGCCTCCTCTCCCGTTGCGGAGCACAGGCTCCGGATGCGCAGGCTCAGCGGCCATGGCTCACGGGCCCAGCCGCTCCGCGGCATGTGGGATCTTCCCGAACCGGGGCACGAACCCGTGTCCCCTGCATTCTTGATGAGTCTGGCTAATGGTTCATCAGTTTTGTTTATCTTCTCAAAGAACCAGCTTTTAGTTTATTGATCTTTGCTATTATTTCCTTCGTTTCTTTTTCACTTATTTCTGATCTGATGTTTATGATTTCTTTCCTTCTGCTAGCTTTGGGGTTTTTTTTTTTGTTCTTCTTTCTCTAATTACTTTAGCAGGTGTAAGGTTAGGTTGTTCTTGTGAAATTTTTCTTGTTTCTTGAGGTAGGATTGTATTGCTATAAACTTTCCTCTTATAACTGCTTTTGCTGCATCCCCTAGGTTTTGAGTTGTCGTCTTGTTTTCATTGTCATTTGTTTCTAGGTATTTTTTGATTTCCTCTTTGATTTCTTCAGTGATCTCTTGGTTATTTAGTAGTGTATTGTTTAGCCTCCATGTGTTTGTATTTTTTTACAGATTTTTCTCCTGTAATTGATACCTAGTCTCATAGCATTGTGGTCAGAAAAGATACTTGATACGATTTCAGTTTTCTTAAATTTACCAAGGCTTGATTTGTGCCAAGATATGATCTATCCTGGAGAATGTTCCATGAGCATTCGAGAAGACAGTGTATTCTGTTGTTTGGGGATATAATGTCCTATAAATATCAATTAAGTCCATCTTGTTTAATGTATCATTTAAAGCTTGTGTTTCCTTATTTATTTTCATTTTGGATAATCTGTCCGTTGGTGAAGGTGGGGTGTTAAAGTCCCCTACTATGATTGTGTTACTGTTGATTTCTCCTTTTATGGCTGTTCTTATTTGCCTTCTGTACTGAGGTGCGCGTATGTTGGGTGCATAAATATTTACCATTGTTATATCTTCTTCTTGGATTGATCCGTTGATCATTATGTAGTGTCCTTTTTGTCTCTTGTGATAGTCCTTATTTTAAAGTCTGTTTTGTCTCATAGGAGAATTGCTACTCCAGCTTTCTTTTGCTTTCCATTTGCATGGAATATCCTTTTCCATCCCCTCACTTTCAGTCTGTATGTGTCCCTAGGTCTGAAGTGGGTCTCTTGTACACAGCATATATACGGGTCTTGTTTTTGTATCCATTCAGCTAGTCTGTGTCTTTTGGTTGGAGCATTTAATCCATTTACATTTAAGGTAATTAACAGTATGTCTGTTCCTATTACCATTTTCTTAATTGTTTTGGGTTTGTTTTTGTAGATCTTTTCCTTCTCTTGTGTTTCCTGCCTAGAGAAGTTCCTTTAGCATTTGTTGTAAAGCTGGTTTGGTGGTGCTGAATTCTCTTAACTTTTGCTTGTCTGTGAAGGTTTTAATATGTCCATCGAATCTGAATGAGATCCTTGCTGGGTAGAGTCATCTTAGTTGTAGGTTTTTCCCTTTCATCACTTTAAATATGTCCTCCCACTCTCTTCTGGCTTGCAGAGTTTCTGCTAAAAGATCAGCCGTTAACCTTAAGGGGATTCTCTTGTGTGTTATTTGTTATTTTTCCCTTGCTGCTTTTAATATTGTTTCTTTGTATTTAATTTTTGATCGTTTGATTAATATGTGTCTTGGTGGGTTTCTCCTTGGATTTATCCTGTATGGGGCTCTCTGTGCTTCCAGGACCTGATTGACTACTTCCTTTCCCATAATAGGGAAGTTTTCAACTATAATCTCTTCTAATATTTTCTCAGTCCCCTTCTTTTCTCTTCTTCCTCTGGGACCCTTATAATTCGAATGTTGGTGCATGTAATGTTTTCCCAGAGGTCTCTGAGACTGTCCTCAATTCTTTTCATTCTTTTTTCTTTATTCTGCTCTGTGCTAGTTATTTCCACTATTTTATCTTCCAGGTCACTTAGCCGTTCTTCTGCCTCAGTTATTCTGCTGTTGATTCCTTGCAGAGGATTCTTCTTAACTTCATTTATTGTGGTGTTCATCATTTTTTGTTTGCTCTTTAGTTCTTCTAGGTCCTTGTTAAACATTTCTCCTGTTTTACCCATTCTGTTTCCAAGAGTTTGGATCATCTTTGCTATCATTACTCTGAATTCTTTTTCAGGTAGACTGCCTATTTCCCCTTCATTTGTTTGGTCTGGTGGGTTTTTACCTTGCTCCTTCATCTGCTGCATATTTCTCTGTCTTCTCATTTTGTTTAACTTACTGTGTTTGGGGGTCTCATTTTTGCAGGGTGCAGGTTCATAGTTCCCGTTGTTTTTGGTGTCTGCCCCCAGTGGGTAAGGTTGGTTCAGTGGGTTGTGTAGGCTTCCTGGTGGACGGGACTGGTGCCTGTGTTCTGGTGGGTGGGCTGGATCTTGTCTTTCTTGTGGGCAGGGCCATGTCCAGTGGTGTGTTTTGGGGTGTCTCTGTGCTAATGGGTGGGGTTGTGTTCCTGTCTTGCTAGATGTTTGGCATGGGACATCCAGCACTGGAGCTTGCTGGCCGTTGGGTGGAGCTGGGTCTTAGCGTTGAGACAACGATCTCTGGGACAGCTCCCGCCGATTGTTATTACGTGGGTTCGGGAGGTCTCTGGTGATCCAGTGTCCTGAACTTGGCTCTCCCACCTCAGAGGCTCAATCCTGACACCAGGCTGGAGCACCAAGACCCTGTCAGCCACATGGCTCAGAAGAAAAATGACAGAAAAAAATAGTAAATTAAAATAAATTTGTAAAAGTTATTAATATAAAAAGGTAATTAAAAAAAAGAGAGCAACCAAACCAATAAACACATCCACCAATGATAACAAGCGCCAAATACTATAGTAATATAAACATAAAAATCAGAAACAAATCAATCGCAGACAACAAACCCCAAGTATGCAGTTGCTCCCAAAGTCCACCACCTCAATTTTGGGGTGAGTCGTTGTCTATTCAGGTATTCCACAGTTGCCGGGTACATCAGGTTGCTTGTGGGGATTTAATTCACTGCTCCTGAGGCTGCATGTAGAGATTTCCCTTTCTCTTCTTTGTTTGCACAGCTCCTGGGGTTCAGCTTTGGTTTTGGCCCCACCTCTGTGTGTACGTCGCCCTCAGGCATCTATCTGTTCCCTGCCCAGACACGAAGGGGGTTAAAGCAGCGGCTGATTAAGGGGCTCTTGCCCACTCATGCCAGCAGGAGGGAAGGGTATGGTAGTTATAATTGGAATGTGGGGTAGACCTGCGGTGGCAGAGGCTGACATGATGTTGCAACATCCTGAGATGTGCCATGTGTTCTCCTGGGGAAGTTGTCCCTGTATCACAGGACCCTGGCAGTGGCAGGCTGCACAGGCTATTGGGAGGGGCGGTGTGGATAGTGACCTGTGCTTGCACACAGGATTCTTGGTGGCTGCAGCAGCAGCGTTAGCACTTCATGCCCGTCTCTGGTGTTGAAGCTGATAGCCGTGGCTCGTGCCCATGTCTGGAGCTCATTTAGGTGGTGCTTTGCCTTCTGTGGGCACATGGGGAAGGAATCCCCTCTCCTCGCGCACCGTGAAACAATGGTCTCTTGCCTCTTAGGCAGTTCCAGACTTTTTCCTGGACTCCCTGCCTGTTAGCCTTGGCACAGTAGCCCCCTTCAGGCTGTGTTCACGCAGCCAACCCCAGTCCTCTCCCTAGGGTCTGACCTCCGAAGCCCGAGCTTCAGCTCCCAGCCCCCACCCCACGTGGCAGGTGAGCAGACAAGCCTCTCAGGCTGGTGAGTGCTCGTCGGCACCAATCCTCTGGGCGGAATCTCTCCGCTTTGCCTTCTGCACCCCTGTTGCTGTGTTCTCCTCTGTGGCTCCAAAGCTACCCCCCCCCAACCCCACCTACCCCTGTCTCTGCCAGTGAAGGGTGTCCCTAGTGTGTGGAGACTTTTCATCCTTCACAGCTCCCTCCCCAAGGTGCGGGTCCCATCCCTATTCTTTTGTCTCTGTTTTTCTTTGTTCTTTTGCCCTACCCATGTGCGTGGGGATTTTCTTGCCTTTTGGGAAGTCTGAGGTCTTCTGCCAGCGCTCAGTAGGTGTTCTGTAGGAGTTGTTCCACGTGTAGATGTATTTTTGATGTATTTGTGGGGAGGAAGGTGATCTCCACGTCTTGCTCCTCCGCCATCTTGAAGTTCCCCCCTAAGGTTTTGTTTTACTATATTCCCAGGAATTCCCAGAAAAGACAGTCATATTCATCTAGCCATGCCTGTCTGCATCCATCCACCCATCCATCCAACAAATATTTAGTGAATGTCTACTGATTTTCTGGCATTGTGTTAGACACTGAGTATATAGAAATGAATGAATGAGAAGCCACAATCTCCTGCTCTTGTATACAACTAAGGAGAGGGAACAGATATTGAACAAGTAACTAAGTTGACAGACTGGAAGGAAACAGGTATCAGAAGTGCTTATAAGAGAGAATATTAGGCTTTTCTGCAGGTCAGGACTAGCTTTCCTATCAAGAGCCAGTTGCTTGGAGTGTGAGCAGGTGGCTATTTCTGTTTCAGTTACTACTACTGCATCATAACAACCTCTCCCCCCATGTCCCCCAGATAAAATAGTGTTATAAAACAACAGTTTTATTATACTTATGAATTCTGTGGGACACAGCAAAGGGAGGATGACCTGTCTTTGCTCTATAATGTCTGGGGCATCACCTGAGCAGACTCATAAGCCAGGTATCACTTGATAGCTGGATGCTGGAAAAATCTTGGGATGCCTTCACTCATATGTCTTGAATTTGATGTTGGTGTCAGCCAAGACCTCAAATGGGCTGTCAGGCACAACCCTTAAAACGTGGCCTTTCTACATGCTCTGTCCACATGGACTAGTTTGGACTTCCTCTCAGCATGACAGCTGGATGCCAGGAGTAAGTACCTCAGAGGAGACCTATGCAGAAGCTAGGGAATTTGCCTTCTAGGACCTTGCCTCAGATGTTACAGATGTCACTTTGTCACAGTGGCAAGTCCACTTAAATTTAAGGGGAGAGCACATAGGCCCTCTGCTTTGATCAGAGCAATGTCAAAGTTACATTGTGAGAGGAATTTGTGGAATGGGAGAGTTGATTGCAACCGTCTTTGGAAAATACATTCTGCCTGAACATGTATCAGAGCAGTGTTGTTCTTTGATATTTAACTATGGGGAAACATATTTATAGTCCTTAACTTTAACAGCTACTCATGTGCAGAAGCCACGTAAAGGTTGAGAGGTTCTGGATCTCTAAGATCCAGACAGAGTATTTCAGGAGCAAATTCCAAGGAAAGGAAATATACAAGATGATCCGGCAACAGTTTGTAGTGCCAGAAAGTAAAGAAGTGCTCAAGAAATAAGCAAACGTAGCCAAAGCAATCTTGAGAAAGAAAAACGGAGGTGGAGGAATTAGGCTCCCTGATTTCAGACTATACTAAAAAGCTACAGTAATCAAAACAGTACAGTGCTGGCACAGAAACAGAAATATAGATCAATGGAACAGGATAGAAAGCCCAGAGATAAACCCACGCACACATTGTCAACACATCTTTGATAAAGGAGGCAAGAATATACGGTGGAGAAAAGACAGCCTCTTCAGTAAGTGGTGCTGGGAAAACTGGACAGCTACATGTAAAAGAATGAAATTAGAATACTCCCTAACACCATACACAAAAATAAACTCCAGATGGATTAAAGACCTAAACGTAAGGCCAGACACTATAAAACTCTTAGAGAAAAACATAGGCAGAACACTCTAGGACATAAATCACAGCAAGATCCTTTTTGATCCACCTCCTAGAGAAATGGAAATAAAAACAAAAATAAACCAATGGGACCTAATGAAACTTCAAAGCTTTTGCACAGCAAAGGAAACCTTAAACAAGACGAAAAGACAACCCTCAGAATGGGAGCAAGTACTTGCAAATGAAGCAGCTGACAAAGGATTAATCTCCAAAATGTACAAGCAGCTCATGCAGCTCGATATCAAAAAAACAAGCAACCCAATCCAAAAATGGGCAGAAGACCTAAATATATATTTCTCCAAAGAAGATATACAGATTGCCAACAAACACATGAAAGGATGCTCAACATCACTAATCATTAGAGAAATGCAGATCAAAACCACAATGAGGTATCACGTCACACACGTCAGAATGGCTATCATCAAAAAATCCACAAACAGTAAATGCTGGAGAGGGTGTGGAGAAAAGGGAACCCTCTTGCGCTGTTGGTGGGAATGTAAATTGATACAGCCAGTATGGAAAACACTATGGAGGTTCCTTAAAAAACTAAAAACAGAACTACCACATGACCCAGCAATCCAACTTCTGGGCATATACCCTGAGAAAACCGTAATTCAGAAAGAGTCATGTACCACAATGTTCATTGCAGCACTATTTACAGTGTCCAGGACATGGAAGCAACCTGAGTGTCCATCGACAGATGAATGGATAAAGAAGATGTGGCACATATATACAATGGAATATTACTCAGCCTTAAAAAAAAAACGAAATTGAGTCATTTGTAGTGAGGTGGATGGACCTAGAGTCTGTCATACAGAGTGAAGTAAATCAGAAAGAGAAAAACAAATACCGTATGCTAACACATATATATGGAATCTAAAAAAAGAAATTGGTTCTTAAAAACCTAGGAGCAGGACAGGAATAAAGACGCAGATGTAGAGAATGGACTTGAGGACACAGGGAGGGGGAAGGGTAAGCTGTGACGAAGTGAGAGAGTGGCATGGACTTATATACACTACCAAATGTAAAATAGATAGCTAGTGGGAAGCAGCCGCATAGCACAGGGAGATCAGCTCGGTGCTTTGTGACCACCTAGAGGGGTGGGATAGGGAGGGTGGGAGGGAGACGCAAGAGGGAGGAGATATGGGGATTTATGTATACGTATAGCTGATTCACTTTGTTATACAGCAGCAAGTAACACACCACTTAAAGCAATTACCATCCAATAAAGATGGTAAAAAGTAAGAAATTTTAAAAAGAAATAAGCAAACAAATCCTACAGTGATGAGTGTATGTCAAAAGGAGCCACCTGAAAGAGATGCCTATGGCCAAAGCTCTGACATTTTGAGCAACAAAAGAAATGAAGCAGCCCTGGATTATAACCCTAAATAGAAAATAAATATTCACGAGTCCATACTGATGTAAATAAATGACTGAATAAATAAATAAACCAGTTAGGGAAAAGAGACAGATCTCCCACCACCCAGAAGGATATCAAGTGATTTATGTAGATTACCTCTGCCCTCAGGGAGGTGGAGGCTGATTCCCATTCCTTAAGTATGGGTTCTATAGGGTTCCTGCTTTCCAATGAGCACGATACAGAAAGTGGATAAACAAAGGGTAACTGTACAGTGGACAAACCTGACAAATGGTACCTCAGCCAGGTGATCAGGGTTAACATCAACAGTGATAAGTTACATTGATAGTATGTACCCTTAATGTGATGGGATGGAAACAGGACTTTACCTCTGTCATTTTCCTCCTTCAAATACACAGCCTCAGTTAATCATGAGAAAAAAAACCTCAGACAAAGCCCACCTGAGGGGCGTTCTACAAAATACCTGACCAGTACTCCTCAGAATGGTCAAGATCATCAAAAACAAGGAAAGTCTGAGAAACTGTCATAGCCAAGAAGGACTTAAGGAGACATGATGAGTAAATGTAATGGAGTATCCCGGCTGGGATCCTGGAGCAGAAAAAGGACGTTAGGTAAAAAGTAAGGAAATTGGAATCAAGTATGGACTGTCATTAATAATAGTTCATCAATATTGGTTCATTAATTATAACAATCATACCAATGTGAGATGCTAATAATAGAAAAAACTAGATGTGAGGTATATTGCAATTCTCTACTGTCTTCACAATTTTACTGTAAGTCTAAACCTGTTATAAAGTTAAAAAATTAGTTTTAAAAAATTCCAAGAAAACATGTGTACTTTAAAACCCTGACTTTCCCAGTTGAAAACAGAACTCATATAAACCACCAACACAGCGAAGTCAGTTAAGTAGAGGACTCTTAATCTTTCAACAGGCTGAAGCACCGGCAGCCTTTAACATTCTGATTCTCATCTTGTTCACTGAGTGAATTGCAGCAGGGGAGTATAGGTGGTGCGCATGAAGTTGTCTGAAAACTTTTGCCCTAAGGTCTGGTGCAAAAGACAGTCTGAAGTCTGGAGCGAAAGCAGTCTCAATCTATGTAAATATCAGGAAATTAAATTCCATATGTTGTGTGCCATATGCTTTCAGCTGCCACAGCTGTGCGCAAACGGTGAGGAGACAGTTTGGATTGTCAAGCAGGAGTGTCATTCTTTGCAAAGGAGAAGCCTGTGGCTGCCAGTTGGAGGTCAAAGGGTAATATGTACGAGTGACTTGATTCCAGCAATCTGACAAGTTAAATCACTGGACAGTTGGGAATTCCTTGTGAGGCTTAAAAGTTGGAAGAACTTGTTAAGTGTGTCATGGTCTTTGGAACCGGAGATTGCCTTTGAAATGCGTTGTTTATTTTAGAAACCACATTAAAAATGCACGTGTATGACGAGGACAGGAATGGCAGGGAGATTTCCATGGTGATTAAATATGAATGGTCATTGTAGAAAAAAAAGAACATCGTCAAATATAAAAAGAAAAATATAATAAAGTGTGGTTATTATGAATAGAATTGATACATATGGGATAGCTTTTAAGCTTTCAACAGGTGTCCCAACCCTCTCTAATGCCTGTCCATTTGGTTTAAATGCTTTTTAAATATGAAGATAGCAAAAAGCCTGGGAGTGACTAATATTTCAGAAATGAGTGGTAGAGCATAAACATTTCGGGATTAGACCTAAGAAGTGATGTATAAAAGTTCCAGGTCTAGCCGTCTGTGAGAGGATGGGAAGATAGGAGACCTAAGAAAGGGACCATTTTCAGGAAGAGCTCTCAGTGTCAGATTAGAATTCTACCTTGAGCTCTTTCACTAGATTTCTTAGCACATTGTTTCTTGGCTGTGAAACGTGAAATAGAGCTGAGGCATTGGCGTTTAAATCCCTGAATTTGAATTCCAGTTCTGTACCTTGTTAACTCTGTGACACTTGAAAAATAACTTCATCTCTTAGGACCTCGATTTCTTAATCTGTAAAATGGTACCACATCTCTCAAGTGTGGTGTAGAGAATTCACTGAGTCCATTTAAAGACCTTGCCCCAGCGTTTGGTGCTTGCTTAATAAATAGCACCTGTTTTTCTTTCTAGGACTTATACAACATTCAAAGTGACCTTGAAAGACTAGAATGCTAATCGGAAACCAACAGAGAAGGATTGTGAAAGAGTTAGTGTGAGACTGAATTTAATCCAAAACAAATCAGTGGCACAAGGTTGGGATGGTTCTTTGGATTTAGGTATGGATTTGTGGAATGAGAAGCCTGAGACAAAGTCACATTTCCAGAGTTCATGCCATCTGGTTAGTCTAATAGGGTGTCCAATCATTTATGTAGTCAGAACACACCAATAGCATTGGCTTTAATTCTGAACATCTCATTATAAGAGGGGTATTGACAACCTAGAATCCCAAAGAAGACTGCGTAAGATCAAAAATACTTTCAAAGTGTTGTTGCTTGGCACAGTTTCTGGATAAGTTTGTTTTTTGTTTTTTGTTTTTTTAACCCTCGGGAACAGATGATTCGTGATGTACATGATAGCCCTCTCCAAATATTTGGAAAATACCTATATAGATAACTATGAAAACCACTTAGTGGCACTTTGAGTGACAGGTCTTGAGTCATCACAAGAAATTCTCCATATCTTATTTTCTCCCGCCTTCTGAAATATCCAAAACCTCTTCCTCCATCCTCACTCTCAGCTGGTAACCTTGCTTGATGTTTTACAAAAAAAAAAAAAAAAAAAAAAAAAAAAAGAAAAAAGAAAAATGCAACCAATCAGGAGATAATGTTCACAGGCTCCCACCTTCACATCTATCTACCTCACGTTTATACCAGTAATCTATTTTCTGACCTGCTACGGACGAGGTGTTTTCAGATTTCTTAGCCAAGACCGAGATTTCTACCTCTTGAATAGACCTGTCCTCTCTCTCTCATCTAGTCAAAGACATTGCTCTGGTAATTCTCCCCTCCTTTCTCCTGCATCATTAATTTCCCTTATTTTCAGGATCTTTCCTGTGAGCATGTAAAATTGGTATTATTTCTCCCATTATCCAAAAAAATGTTTGACCCTATTCTTCCATCAACAATCATGTATGTCTCTTTCCTTTTATACAAAAACTGGAAAGAGTTTCTAATTTCTCTCTTCCCATTCTCCCTTGAACTCACTTCAGTCAGACTTTTACCCACACTACTCCACCAAAACCACTCTTACCAAAGTGATCAGTGATTACTGTGTTGCTAATGCCAATGGTCCATTCTCAGCCCTCATCTTGCTTGACTTAGCAGCAGCATTTGGTACTTTGATCTCCCTTTCCTCTTTGAAACACTTTATTGTCTACCAGGAAATTCCTTTCACCTAGTTTTCTTCCTTCCTCTCTGGCCTCTGGCTGATCCTTAGTCTCCTTTAAAGATTCTTCCTAATCTCTTCATTGAATGTCTAGGACTCAAATCTAGGGTGGTGTCTCTCTGTCTCTACTTACTCACTGGTTAAGCTTGCACCATTCCAGTCCTTTAAAATGCCATCTCTGTGATAACTCCAAGATTTTACCTGCAGCCTGGTGATATAACCCCTGAACCCCAGATTTTTATAACCAACTGTCAACCCAGCATCTCCACACAGATGTCTCATTTGGTATTAAAATGAACTGTCCAAAATGGAACTTCTACTATTTCTCCACCATACCTGTACCAAACTTGCCCTACTCATGACATCATTTTGTACATTGTGGATCATGGAAAGGCCACCTTTTTCTTTCCTAAGGCCAAAGCACTTATAATTTTTTTTTTTTCTCTCTCTCTCTCTCTCTTTCTCTCTCTCCCCGCCCCCATCCCTCCCTTTATTCTCTTTGTCTCCAGTCCATCCATCTTTGGCTTTACCTTCTTACCATTTCCACTGCTATCTCCTTGGTCCAAACTTCCATATCCTTTCACATGGATTATCTTAATAGCCCATGATCTGTTTAACCTGTCTCCACTCCTGCTGCCTTCAAAATGTGTTCAACGTAGCAGCTAAACTACTCTTTTTAAACTTAAGTCATAGCATCACACTCCTTACTCAGATCCCTCTACAGGTAACCTCTCCCATTCAGAGAGTGAAAGCCAATGTCCAGATCATGGCCAGTCGGGCACTACATGCTCTGCCCATCACCTTTGTCCCTTTGACCATCTGTCCTAAGTATTCTTCTTTTTCTGCTCTCTACTTCAGCCACATTCCTCAACACTTCAAGTATCCTGTCACCTTTGAGACTTTGTGTTCGTTGTTCCATCTACTTTGAATGCTTTTCCTTCAAGTAGTTTCG
Source organism: Lipotes vexillifer (assembly GCF_000442215.2). Lineage (NCBI taxonomy): Eukaryota > Metazoa > Chordata > Mammalia > Artiodactyla > Lipotidae > Lipotes > Lipotes vexillifer. The sequence goes on along the minus strand of NW_006775143.1, from coordinate 3,038,462 downwards.
TGACTTCCTTCAGGTTTTAACAGTGGCATCATCTCGTTTTGACCCTCTCTGGCCATTTACCTCTCACACCTCCAAGAGTTCCTGTCCTCCTTTCTTGTTTTATTTTGTTCTCCTTAATATTTTTTTAACAGTAACATAGTATGTGTTTTGTTGGGGTTTTCCCCTAGAATATGAGTGTCAGCAATGTTTGTCTATTGTTCACTGACACATTCTCAGCACCAGGAACAGCTTATAGTATGTATTCAACAAATATTTAATGAATAAGTGACTGGTTGGAAGGATGGATAGATAAGCTAGACTTCTTAGGAAGGTGGTGAGCTCCCTGTCATTGGGCATACATCATTCAGGGATGCTGAATATAAGACTGTTTCATAGGATTGGTTACTTCCAACTCCATGATTATATGAATGTTACTACTTAAGCGATTTGGAGATTTGGATGTAACTATGTGGTATTGACAATTATAGAGGATAAAACAGCATGACATAATGTTTACACCCTAAAATAATCATGAAAGTGTAGATGGCATAACCTCATTTTATGGATGAACCACTTGCGTCCCAGAAGTTTCAAATAATCTGTTCTATGTTACATAGCTAGTAAGTGATAGCAGAGAGAACTAGTGAAAGTAGCTCTCTCCAATAAACCACACTTAACCATGGGTCTGTGTAAAAGTCTGGGTCTGTGTAAAATCGTGTGGGCAATAGTAATTATTTTTTACCGCTGCTCCTATAGTTGAAATTTAATTTAAAGAAGACTCATTTTATATTGATTCTGAGGAAGTGTTTCTTGCATTAGGCGTATGTGCTTTTTGACCTATGTAAATTATTTTTTAAAGTATCTTTTACTGCAGTGTTTCCTAAGAAAGAGAAAATTTTGGACATGGTTCCAAAAGGAGTGTCATGCTTTAATTTATTTTATATATGGAAGCAGGTAGAGCATTTTGAAAAACATTCTGCCTTATTGTCCTGAGCTAAGAAGTAAGATCTAGATCTCATGCTGTTCCTTTTACCAAGGGTTATAGATTTGAGCACAGGAAGGTGAGGTAATGAGGCCCAAGGAGGTGATGATTCAGCGGCTGAACCACAAACAGACCCTTAAAAACTCCTGAATTGGAGACCAGAGTGCTCACTTTCTTCTGTGGTGACAAGGGAGTGACCTGGGGTTTGGCTCATAAAACCCTCGTCCCTTGGGGCCTTGTGAAGAGCACAGGCAGCTTCTGTCTTTGGGTAGCTGAACCCTGGAAGGGGCAGGAAGAACAGTTCAGTCCTCAGGTGGTGGTTCCTCCCCTTAGGTACAAAGTACATTTTACTAATGCTTTGAAATGGAAAGAAAACCACATCTTCAGCTCCTGAGGGAAATCCAACATGTTCAGTATCAGGGATGGTCACATCCTGGGTGTTGCCCCTGAAGTCTTCTTGGGATTCAACCCAGCCACCCGACCTCTACCCCAGCCCTCACTTCCATCTGGCAGCATTACTGGTCAAGCTGGCTTGTACCCCTAGTGATAATTTTAAAACCACATCTCAACCTACACCGTCCATGTGGAGAGACTGAGTGACTACATCTCGCCCTGCTCCTTTTCCTTTTCCTTTTCCTTTTTTGTTTTCAACCCACATGGAAAATTCTCTCTCTTAAAAAGGGAAAAGTCATGGGCTTCTGACATCATTATGGAGAGTGTGTGGACCAGAGTGTAGGGACTCTGATGCATTTGCTTACAGAATGTTGGGAGGAATGAGGGGCGTGTATGTGAATCACTCAACACAAGGTGAAAATATTGGTGGAAAAATCCAGCCACCTGATGACTCTGAAATTTATTTAAATATAGTATCCATGACCCATGTTTCCAGAGAATTTGAAACAGTGGTTTCCATTGACCACACAGTCCGAATTCCGAAGAATCACATACTTAAGCGTTCCTTTATGGACTTGACACCAGAGGAGGAGGAGGAGAGAGAAGGGCCCAAAATAGTTCAGAGTGATATGTAAATAGCTTAGGGGTGTGTGTGTGTGTGTGTGTGTGTGTGTGTGTGTGTGTGTGTGTGTGTGTGTGTGTGTGTGTGTGTGTGTTTGCAGAAGCTTGTTGACCTCAAGGGGAATACAAAATATTCGGAGCCCGCCAAGGTATATGGTTTCCTTTTACGTTACTCTATCACATTGGGAAATCTTTCAGCCTCCCCTAGCATCCAAGACACAAAGAGCTTAAGACACAAGTTTGCCAACAAAAACTACCGTTTCCAGTGTCACTCCTGTGGGGCCCAGCTCAACAGCACTTGTCACAGTAGCTCCCTGTACCCATTGCTCATCAGATGTCCTTTGTCTCTGTAATATGCTTGGCTCATAGTTTTAGAAGCTAACATTTTCTAACTGGGGGCTTTCTGTTGATGCTGGAGGGGAAAAGGGCAATACAACAAGGGTGGGTTTCCTGAGTGATTCTGAACTTTCAGTGTGTAGTGGTCACAGAACCTGGGATTCTTCAGCTATTTTGTGCAACTTTGGAGTTTTACAGAAAGCTCTCTTGGCCCTCCTCCAGTTTTCTCTCCGTTGTGTTGGGTGTGGTTGATCTGTTAGGACACGTATTCCCAATTTCCTCTCCCCCCCCTTGTTTGACAAACATCCTCATACTATTTACCTTTTGTATTTACCCCTTATAGGCCATATTGGATTTATGAGACCTTTGGTTTTCTGGGTTCAGCTTCTTAGAACCCATTTCTTTTTTCAGTCAGACTTTATGCTGTCTTCTGTGTCTGGATTTTTAAGAGCAATTGAGTTGGGGAAGGTATAGTTGATCTCTCTGAAGAAAAAGTTACACTATCCTGATCTACAGTCTCCATCCTACAGCTTTCCTCTGTTCTCTCCACATTTTTCTAGAAAAGTTGATCTTTAACCTTGCTTTTACTCTAACCTTGATATCTTTAACCTTGCTTTTACTATAAAGTAAACTAATTATATGTAAACTTGATATCTTGATACCTTTAACCTTGATATCTTTAACCTTGCTTTTACTATAAAGTAAATTAATTAAATGTGAAATTTTATTCATTCATTCATTCATTCAATGAGCCCCTATTATGAGTTTAATTATTATTTTCTCCTCTGGATGATTCTTCTGCCACGAACAATTTTCTCTCTCAAACCTGCTGCATTTAATAAATATAAATCATTTTCCCCCTGGAGATAGCCCATATTGCTACAATGAATCAACTTGAGTCTGGTCTAGAGTACTCAAATGTGACATTTGAGGTAGTCTTGGTGACCTGAAAATGAATGAATGCCTTATCCCATAAGGCTTAGAACAATGAAAGTCATTGGTAACTCCAGTATAACCCTCAATGATAGTTTTCCAGTATGTCCAGGGATAACCTCTTGCAACACTCATTTATTTGGTTTTATCACAAGAACGTTTTAAGTATCTAAATCCAAATTATGTTTAGTGAACACCTGTATCATTTTCAAGTCTAAATTTTTCACTCTGTTCTTTTTCATGGGTTCTCTAACTGTATATTCCACTGTTTACTGGGCAGCCGGAACTTGGATTCCCACAGGAGTTTCTGACTTGGCCTGCGTGCCTAAAACTGAGCTCATCGTCCTCTGCCTCTACTCCTATCCCAGTGGATGGTAGGACCATCCACAAATCACTTAACCAGAAACCAGGAAGTTGTTCTTGACACACTTTCATCCTTTACACCTTAGCCCTACCATCCCCAGAATCCTAGAAAGGCTACCTCTTCGAACTTCCCTACATCTGGCACCTCCACTCCATCTTGCGGATGGTAGGCCTTTTTTACCATTTGTTCAATTACAGTAACCTCCTAACTGGCCTCTGTACTTACTATACCCCTTCTATTCTATTTGGTAACCAGACTCTATAGCTTAAATCCTTCACTAAGAAGTTCCTCATTGTCCTCAAGAGAATTTCAAGTGATTCTTCTTGTTAGATACAAGCCCATCTAACTCTTTGATAGCATTGCCTTCTGTAAGCACTGTCTGCTATAAACATACTAAACCTCCTTTAATTTTTCACATGAGTCGTGCTTTCTCGCTCAAAGATGTCCTTGCCTTTCTACGTGCTTCTGCCTTTGCTTTGGGACCCTCTCCAGGGGCACAAATCCTGGTATCCCCTTAATACCTCTGTGCTGAATTCATTCATTAAATGATTATTGAGTCTCTTCTCCATGATAAGTGCTATATGCTAGGCATTTGGGATCAAGAGTAAAACACCATCCTTTTGCTTCAGTTGTCAGAGTATATAAGAGAAATAAGAGTATAAATAACTGCAATGGATGGTAAGCTGGAAAGAAGAGGAGGGCATAAAGGAAACAGTTGTGGTTGACAAAAAAAAAAATTGGCTTTGTAATAATCAAAGCCAGGCGGCACAGTGACAAAAACTGGGTATCAGAGGTTTTACAGGTTCGAATACAGATTGCTCTTATATGCCCAAGATGAGTGCGTGTTTACTACAGGAACAGTTTGGAACCTTGCTCTGTGATCACAGTGTAAGCATTTGTGGGGTTTTTTGTTGTTGTTTTTTTTCATTTTGAGGAAAATAGTTTTATTCTAATGTATTTTCCATCTGATCATCAAGTATTTTTTCCATGCTCGCTTTTTTAAATTAATTTTTATTGGAGTATAGTTGCTTTACAATGTCATATTAGTTTCTGTTGTACAGCAAAGTGAATCAGCCATACGTATACATATATCCCCTCTTTTTTGGATTTCCTTCCCATTTAGGTCACCACAGAGCACTGAGTAGAGTTCCCTGAGCTGTACAGTAGGTTCTCATTAGTTATCTATTTTAAGCATTTGTAGCAAGGACTGTTGTTAAGGTTTTTTTTGACAGTTACAAAAATAGGAAATCTTCTGTTTAGACCAGAACTTGAAGTTCATCTGTCTTATCCCCCAACAAATGCTTTAATCTCCTCAATAAAAGTCTCTAATGTGGTCTTTCAGTCTCTGCTTGGATATTTCCTATTGAGAGAATCCCACCCCAACTTTGAAGAGACAAAGAGTATTGTGTTTAGAACTCAGTGATAAGCGTTCAAACCCTGCTTCAGTCATGCATAGACCATAAGAATGCAGCTACTTCAGTTTCCCTCCCTGTTCATCTCTGTATTAGAATGAACTGTAGATTACAGGGCGAGGTATTGAAAAATGAGAGAGAGAGTAATGTGAAAATTCTCAGCACTGCAACTAACACATAGTAGATGCACAATAAACGGTAGTCCCTAGTACTGTGTGATGCTCTCTCCTTTATAAAATACCTCTTAGGACTTCACTCTTGCGTGACGCTTCTGCTTTTATATGTGGCTAGTAGCTATAAACTTTGCCGTCTTGCTTATTAAATCTAACTAACACCCCCCTAGAGATGCATACTCAAGTAATTTTGGCATGCAAAGTAAAATACAGCAAATGTTATTGCTAGGATTATTCAGCTGCCAGGATGTCTCATAGCGGTACTCAGATGAAGGGTTACTTAGGAAACTCTGGGGTAAATAAAATGAGTTTTTGCAAACTTGTAAATGGTTCATTTAACCTTATTCTTCAGGGAGAGAGAGGAAGGGCTTCACCTACCTCCTCCTTGAAAGAATGAATGTTAAAATTTTGCATTCAGCAGCTCAGGAAATTTTTTTTTTTTTTTTCTATTTTACTTTTTTATAAAAAAAAAAGATCTCTTCTTAGCCTCTGGACACATTCACAGAGATCAGGGAAAATAAAAATATTAAAGTATTTTTATTGTCTTTTACAAATCTTACCCCTGCTAGAATGTTAGCTTTGTAAGACAAGAACTGTATGTATATTCTTCAATGTACTAACACTGGCAAACTGAACAGAACTTGGCCCAGAGTCGTTAAAATAATTCTTTTTAAATATGCTGATATTCTTATGTCAAATAAGTACTTTAGCAAAACAGTCTTCATTCTAATGTCTTACATGGAATGGGCGACTGAAATGGGAGAAAAGGACAAGTGTTCAGATACTTACGTATGAGGCTTTCAGCATCTTGTAGAAAAAGACAGAAAAATTTAAGGACCAAAGTAAAGATTGGATATCCAAATAGAAACTCATAGTTAACCTATAAAGAAGTTTCTAGCCTTTTAACACGACAATGTAGATAGATTTGCTGACATGAAATAATGCTAAAAATACAGTTTTGGTTGAAGAAGGGTATATGCGCAATGACATACCACATTTTTGTGGTATTTCTTTTCCTTTCGATTATTCTGTGTTAACTTTATATTTTTTATAAAATCTTTTCACATGATGTTGATTAGAGAAGACTTTTCCATCAGGAGAAGAATTTCCTATCTTTTAAATTTGTGACAAATGTAGTTTTTGCAATTGACGTTGTCCTGCACCAGTTTCCTCCAGAAGGTTTTATTGACATATACCTTGCTTGACTACCCGAGTTGGGAAAGGTCATCTCAAAAACTTCTGAATGTTTAGCTATTAGTAATCAGTTGTATTGGATGTATTTAGTATATATTGTTCTCTTTGGAAAACTCAGTTTGAACACATGTTGGGAAATGGCCTTAAATTTCTCTGTCTAAGAAAAATTCTCTAATTCTTGCTGTCTCCCCACCCCAAACCACCCCCATTCTTTAGAATGATGTTAGCATAAAATCCACATTTCTTCTTTAAAAAAAAAAAAAAAAGATGAAATTAGCTATTCTTTGGCAGAAAAAAATAATTTACTATAAAAAGTATCTTAAATATGTGTTTTGATTATCAGAAGATAAAGAAAAATAAATTTAGACAATATTTTTTCAGTGTCAGAAATAAAATGTCCCTTTATTGTTTTTGGTTTTTTTTTACTTTTTTATGGAAATATGGTTTACTTACAATATTAGTTTCAGGTGTACAACATACTGATTTGATATTTTTATAGATTATACCCAACATAAAGTTATTATAAAATACTGGCTATACTCCCCATGCTGTACATTACATCGTTGTATATTATTTGTTTTATACATAGTAGTTTATATCTCTTAATCCCATTTATTGTTAATGATACATATTTAAAAAAATCTATTCAACATTGAATGTGGGGTGTGGGGGCATACAGGGACAAATATATCATCACCGTTGTTTTTGATATACGCTTAGACGCCCCCTCCTCCCTGGAAACCACCATTCTACTCTATGTTTCTATGAGTTTGCCTATTTTAGGTGCTTCATATAAGTCAAGTCATGCAACATTTGTCCTTCTGTGACTAGCCTATATCATTTACCATACTGTCTCCAGGTCCATTCATGATGTTGCATATGGCAGGATTTTCTTAGCACTGAATAATATTACATTGTACATATGAGCCACATTTTCTTTATCCATCTGTCAGTGGACACGTATTGAGTATTTTGAATGATGCTGCAATGACCGTGAGAGTGCAGATACCTCTTTGCGATCCTGATTTCAGTTCTTTTGGATATATACCCATAAGTGAGATTACTAGATCATATGGTAATTCTATTTTTAATATTTTGAGGAATTGTCTTACTGTTTTTCATAGAAGCTACACCACTGTACATTCCCACCAGCCAACGGCCTACCAGGGTTCCAATTTCTCCGTATCCTCGCCAACAGTTGTTATCTTCTGTTTTTGTTTTTGTTTTGATAATATCTGTCTTAACACAAGTGAAGTGATATTTCCTTGTGGTTTTGATTTGCATTTTCCTGATGATTAGTGATATTGAGCATCTTTTCGTAAATCACTTATTGGTGATTTGTATGTCTTCTTTAGAGGAATGTCTATTCAAGTCCTTTGCCTATTTTTTAAATTGTTTCTTTTTCTATTGAGTTGTTAGAATTTGTTATATGTTTTGAATATTAACCCCTGATTAGATATATGATTTGCAAATATTTCCTCCCTTTTCATAGATTGCATTTTTACTATGTTGATTGTTTCCTTACTATGCAGAAGTTTTTTGGTTGCTATAGTCTCACTTGTCTGTTTTGCTTTTGTTGCTTGTGCTTTTGGTATCATCTCCAAGAAATCATTACCTAGACCAATGTCATGAATTTTCCCCCATGTTTTCTTCTAGGATACTCACGCTTTTAAAGACAATAAGTGTTAACTGACTCATTTGATCCCAGATCTGTACTTGATGGGTCATTGATGAGAGAGGTGGTGTGACAGTTAAAGCCTGTGGGCCTCTATTTGTGCACCTAGGAAATGGGAGCTGCTATCTGACACACACTTCTCAAGGTGGTTGACAGGATTTAATGAGATGCTGTCTGTAGAACTGCTCTGTAAGCTGTGAAATGTTAACAGAGCAGTGAGATAAGTTTTTGTTGAAAGAAACACAGCTTGGCTTGAGGATGCTGTTAATTGCTGTTAATGGGGATTAACATTTGTGACAGTTTTTGATGGCAAACTAAATCAGTCACCAGCCTGAAGAAGCCCCTGGCCCCCAGCCCATCACTCCACTCGATTTTCATTGCCACACTTTTCACTACGTATTTGATGTTTCTTGTGTATTCTTTCGTTATGTCTGTTTCCCCGTATTATAATGGGGCTACCACATGAGTGGTGACCCTGTCGATCATACTCAGTGATCTATTCTCAGTGCCTGAAATAGTCATGGTCACAGAGTGGGCACCTCATGTGTGATTATGGAATAAACAAACAGATGCATGAATAAACAGACTTGAATGTTCTGGGGACTCAGAATATTTGAAAAAAAAAGGTACTTATTTCTATTTTCCAGATCAAACTCAGAGAGGTTGAAAATAGTTAGAAAATGACTCTAAATCCCATGTCTCCTTTTTTCAACGTATTGTAAGTAGTTCTCTTGTGTGGTGTCTCAGTCTGTTAAGGCTGCCATAACAAAGTGCGACAGACTAAGTAGCTTCCAAAAGAGAAATTTATTTTCTCAGAGTGCTAGAGGTTAGAAGTCCAAAATCAAGGTGTTGATGGGTTAATTTTTTTTTCTGAGAACCCTCTGTGATTTGTAGATGGTTACCTTCTCCCTTTGTCTTCACATGGTCTTCTCTCTGTAACTGTATCCAAATTTCCTCTTCTTATAAGAAAACCAATCATATAGGAATAGGGCTCACCCTAATGGCTTTTATTAAACTTAAGTACCTCTTTAAAAACCTTATATCAAATGCAGTCACATCCTGAGATATTGGGAATTAAGGCTTTAGTATATGAACTGGAGGCAGGAGGACATGATTCAGTCCATAACAGGTGGTGATTTGAAATACCTGTCTAGTCCTGTTACACCTTACATGCTAATGTCTAATTATTTTGAAAGACTTTCTGTAAACATTATCACCCAGGATTCTCATACCTACAATCTGAAGTGTCCTGGGAAGATCTCTTTTTGAAAATGAAGACAAGGCAACTCTTTTCTTCTTTTTGAAAAAAAGATCACCTACTTTATGCTAGTCACTGTCTTAGTTAAGGGTCCAGGAGAATAAATAAGACAAGCAGAGTACTTACTTTCAAGGAGTATCCGGTCTAGTAGAGGAAGAGGACGAGTCAACAGAGAAGAACGACGCAGGGTATCCTCTGCTGTGACAGAAAGAAACATGGTACTCTGTTGGAGCACAGAAGGGCAGCTAATGGACTTATGGTGAGGTAAGCCTTCCAAAAGGGAGTAATTCCTACAGAGACTTGAAAGGCAAGGTAGACAGGCAGGGGTAGAGAGGGGTAAGTATAGAGGATTTAATGGTGGTCACCCCAAAAGATATGTCCGCTGGAACCTCAGAATTTGACCTTATTTGGAATAAGAGTCTTTGCAGATATATTTAAGGTGAGCATCTTGAAATGAGATTATCCTGGATTAGGGTGGGCCCTAAATCCAATGACAAGTGTCCTTCTAAGAGACAGAATAGGGGAAGACAGCCAAAACAGAGAGAGAGGCCATATGAAGTCAGTGCAGAGAAATTGGAGTGTTTGTCTACAAGCCAAACAACGCCAGGATTGCTAGCAGTCACCAGAAGCTCTTGTGGTGCATGAGCTTCTGGTGAGGCATGGAAAGGATCCTCCCTTAGAGCCTCCTGCCAGTGCCTTGATTTTAGACTTCTGGAGTCCTCAACTATGAGAGAATAAGTTTCTGTTGTAAGCGATACAATTTTTTTGGTGATTTGTTATAGCAACCCTAGGAAACTAATACAATAAGTATTCTAGATGGGAAATAGCATTGCAGAGTTTTAGTGGCAAGAATCTTGGCATGAACTACAGGTAGTCTAGGCTGACCAAGCACAGTGTGGATCAGTGGTGATAAGGGAACACCTGCAAAATAAGTTGGGACCTGACCTTGATGGGAAAGTCACTGGAATAAGTCACTTTCACATTTTGAGATCTGAATTCCCTTTTCAGTAAAATGAGATGGTTGGGCTCAATATCTTTAAGAACTCCTTAGATTAAAATAATAGCACTTCTACAAAGTCAAATAAATAAAATTGATTTGGTATATGGTAGTGAGAACATACCAGAAAGTCCGACATAAGTTAAAATGCAAATTCTTACTAAGAAAACAAACAATATCTGAGGCCTCTTTCGTTTCCTTCTTTGTCCTTCCATCTACTTCTGCTTCGGCCCAGGTCTTTATTAAACCAGAAGATGGAATCTTCTGGAATCTAAGAAGATGAAGAGGGAAAGCCTACATGTGAACAGGCCATACTGGGATCAGATTTTATTTTTCAGTGGCTCATGGGAGCCACCTCAATTCCTTCTCCATTCATAGTCCCTTGCTTGATTCCCAAGCCATGGGGAGGCATAAAGCGCCATCACTGGCTTGAAGGATCTCAGAGTCCAATGGGGCAGACAAGCAGGGAACAGATAATTGTAACCAAAAGGTGTAAACATGGCACCGAGGAGCAATAGAGAAGGGGCAGGAGAAATGCAGAAAAGCTTCTCAGTGGAGGTGACCTGTGAAGATAGAAACCATGGGAGCAAAGGCGCAGAAGCTTGAAGCAGCGTCGTGAATTACAGCAACATTCCAGGCAAGGAGACACAGTCACAGGTGGCAAGTGGTGAGACAGAGAAGGGGGATGGATTTCTCATGACGTTGCAGGCCATCTGAGACTTCCTGATAGCTTCCACTGTCTTGTCCGGTTCTAGGATTTCCGTGAGACACCTAAATCTGTTACCCTCATTAGTCCCGCCCATCCTCCTATCTTTGTTCACGTAGAACTCACTATACAACCACAGACTCTCCTTACTCGATTCCCAGGTCAGTGTTCCTACACCATTAATGAGGACACTCTTTGTTCCCAGAGACAGAAAACCAACTTGAATTAGTTTATGCAAAAGGAAGGAGGTGTTTATTTGTTTGTTTGTTTTTGTCTGATGTAACTGAGAAGGACAGGAGTTAAACTGGGAAAGCTAGAATGGTTTCTCCACGAAGCCACTAGCAGCTTTAGTGATCAAATTTTCCCAAGAAAAGAAAGGGGGAGATTTTTCCTCCTGGTTTCAGTTGGGAAACAAAAATCACAGTCTAGAACACTTCCTGGCTCAGTGTCAGCCAGTCATTGTGTTGAGCGGTGTTTTCCTCTAGAGTACACGTTATTGAGGGGAGGGAAGGTGGGAGCTGGGGGAAAGGAGGAATGGCTGGATGGCTGCTTAGAGTGGGAGTGGAAGGCATGGGGTAGGACAGCGTAGATGCGGACCCTGGGATGGTTGTCGTGAGCTGTGAGGCCATCCTAATTTGTGTCACTGCACCATCCCTTCCTTTTAATACGCACCTTTTAATACAGCGGGTCCTCGTGCAGAGCCTCTTGCTGAGTCCCACAGACCTTCCTGAAACGCAGTTCTAATGAGCATGGAAGGCTGACTTTGTAATCACAGTGAATTGAGAGAAGACAGCCAGAACTGCGGGTGAGGAAGCAGGAGGAGGCATTCGTTGGAGGCAGGTAGGGACAAGGGAAGAGAGGGAGAAAGCTCCACAAAAACAGACCCATCAGGTCCCCTTAATGGAAAAGGAAATAGCTCAGCACCCCTCAGGGATGTGCTGAGAGCATCCCTGTGGGACCAGAGGACCTCTAATGTCCCTCCAAGGTAGAACACTCAGCAAGGCTGAGTTTGTGGCTTCAAGAAGCAACACCTGGGCAATCTCTCACCAGCATGTAGGATCACTCGTGGCTCTGATGGTACCCCCATCCCCCGACGCCTACGTGGCAGGTAATAAAAGTCAGGGATGCCTTCTCCGGGGGGCAACACAAGGTCGTACCGGCCCATGCCTGAGTTCAGACGAGGTTTTTGGAGTCAGGTGGGCGTGTGTAGATATTTTTAAGCTACAGGACTCAGTGACACTAAAAGAGCCAAACAGCTGAACCTTTCTTCCACTTTTCTGAAGACACACGTCAGTGTGCAGGTTTGAGTGAGGAGTTATGTTCCCTTGGTCCTCAGCCTGGGCCCCTCTATGGCTCTGCCAGAGGTGGGGATTCGTGGGAGGACACAGCTCATTGTGGCAAACCTCAGCTCCCTGGCATGTCTGGCTCTGGCAACCACCAAAGGTTAAAATAATTTTAATAAAGTCTTAATGAACAGCTCAAAGCCTCAGAGTTATTCCTAGGTCAGTGGAGTTTAAGGCAGAATTCTGGGATCAGTCCATTTTGTTAGAGCCATTTACTGTCATGGTTCATGTCAACCACTTACCCACAAAACATTGGCAGGGCATTAAAATTCATATTTATAGTAAGGATAAGAGTGTTCATCATGTGCCAGGAACTGTGCTAAGCACTTTGCAGACATGATCTCATTTAGTCCTCAAAACAATGCTGGGAGAGTGCTCTTACGGTTATCCCTATTTTACAGATGAGCACACTGAGGCTTAGCAAAGTTAAGTAACTTTCCCACAGGGACTAGAGGGTAAATGGCAGTGAGTGGACTCAAAGCCAAGTCTGTCATACCAACTGCAAGCCCATGTGTTTTGTATGTTTGCTAATTTTTTGCTATGTAGTATGTAGTCCTTACCCATGGATCAGGCCCCGTGTTACTTATGGGGACACAGAGATAAATAAAATCATATTTCTGTCCTCAGATTGCTCACAGTCTAGTAGAATAAATAAGTAAACCATTACAATATAGTAGCGTATTTTAAAATGTCCTTAAGCAAACCTGGAGAAGCTGTGAAAATACTGAGGGAAGGCGATGAACCCAATCTAGGGCATCAGGGGTTTCCCGGCAGGGATGATTCTGAGCCGGGTTTTGAAGGACGAGTAAGACTTGGTCGTTTGAACAGATCAGGAATGGAGTGATGAAGTCATAAGGAATCAAGGATTTGGTGTATTTAGGGAGCTTCCAAGTAGTGCACTAAAGCTTGAATTTACATTAAGCAACAGGGAACCAGTAAAGGAGTTTATCTGGGGAGAACTCAGAGCTGCATGTGTTGAAGCTCACACTGGCAGCCCCTTGGGCCACTGGCAGCAGCAAGCTCAGAGCTGGGGCTCCGGTTAAAAGTTGGTCAGCCACGCGTACTGTGTCTCTTTTGGCATCAGTGGGCATGCTGCCTGTGTGAAAACTGACACGTGTGGCCAGTGCCTGGCTCACAACGCACCTGTTTTCCATCTGCTCTTTTGCACCTTAGAGGGTCCGACCAGTCTCCTGTAGGTCCCTGCAAAGTTATTCAGGCACAGAAATTGAAAAAAATATCCTCAAGTTTGTTTTTTTGTGGTTGCAGCTGATTGAAACCACATTTGTCAGAGTGTAAGGAGGAAAATACCCCGGTATTTGAAGGCAGCCTGTCAGGAGAGGTGAACGATTAGGTGTCTTCATCTGTACTACGATATCCTGTGCTGACCCAGAAACTGGCTGCTGGAATTCTTCCTGAGGCTGGGAATATAAGGAACGATCCTTGAGTCATGGGAAGTCTCCCCGCAAAGCACCACCCCCTCTGGTGGGACAGTTAAGCTGCTTGTATCTTCCCATGAGCCCACATCTTTCTTCTCCCACAGCTCCTATGAGTGTGGCAAAGGTTCACATCCTGCTTTGCCTCCAATAGGGGAAGAAATAAAGTAAATCACCCAGTGGAGGGAAAGGAGCTGGTGTGATTGATTTATGAGAAAAGAATGGTTAAAGGAACTATGTAGTGCATAGTTGGATAAAGAGTTAAGGAAAACAACAGGAACGTTTGCACCTTTGGAGAGCAGCTCTTGGGAGATGTCAGGGGAAAGTGGTACAGGTGATGGGAGACAGAATTCAAAGAAAAAAGGGAGAGAGAGAAACGAACAGGTAGTGCCTTTCTGCAGATGAGAGAGTGTATGGACATTGATTAGTTTAGTATTCACAGTCATATTGTGAGATATTATTAGTCTCCTTTATGGAAAAGCAACTTCCACTCAGAAGGGTTAAATTATTAGTCCCTGAAGTAACACAACTAGTAAACAACGCAGGTGAGTTTTTGAACTCAGGTGTGTTAGACTCCCAACCTCTTGTTCATGAACTTACCACATAAGCAGGGAATCTGTACTTTTTTTTATTAAAGTATAGTTGATTTACAGGATTGTGTTAGTTTCAGGTGTAGAGCAAAGTGATTCATTTAAATATATATGTATATATCCATATTATTCTTTCAATTACTCTCCTTTAAAGTTTATTACAAGATACTGAATATAGTTCCCTGTTCTATACAGTAAATCCTTGTTGTTTATTTTATATATGGTAGTCTGCATTTGTTAATCCCTTGCTTCCCAATTTATCCCTCCCCCACCTTCCCCTTTGGTAACTATAAGTTTATTTTCTATGTCTGTGAATCTGTTTCTGGTTTTAAAATAACTTCATTTGTGCTATTTTTTAGATTCCCCATATAAGTGATATCATATAATATGTCTTTCTCTTTCTGACTTACTTCACTAAGTATGATAATCTCTAGGTCCATCCATGTTGCTGCAAATGGCACCATTTCATTCCTTTTAACGGCTGAGTAATATTCCATTGTATACATGTACCACTTTTTCTTTATCCATTCATCTCTTGATGGATACTTAGGTTGATTCCATGTCTTAGCCACTGTAAATAGTGCCACTGTGAATATTGGGGTGCATGTATCTTTTAGAACTAGAGCTTTCATCTTTTCTGGATATATACCCAGAAGTGGGATTGTTGGATCATATGGTAACTCTATTTTTAGTTGTTTAAGGAACCTTCATACAGTTTTCCATACTGGCTGCACCAATTTACATTCCCACCAACAGTGTAGTAGAGTTCCCTTTTCTCCATACCCTCTCCAGGATTTATTATCTGTACACTTTTTGCTGATGGCCATTCTAATTGGTGTGAGGTGATACCTCATTTTAGTTTTGATTTGCATTTCTCTAATAATTAGCGATGTTGAGAATCTTTTAATGTGCCTGTTGGCCATCTGTATGTCTTCTTTGGAGAACTGGCTATTTTAGGTCTCCTGCCCAGTTTTTGATCGGGTTGTTTGTTTTTTTGTTATTGAGTGTATGAGCTGTTTGTATATTTTGGAAATGAAACACTTGTCAGTTGCATCATTTGCAAATATTTTCTCTCAGTCTGCAGGTTGTCTTTTCATTTTGCTTATGGTTTGCTTTGCTGTGCGAAAGCTTTTAAGTTTAATTAGGTCACATTTGTTTATTTTTGTTTTTGTTTCCACTACTCTAGGAGATGGATCCAAAAAAACATTGCTGTGATTTATGTCAGAGTAGCCTGCTTATGTTCTCTTCTAGGAGTTTTATGGTGCTGTGTCTTATATTTAAGTCTTTAAGCCGTTTTGAGTTTATCTTTGTGTATGATGTGAGAGAGTGTTCTAACTTCATTGAGTTACATGCTGCTGTCCAGCTTTCCTGGTACCACTTGCTGAAGAGACTGTCTTTTCTCCATCGTATATTCTTGCCTCCTTTGTCACAGGTTAATTGACCATAGGTGTATGAGTTTATTTCTGGCCTCTCTGTTCTGTTCCATTGATCCATATGTTTGTTTTTGCGCCAATACCATGCTGTTTTGATTACTGTAGCTTCGTAATATTGTCTGAGTCTGGAAGGGTCATGCCTCCTGCTTGGGATTGCTCTGGCAATTCTGGGTCTGTTGTGGGCCCATATAAATTTTATAATTACTTGTCCTAGTTCTGTGAAAAATGCCATGGGTAATTGGGTAAGGATTGCATTGAATCTGTAGATTGCTTTGGGTAGTATGGCCATTTTAGCTATGTTAATTCTCCCCATCCAAAAGCATGGGATATCTTTCCATTTCCTTGCATCACCTTTGATTTCCTTTATCAATGTTTTCTAGTTCTCAGAGTATAAGTCTTTCACCTCCTTGGATAGGTTTATTCCTAGGTATTTTTTTCTTTTGATGCAGTTTTAGATGGAGTTGCTTTTTTAAATTTCTCTTTCTGATTATTTCACTGTTACTGTAATGAAATACAACTGATTTCTGTATATTAATCTTGTATCCTGCTACCTCGCTGAATTCATTTATCAGTTGTAGTAGTTTTTGTATGGAGTCTTTAGGGTTTTCTATATAGAATATCATGTCATCTGCCTATGAGAATTTTACCTCTTCCCTTCTGATTTGGATACCTTTTATTTCTTTTTCTTGTCTAATTGCAGTGGCTAGGACTGCCAATACCATGTTGAATAGAAGAGGTGAGAGTAGTCATCCTTGTTCTAGAATTTAGCAGGAAGGCTTTCAGATTTTCACCATTTCATATTACATTGGCTGTGAGTTTGCCATAAATGGTTTTTATTATGTTGAGATACGTTCTCTCGATACCCACTTTAGCAAGAGTTTTTGTCATGAATGGATGTTGAGTTTCATTAGATGCTTCTCCTGCATCTGTTGAGATGATCATGCAGTATTTGTCTTTTCTTTTGTTGATGTGATATATCACATTGATTGATTTGCATATGTTGAACCATCCTTGTGACCCTGGAATGAATCCAGCCTGATCATGGTGTATGATCCTTTTTATGTGTTGTTGGATTTGGTTTGCTAATATGATTTACTGAGTATTATTAGCCTCCTTTACAGAGGATAAACTGACACCCAGCGGTAATAAATTATTAGTCCCCAAAGTAATGAAACTAGTAAGTGGCACAGGTGAGTTTTTGAACTCAAGTCTGTTAGACTCCCAACCTCTTGTTCTTGAAGTTACCACATAAGCAGGGAATCTGTATTTTTGAGCTTTTGGCTGATGAGATGTAGACCTGATAATTTGATCAAGTCTGATTTTAATACTTCAGCGCAGTTCTGTATGTGAAACTAGGATTTTAGTCTTTACTGTATAGTTCAACCAAATAAAATAAAAATATCATTGAGGAATCAAGTCAAGAGGGAAATAAGTCATCCTTCTCGAAGATTCTAGCCCAAAACAATGAAAAACAGCCTAGAAATGATCATCTCATCTTTTGGAAGAAGAAGTGTGATACAGGGGTTTAAAAGATTGGCCTGAGGGCTTCCCTGGTGGCGCAGTGGTTGAGAGTCCGCCTGCCAACGCAGGGGACACGGGTTCGTGCCCTGGTCCGGGAAGATCCCACGTGCCATGGAGCGGCTGGGCCCGTGAGCCATGGCCGCTGAGCCTGCGCGTCTGGAGCCTGTGCTCCGCAACGGGAGAGGCCACAACAGTGAGAGGCCTGCGTACCGCAAAAAAAAAAAATTGGCCTGAGTTTAAATTATATATCTTCCCATCTTCAAGCTGGATGATCTTGATCATGTTGTATGTTTTTTTTCTCTCTCTCTCTCTCTCAGCTTAATTATTTCATCTGTAGAATGGAGATGGCCTTTCCTACCTCACAAATTAGTCACTAGAATTAAATGGGACAGTTTTGTAAAAAAAAGAAATAACTAATGCAGGGCTTGGCAAACAGCAGGTACTCAGTAAATGCCTAGTGGCTTTAAATTGTTGTCAACAGCATGAAATGATGATGATATTGTTGCTATTATTGCTATCGCTGTTTCCACGGCTGCTATTATTGTTGCTGCTTCTAAAGTCTTCTGCCTCTAATAAAGAAATTCCCTTGATTACTTCTGATGGAAATTGAATGTCTAGTTCTTTCTTTGATTCTCCCCCACCCCACACACACACACCCCTTTGGCTTTTTTCCACTGAAACAGAAGGAGACCGTCAGAGAAGAAATACACACACAGGCACACAAATGCTTAACAGCCAAAATGGTGGAATGCATCTGCCAAAAATCTACAGCTTTATGCCAGGGGAAAACATGTGACTTCATTTTCCCCCACTAGGATGGACTTGTGCTGTCACAGCAAAAATTGATCTTCTGTTTGTGGGAAATTATACACAGTTCCCTCTTGTCTGTGCTGGGGAAAATTCAAGTCCAAATCTTTGCTCACAGATTCTGGCAAGTGGCTTCTGCTTTGTATCTGTTGTGTTTTTTTCCCCACAAATATTTATTGAGCACTTATTATGTGCCAGGCACAGGGCTAGTCATGAGGAATATAACACTGAGCAAAAGCCTACTTGACCCCTGCCTTTGTGAAGCTTTTAGTCTGGGGTGTGGGGAGCAGGGGAAGATAAACAAGAATCAAATACTCATAAAAATGTGATTGCAGCTAAGATGAGAAAGATAAGACTTGAATAGATGAAGAGAGAGGGAAAAATGTCTCGGTCATCGTTACAAGAAATGCTCTAAACCTCAGACAGTAAAAGATTGACAAATTGAAGAGACGTGATCTGAGTTAGAAAGGGTCTGGGGCTTTGATGTCTGACCTGGGGTACAGTCCCAACATTGCTGCTTATGCTTTAACTGAGTCCCTCTGAACTTCAGGTTTCTGAGCTGTTAAATGGAAATAATCCTTGTAAGGCTTAAAATAAATAATGCATAGGAGTCTGTTCTCTGTCTTCACAGCTCTCCATGCCTCTGCTCCCTCGTTAACGCCTGTACACGTGTAAGGTTTAATTTTCAACGTCTTTTGCTCAAGAACATCTTCTTTGACCCTCCTAGTCTAGGCTAGATCCCTCAATCCTATACCACAACAGCACCATGGCCTTGCTCTTTCTGCACTTACTACGCTGATCATGACATATATTTTCGTGTATATAACTGTCTAAATGTCTGTCTCCCCCCGCTAAACCTTTGATGACGGGGACCGTGCATCCCCAGGTCTAGGCACATGCTGAGCCACAGTAAGTTTCAGTTTGTTTGGAATAAAGTTGAACAGTTGAATGTGCTGGGGAACACAAGCCTGGCAGAGAGCAGGCCTTTAGTAAGAGGAGTTGTGATTGTTACGTTGTTTGATGTCAGTGGTACAGAATAATTGTGCATAATGGAAATCACTGTCAATAATAATAAAGGTTAGCCATGACTTAGGTTTATCACTGTGACTCCCCTGTTATCTTACAGTTCAAGAGTTTGCCTTCATCACCTTCTCGGAGACAAACCTTACCTGAACTTCTACCACTTTTACTGTGTTATCCTGTCTATCCTCACTTCCCGACCATACTCCACTTAGTAGATGCTGAGGTCCCTGAGGGCAGAATCACCCTATTTGTTCTAATACCTGAAGTCCCTGTGGCTCAGTAAACTTGTGAGATGGAGTCTGAGTGACCCCAAATCACCACTGATTATAAATTCTTATAACCTTGCAGTGGCCCAGCACTTACAGCTTCCAAAATACCCATACTCATCTTTTTACTTAATCCTCACATTATACCCATTTGTTTGATAAGAGAACTGAGATTCATTGATGAAAGTGGAGTCCCCACATCCAAGTCCCACTGCAAATGATTTAAATTGGGAGTCTCAAACCAAATGCCCTCTAGGTAGCTGAATGGAATACAGTATGCTGGGCGGTGGTGCTGCATGGTGGAGGACCCACACTGCAAGAGGGGCAGTGCCCATCAATCGCTGGCAGGCGGTGTTGCCAGATACACCATTTTTAAAAAACAACAATGAGAGATCTGGATTTTGATATGAACGGCACCACTTTTTAGTGTTGGCGTGTGATTCAAATTCTTTTAAAACACATTGCAGTCCAAACAAAACACAGCCACGGGTCGAATTCAGCCCCTGGACCACCAGTTTACAAGCTATGATTTAAACTTCAGGATCTTCCAAAGTAGTTTGCATTGCGCATCCCAGAGGGTAGAGTCTCAGAGCTGGGCAGTCCTTGGACTCAGTGGATACAACTGGGTCGCTCCCAAGTATAGTCCACTGACTAGCAAAATGATAATAGAACATAGTGGTGGGCATTTTAATGTCCTGACTTGGCAAAATTAAAAACATTTTGCATTCCACTCTTGATTTTCTTGAAGTGTGTTCATCTGTGAAATCCAGAAATCCAGAAACAAGTGGTTTAGCACAACCTGCACTTTTTATGGAAGAGAAGACAAAGATCCATGGATGTTAATTATATGAGCCCAACCATCAGGTTTAGGAGGACTCCCCTCCTGTGTAAGGCATCTCACTTTGCACAGCTCTCAAAGTGTTCAGAACTCTCTACCTCCTGACCCTGCCGGCAAAACTGTCACCTCCTTAAGGGCAGGGGTCCTCTCCTCCTTGCCTTGTGTTATCAGAAGGGATAGGCATACAGTAGGTGCTTTTTCAGTACTTGTAGCTCCGATGTCTGCCCCATCCTCTCCTGTGAAGTTCTGCTCAAGTGTTCACAGTTTTACCGAAAACCCACATCTTCGGCAAAAGCCTTCTCAAATCCCTTCAGTTCAAATATTTTTCCTTCCCTGTGCGCCTATGAAATATTACTGCCTCTCTGTCATTACTCCCGCCCTGTGCTAAAGTTACCTTTGATTTTTCTGTTCCTGCAGAAAAGATTGTAAGCCAGTGGTGGGCACAGCCCATGTCTTATTCAGCTCTTCATCCTTCCCACAAAGATGAGCTCAGTATCTTGTTCAAGGAAAGTATTTAACAAGTATCTATTGAAGTGCTTTCCTTTCAATGGCCGAGCATAGTGCTGGCACATGGCAGGTTCCTAATAAATGTCTTTTGATTGCTGCTCCCTTTTAGACGTTAACACGATGCCGAGAATATAGTAGGCACTCAAAAAAAATTTTTTGTTTTTAAACGAATGAATGGAAAAATGCCCTGTCAGGCTAAACACAGAGACCTTTCTTGAAAAACTCCAGGGAATTTTCAGAAAATTACCACCTCAGTCCAAATACCCGTATTGTGAGATGTGAAGGGGAGGGGAGTTTGGTGCTAGGGAGTCTCTTGATAGTTACTTGAGGCAGGGCAGGGACTAGAGTGAGTGTTCTGTGGTAGACAGTTAAGAAGGCGTTTGCTTGTGGGGCCATGCAGGTCTCGATGATGTAATGATGAAGTGAGCGCCTTACTTGCCTTCAGCTCCCCAGTTCCAGCCTATCTGAGGTGTATTACTGGCTCCGGTATTAGTCAGCTCAGTCTGCCATGACACAGTACCACACAGTACCACAGAGTGGATGACGAAAACAATAGGAAACATATTTTCTAATAGTTCCAGAGGCTAGTAGTCCAAGGTCATGGTGTCAGCACGGTGACACACAGCACGGGGTCTGTGTCCTAATCCCCTTTTCTTATAAGAACACAGGTCATACTGATTTAGGGCCTATGTGTATGACCTCATTTTACCTTAATTACCTATTTACGGTCCCTGTCTCTCAATACTGTCTCATACTACATACTAAGGGATTAGGACTTAAACATATGAATTTGGAGGGGGACACAGTTCAGCCGATAATAGCCCCCCCGCTAGCACCACAGCTAATAACTTGTTTTTGATCTCTCTGAGATGTTTTTTACCTTGGGAAATTGAAAATTGTAATGAAACCATTAAGAATGTCCAAAGAAGGTTATGTGGACTTTTATACAAAGTAACAATACTTGCTCCTGCAAGAGATAAAAAGAATCCCTTCTTCCTGCCATCCGTCCCTGTACTACGCCAGTACCTTCGACTACATCTGCCCTCTACCTGTAGCATCAGGCAAAGAAAATTTACGATGTGCTAGACATCTCTGTTTATGATATGTGAGTTTTGTGGTGCAAACAGGCGGGGAAAGAAGAGAAAGGCCCAGAATCATTTATGTTGTCTATAAAGCACAGTTACAGACAGTACCTAATTTTAAATGCCCACAATTTCTTGTACAAAATGATTTAAATTATAACAACTCCAGAAATAACTTTAACTGAGGGATGACAAAATGTTTAATTTACTGGAGGAGATTGTCAGTGGATCCTAGCAGCTTGACAGGGACAGAACTATTTACCTGGATCATCTTTAACTAGGATAACTGCTAACTATGCTAAAAATATAATAATAATATTTTTTAAGTATAAGGACAGGACTGGGAACCCTTTGAAGTCAAAGATTTATATAGTTTTGTGTAGTTCAGAATATTCCAGAAACGTGCTGGTGTGCTTTCTTAGGGCATGCATTATTACTTGAGCCATTCAAGTAGTTCTCAGAATCTCCCCTGTCTTTCTTTTGGAAGCATTGGAATAATCAGTGCCTCAGCTCCTGTGGGCCTGTCACTTTGGGGCAGGCAGGATAGACTAGGAGGGCAGTAAAGGCAGTAGGAGGTGACGAGAATGGCAAAAAGAGAAAGATATTAGTTGGGAAAGAAGGTTGCTGCATAATGAAGCTGGCTAGGTCCTATCAAGCAGTCCACCTTCAGAGTTAAGCCTCACAAGGAAAGCATCATGAAGACATGCTCTCTGAATGGCCAAACCAGGCAACCTCCTTGTCCCACAACTTTACTTTCCTGTTTTCTAAACCTTGGAATCTCTGTGTTACATTCTGAACAATATTCCAAGGTTTATTTTCTGTTTTATCAATTCTTTCTTCAGTTGTGTCTAAACTGCTGTTTAAAACTCTTTTCTGGCTTTATACACTTCAGATTATCAGTTTAGTTTTCAGTCTCTCAGTTCTCTTTTGAAACATTCTTTTGCTTTTATAGTGCGAGATATATATGTGTGTATGTATGTATAATTCAGATGGTTTGATTATCTCATGTACTTGGAGTTGCTTCTGCTTCCATCTGCTGTCCTTTGTAGTGGGCTGTTTCTACACATGATTATTAATATTGTTTTTGGCCTCATACCCTGTGGATGTTTTGTTTTTGTGTCCAGAGGGAGAGTTCTAATTGTGATGCTCAGGGCATAGAGGTCAAGCCGTAGTCCGGCTCAGAATTTCCAGCAACAATTTAAAGGAGGTTATCAGGTTTCTGAAGTGGAGATTGGATTGGAAGCATAGTTAATAAACTGGACTAGAGTCAGGGTCCCAAGAAGATCTGTTGGGTCAAGTTCAGCAAGATATTCCAGGACAACAAAAAAGCCATGCTCTGCCTGTGAAAAGCTGCCTGCAGTTTACTGAACTTGTCGATTGCTTTTCTCCCTTTGAAGTCTGGCACTTATTTTCCTGCCCAGCCCTTCACCTTTCTCTGGTTAATTGCCTGCTACTAACCCTTCAGGTGTAAATCTCAATGTTTTTGTCTCTGGAGAGTCTTCCCTCATTACTGTCTGGAATAAATGTCCTTCCATTCTACCACAGTACAGTGGTGTCCTATACTTTCCTTCATCATGGTGTTCATTACACTCACTCATCCTTACTCTCTTCCCCATCATTCAGTAATTTCATTATTAAGTAAAATTCTTAAGGATAAGTATTGTATTCTAAGATAATGATTTAAAAATAGCCACTGTATTGAGCACTCGCTCTACGCCAGAAAGCTAAAATAAGAATTTCACATATACTTTATCTTTTACTATTCACAAACTTAGAAAATTAGGCATTTTTATCTCCACATTAAAGATGATGAAAAAGTGGCTCAGAGAGGTCAAGAAACTTTCTTAACGTGATTCAGCACATAAGTGACAAGTACAGGATCCAAATTAAGATCAGTCTCCCAGGCTTGTGTTCTTAAAAATGTGCTATATTGTCTTTCCATATCTGTATCCCCATTACCTATAGAGTAGATGTAAAATGCATATTTAGTGAATAAATCCATGTGAATTCCTGGGTACTGGAATAACAAAACTTCCCAGAGGAAAAGGAAAACGGGAAATGCAATGTTCTGGTTATATATTGCTGCATATGAAACTACCCAGAAGCCTCAAAAAACAGCTCTTCTATTTAATCTCATGATACTGTGGGTCATTTTGTACGGTTTGGCTGGGCAGTCCTTCCACTCCGTGGGGCATCACCTGGGGTCGTTAGTGGTACTCAGCTGATGGCTGGTCTGGTCTGGAGGACAATTTGGTGAAAGAGTCTGGAAGGCTGGGCTTAGCTAGGTCCCTCTCTCTCTCCATGAAGTCTCAAGGCATCTCTACATGATCTCTCCAGTGGAGAAGCTACAATTCTTACCTGGCAGCTCAGGACTCTTGGAGACCAAGGTAGAGTCTGCCGGTCGTCTTCGAGGCAAGGCTTAGAACTGGCACAACATTACTTCCACCACATCCCATTGGTCAAAGCAGTCACAGGCCAGCCCTGATTCCACAAAGAGGGGAAACAGACACCGTGTCTCAGGGAAAAGTGTCAAAGAATTGGTGGCCATCTTTATTTCATTACGTTCAGTGGCTTAAATGACAAAAGTGGTGCAGTAAAAAAATATATATATACTTTGATGTAGGGGTACATAGTGCTCATCTCTGGGCTAAATCAGGTCTCTTATTATCCTCTCCCATAGCACCCTGATCTTTTCTTTTCTTTTCTTTTCTTTTTTTTTTTTGTCCTAACTACTCGACCACCAGGGAATTCCGCCCCCCCGCCCCGATCTTTTCTTCCCCTGTCCTCATCACAGAGTATGCTAATATGTTTTACTTGAGATTACATGACTGAAGTCTGGTTCCTGCTCTAAACTGTTAGCTCCGTGAGGGAGGGAGCATTTCTGTTCTGTATGCTACTATACACCCGGCAGTCAGCACAGGGACGCACACACAATGGGCACTCCAGAAGTATTTGTTGGATGGATGGACAGATGGGAAGAAGAATGTGTAGATGGTCCTTCTGCCCACTGGAGAAGGTGATTAGACCTCATTTCACCCTTTATCAAAAATTATCTTTGAGGGCTTCCCTGGTGGCGCAGTGGTTGAGAGTCCGCCTGCCGATGCAGGGGACACGGGTTCGTGCCCCGGTCCGGGAAGATCCCAAATGC
>NW_006775143.1:3001336-3008323 GCF_000442215.2 Lipotes vexillifer | reverse complement strand
CCGCAACAGTGAGAGGCCCGCGTACCGCAAAAAAAAAAAAAAAAAAAAGTCTCATTAAATTTTTAGAAAATAATGGGCAAGACTAAATCATAATCTCTTGGGATGCACACTTGGGAGGCAAAACTATGAAGAAACAGAAGGAAGTGACTAGAAGGAAGTCAGGTTAGTTGTTATTTTGTAGGGGAGAGAGAGGGGGTTGATTTGGGACAAAACACAATGTAGGGCTTCTGAAGCAGTGGGTAAAATTCATTTTCTTGAACTGGGTTCTAGTCACAAAGGTGTTGGCTTTATAATGATGAATTAAGCCATACATTTGTTCTGTGTGGTTTTCTGTATTTGTGTTATATTTTTCAATTAAAAGAATAAAATATCCCATTAAGTAATTCCCTGAGACTCTAACTAGAAAATTGAAAATTCACCTTAGCCAAGTATTGAATTCAGTAATAGGGAGATTTCCTCAATCTATAGAACATAAACAGAAAAAAGTAAAGCAAGAAAATATTTCCTCTTGTGAAATTTGGAGTCACATATGCCTGGACTCAAAGCATTCATTAGACCTGTGATTTTGGCTAAGTTTTCACCCCTTCACTCTCTCTGAACCTTAATTTCCTCATATTAAGATGGTGATAACTAGATCTTCTGAAAGGATTTTTTATCAGGATTATATAAGATTACATGTAAAAATAAATTAAATAAAAAATGCCTGAAATAGAGCCCTCATGCAGGAAAGCCTCAAATGGCACCTCTGCTTATTAGACACAAGTTTTAAGATATTAATCTTTTGACTGTGAAATGGGTTCAGACAGGATGTAAGTTGTGAAGATATTTAAAATATTTAGATATTAAATGTGAAGATATTTAAATATTTAAGGCTGGAGAGCAGATTTAAATATTTCAGCTCAGGAAGCAAGTGATGATCCAGTGCCCAGGTATAGATTCACAGGGCAGCCAACAGGAACCTAAAATAGTTATCATCAAATGGAAAACAGGCACTGTATGAGAGACCCTTGCCAATAAAAATGGTACAGACACTAGAATAAAACTTAATTTTCTCTTCTGAAGTAGATGTTTGCATTTCTGTCTGGGGGCCAGAGGGGAGTGCTATCAGATACTACCTAGCAAAGTATTGCGTTTGGTGCTCCTTGAATTCATGAAATAAATAGGCAACTTCTTATCAGGTCTGTTGTCTACTGTCTTTCAAACTCTGAGAGAGATATATGGCATGGGGATGTCAACTCTTATTCAGTATCCACTAAATGTCAGATTTTGTGCTATATGTTAAACATGCATTATCTATCTTTTTAAACAAAATATATATTTATTTATTCACTTATTGATTTGGCTGCACCAGGAGGGATCTTTAGTTGCGGCATGAGAACTCTTAGTTGAGGCATGTGGGATCTAGTTCCCCGACCAGCGATCGAACCCGGGCCCCCTGCATTGGGAGCACTGGACCACCGGGGAAGTCCCGCATTATCTGTCTTAAAACACACACATACACAGCTTAAGAATTGGATATCATGGTTCCATTTTAGATATGAAAAAAACTGAGGCTCAAGAAGTTTAGACTGCTTGTCCAAAGTCATAGAACTAGCAAACAGGGGATTGAAGCTAGATGTTTATTATGACAATTTCTAGGCTGTACTGTTTAACTTAACATCTCCAAAAATACATACATAAATAAATACGTACATATAAAAAAATGTATTAAGCACAGAAATACATATAACACAATATATACTTATATAGATTAGCCCAAGGCCACCCAACAACTAGATAACCAGATGATAGAAGCAAAGATTTGACCCAGGCAATCTGATTGAAGAGACCTAACCTATATTCACACTACTGTGATGCCTCTAAATAGAACATCCTGTCTTTCCTTGGGAAATCAGGAAAGCATAACTCCAAACCAGAATAGAGATGACTAAGTAGTGAAAAGAATATCTGGGAGTTCAGCAACCTCAGCTCTTATTCTGGTTCAGAAACTAAATTTTTGCGTAACTGGGACAAGTCATTCATTCATTTTTTTTTTTTTTCCTGTATATAAGTATTTTATTCCAAGTCATTCTTTCTTGACTCTCAGTCTTGTCAGATTTTTCAAAATGTAAGGAGAACACTGGGGAACTCCTGAACTTTTATAGGGTCTGTGAAGGAGTAGCGGTGGAACCATTAGATAATGTGGGGATGTCAACTCTTATTCAGTATCCACTAAATGTCAGATTTTGTGCTATATGTTAAACATGCATTATCTATCTTTTTAAACAAAATATATATTTATTTATTCACTTATTGATTTGGCTGCACCAGGAGGGATCTTTAGTTGCGGCATGAGAACTCTTAGTTGAGGCATGTGGGATCTAGTTCCCCGACCAGCGATCGAACCCGGGCCCCCTGCATTGGGAGCACTGGACCACCGGGGAAGTCCCGCATTATCTGTCTTAAAACACACACATACACAGCTTAAGAATTGGATATCATGGTTCCATTTTAGATATGAAAAAAACTGAGGCTCAAGAAGTTTAGACTGCTTGTCCAAAGTCATAGAACTAGCAAACAGGGGATTGAAGCTAGATGTTTATTATGACAATTTCTAGGCTGTACTGTTTAACTTAACATCTCCAAAAATACATACATAAATAAATACGTACATATAAAAAAATGTATTAAGCACAGAAATACATATAACACAATATATACTTATATAGATTAGCCCAAGGCCACCCAACAACTAGATAACCAGATGATAGAAGCAAAGATTTGACCCAGGCAATCTGATTGAAGAGACCTAACCTATATTCACACTACTGTGATGCCTCTAAATAGAACATCCTGTCTTTCCTTGGGAAATCAGGAAAGCATAACTCCAAACCAGAATAGAGATGACTAAGTAGTGAAAAGAATATCTGGGAGTTCAGCAACCTCAGCTCTTATTCTGGTTCAGAAACTAAATTTTTGCGTAACTGGGACAAGTCATTCATTCATTTTTTTTTTTTTTCCTGTATATAAGTATTTTATTCCAAGTCATTCTTTCTTGACTCTCAGTCTTGTCAGATTTTTCAAAATGTAAGGAGAACACTGGGGAACTCCTGAACTTTTATAGGGTCTGTGAAGGAGTAGCGGTGGAACCAGTTAGATAATGCCATGAGAGAACTGAAGAGGAACTAATATAGCACTTAGTAGGGCCCCCCCCCGCAAAGCTTAGTATCGCATCTTTCACATATATTATCTCATCTAATCTTTTCAGCAACCCAGTGAGGTATGTATCATTTCCCCATTCTATAGATTAGGTAAGCAAGATTTATGAAAACTGAATAAAAGGATTTGAAATTCAAGTCTTGTTGACTCCAAAGTCAATTGTTGATCCAAACCCACCCACCCCCACTCTGGAAGAGGAGAATTTCTTTCTAAAGCCTCAGAGGTAGAACAGTTCTGAATGATGAGAAACTGAGCCCCTGACACTGCATCAGAGTCATCCAGGGCTTAGATTAACAGTAAAATTTCCAGGGCCCGCCACAGGCCAACCTCTTTAGAGTAGCCTGGGTTGTGTCCCAGAAATATGTGTTTTAATGAGCTTTTTGCATGATGCTTATGAACACTGATCTTATAAAAGCACTTTGTGAAAGGAATAGTGAATGGAAAATCGGTAGCCTCATGCTGTGAACACAGAAGTAACCAAGGTTAATCACTGGGGCCATGGAGGAAGGTAAGATATGCACATATGCATAAATGTGTGTGAGCGTGTGTTTATGCGTATGCGTGTGTTTGTGTAAGTATGTGAGGGGTGGGAGTGCATGCATGCCTGAGTGTGTGTGTGTGTGTGTGCGTGCGTGTGCGTGTGTGGTGCTAAAAGACACGGGGGAGAGGAAAGAAAAGACAATCCTGTGTCTAAAGGACTGATTCATATATTCACTCAGATGTCAGGTCTTCCCAGATTATATCTTGAACCATTCTATTCAAAAGCTCATCTGTCATTATTCTCCATCCCTTCATCCTGCTTTATTTTTCTCTCTAGCCCTTACCTTATCATATGTTACTTATATTACTTCTTGGTGCATTTACTTTTTGTCTCTCTTCCGTTGAATGTAAGCTGCATGAGGGCGGAGACTTTGTTTTGTTCAGTGACCTACATCATCATCTAAACAGGGCCTGGTATGTTGTAGAATCTCAATAAATGCTTGTTGAGTGAGTGAATAATAGATGGCCTTCCAAAGAAGCTTAACTTAGTGAGTTTGGAGAATCATCTGGGGCTGGCCATTAAGAGAAGGATTAGGCAAACTTCCCACCAGATCAGTAGGAGGGAGAGGATTCCAGGGGAAGCAGCCCAGTGAAAGAACCTAGAGAAATCTCTCCCACCTGGGAACCTTAACAAGATAATTCTTCTCTCTGAAAATTAGTTTCCCAAGGAATAAGCATCTTTAACTCCTGTATGGTTTGGGTTAAGAGAGTTAAATGTGAAAATGCTATAAAGGATCTAGCACAATGCTGAACACGAAGGAGAAACTTAGCACAAGTTCATTCCTTGGGGAGACACTATAATGAAGTAAGTAGTCTAGAATGCAGCTCTGAAGTCATTTTGCTCACATTCTTGTTCTGGCTCCGCCATTTCTTTACTGTGAGACCTTTGGAAAGTCACTAAATCTCTTTCAGTCTTCGCTCTTTTATCTGTAAAATTTGACACAAATGATACCTATCTTTAGGGTCATTGGGAAGAGTAAATGACTGGCCATAAAGTAAGGCCAGGGAAGGTTTCCTGGACAGGGTAATACATGAACTAAACCTTGAAGGATAAATTGGAGCTAGGTAGGTGAAGGGCTGAGGTACAGTGTCCCAGACAGAGGCTCAGCATTGCCAAAGGCATGGTCAGGAGAGTGAGCAAGGCCTGTTTGCATAACCAAAACTAGTTCAGTGCAGTTGAAGCATTGGATCTGAAGTGAACACTGGTAGGAGATAAGGCTAAAATGGTAAAAATGCGCATAATCTGAAGGATCTTTCAGATAAGTCAAGCCAAGTAGGGAGCTTGGTCTTTATTCTAAGAGCAATGGAGTGGCGTTCAAAGATTCTGAGGAGGGGAGTAATTCCTTTCATTTTAGAAGATCATTCAGGGAGAAATGTGGAGAATGAGTTAGTGAAAAGGCTAAAGGCCAGAGAATAGTTAAGGGATAGTCAAAATCGTGGAGGTGGGGGACGGATGATGGTGGCCAGAAACAAGGCAAATATACCAAGGAGAGCACAAGAAAGATGTGAATAGAGCAGGAAGGCATTAAGAAGATAGAATCACAATCAAGTGTTGATCACAGAGAGATTTTTCTAAGATAGGTTGAAGGCAGTCTTCATAAAACTTGTGTAATTTTCCCAAAATGACACCTCAGATTTTATCAGCAGGACTTAAACGTTGGCAATGATAGTTACTTGTTCAGGAGGAGAGGCAAGAGAGATCAAATTTTTGAGTACATTTTTCATGCTCCGTGAGGCAATACAATGAACTTCATTTAATATTTACTATAACATTATGTGGTAGATGTTGTAAGCTCGAGTTTACAGATAAGTTTGAAAACATACCAGTTTTGCAAAATATGAATGGGGGAGCTGAAGTTCATACCTAACTTTCTTCAACTGCAAAGCCTGTGTAGTTTTATGAGTGTAATGTTTCAAAGGACGTAATAAACACCTTCGAGATTCCAAGGTGCTTCCCAGGTGACAGTCATTCAACGAACATTATTAGCATCTATGATGTGCCACTGTTTGTACTTGGCGTAAGCATAGGTAGTGATAGACTAGACAAATTCCATGACTTCAGAGAGCTTTTAGATGTGTATACATAAAGAAAATGGAAGGTAATTTAATGTCTTAGGAGAGTAATGGTAAACAAACAGGAGGAGCAAATTGAGTTATAGGAAGATCATGAATTTGGGTACTGCCATACCGAATTTGAAATGCCAGAAGATTCTATGTGGGGATATCTAGGATATAGGAGTAATATATTTAGGAATAAGCAACATGGTTGTGGTGTTTGAGATCTTAAGAATAGATGGGTTTGCCATGGATAGGGTAGGGTCTAGAACAGTATATTCCAATGTGCTCCACAATCTTTACTGGGGATTTCCTAAGATGAAAATAGGGTAGGTAGTGTATCCCAGGGTTTATTCATCATAGAATCCTTTCAACAGAGAACCTTTCAGAATTAGTGTTCCATAGAACATACTTTAAGAAATTCTGACCTAGACCAGCAAAGAGAAGGTACTCTATTGATGAAGACAAACTAGGTTTTGCTCCAGTAACAAGCAACGTCCAATTCTCAGGGTTTTAAAATAACAAAGGTTTATTTATTGCTTATTCATCATCAGTTGGCAGAGGAACTTTACTAATTGCTGTCACTCAGGGATCCAGATTGGTAGAGCAGCCACCATCTTTAATGTTACTGGTCTTTGCAGCAGAGGAAAAAAGACCTCTGGTTGGTCTCAAGTTCATCCATTAAATTCCCTGGCATGGAAGAGGCATATATTACTTATCTTTACAACTCATCGTCCAGGACTAGTCTTGTGTTCCACTTGACCACAAGAAGATTAGCGGGGCTTCCCTGGTGGCGCAGTGGTTGAGAGTCCGCCTGCCGATGCAAGGGACGCGGGTTCGTGCCCCGGTCCGGGAGGATCCCACACGCCGCGGAGCAGCTGGGCCCGTGAGCCATGGCCACTGAGCCTGCACGTCCGGAGCCTGTGCTCCGCAACGAGAGAGGCCACGGCGGTGAGAGGCCCGCGTACCGCAAAAAAAATAAAGAAGATAGGGAATGTGATCCTACTATGTGCTCAGAAGGCTTATCCTACCGTACAATTAGAATTATTTGGTGAGCACCAGTAACATCAATCCCAAGGAAAAAACCTTGAGGAATTTCTCTACGTATAGACCAAGAGTAGGAATCTTGAACAAAGGGATAACGAGAGAGGTAGAGTGAAGGATTTCCGAGCATAATTCAAGAAACAGATTTTC
>NW_006775143.1:2992792-3001326 GCF_000442215.2 Lipotes vexillifer | reverse complement strand
ACTCTTTCCAAGCTTTTCTTTCAAATTTCTTTCTCCTTGGAAAGGGCAACAGGGATTACTGGAAATTCTGTGTGGTCTAAGTTTGGCTATGATATTCTAACTTTTCACCATTTCTTCTTCCCATCTAAGGTCACATCTTTTTGGATGGAGGTGTTGATTCACCATGTCCTGAGTCCTCACCTGTGTCACGCTTTCTTCCTGAAATCCCTCCTCTTTCATGAACTGTTTCTAGTTAATCAGGTTTTCCTTTTTCTCGTGGTTTAAGGAGGTTAGACAAGACTCATCCCATTTGACCTTTGTGGGTTTCACTCCTGGTGTTCTCTTGCTCAGACTTTAGTGCACGCCTTCCAGGAGCCCCACCCCTGACTAGTGGATGACATGTCCTGCTGTCTTATCCCACGCCAACCACGCTGATCAACGCATAAACCAATTTTTTCACCTTACTTAAGGTAACATGACATAGTGTAGCACACAGAATTTGGAGTCAGATATACTGAGTAAAATCCTGGCTCCACCACTTCTATCCCTGGGACCTTGGGTGAGTTACTTCTCCCCTCGTGAATCTTCCTTTCCTCATCTGTAAAACAGGGTCAGTGACACAAAACATCACAGGCCAGTTGTGACGATCTTAGGAGAAGATGGTAGTGCACAATTATCAGGTCCTGTATCAGCTGACGATCGCTGTGTACCAAACAATACAAAAACTTAGTGGCTCAAAATAAAAACAACTTACTGTTTTCCCCAAGTCTTTAGATCCACTGGACATTTCTGATATGGCCAGGCCTGGAGAACCTCAGGAGGGCTCACACTTGTATTTATAGTCTGCAGGTGGGTCCACTGGGTCTGGCTGGTCTAGGACAGCCTCACTCATCGTTTAGCAGTTGGCCAACTGTTGACTTGGACAACAGGGGAGACGTGATCATGTGTCTTTCATCATCCAGCAGGCTAGCCTGCACTTGTCTTCATAGCAGCTGGCAAGGATTCAAGACAGAGAGTAGAAGTGTGCAAGGCCTCTTGAACCTAAGTCCAAAATTGTCACAAGGTCTTTTCTGCCACATTCTTTTGGCAAAGCAAGGCCCAAGACTAGCCCAAATTCAAGGGTTGGCAAGGTAGACTCCACCTCTTGATGGGGGAAGCTGTCAAGTAGCATTACAAAAGGTGTTGATACAGGAATGAGTGAGACATAGCTGTTTTTGCAAGCAGTCCCATCTTCTTTCTTCCCCTCTCAAGTCTTTCCTGTCCTGCTCTAGTTCTGGTCCAACTGATTGTGAGCTTCTTGAAGGCAGGCATGACATATGATACATCTCTACGTTCCACATTTCCTGAGCATCAAATGAACACCAGCACTGTCATCACTACCATCTATCAAATGTCGAACTCATTCCAGGTTCTGTTTCAATCACTTTTCAATGTATCACCTTGTCCTTGCAACTATTCTATTTATAATTGTTACTCTTCCCTGTCTTCCCATTCCCATGCACTTAGTAGGTGCCCAGTAAAAATCTCTTAAATGAACCTTTTGTTCCTGCCCCAGGCTATTATGTGGGGTTAGCACCTACTTTGTGTTTCCAGGAGATGGGGCCAGAAGTGGGAACGATGAGTCATTCATTCCCATCTCTGACTCCTCCCAGCACCCACTTCCGTGGCTCACCTGTCTCCCCACCAGTTCACCCCACAGGCGCATCATCCTGGGTTGAATTCATGAACTCTTGTAATATTTCCCATGCCCTGAAGTGCCCATATTACTCATTTTGCTCACGCACACCTCCTACTCCCCTCTACTCATGTCTTTGCCCCACTCCTCCCAGCCTTTTGCTTCTGTGAGTTTATCATAGTTATTTTTCAGAGAGTGATACTATAAACCCTTATGCTTAGTCATAAATAGCAATAAAAATACCAGTGTCTTTTTATTGCCAAGTACTTGTCCTGACAGCTCATTTGATTTCTGGAACCACCCTGATGGATATGCGAGGCAGGTACAATAGTCCCTATTTACAGGCACCAAAACCGAGGCATGGAGAGGTTTTAGTGGATTGCTCAAGGTCACGTGAATACAGTGATGTTCAAGATGAAAAGAAAACTAAGGATTTATGACTGATAGACCAGCAATAGTTCGATCCTCTTATCATTCAACCTCATCTATCCTGCAGTCTCTCACATTTCTCCAGCTTTTCATTCTGTTGTGCAGCAATGCTAACCGAATATAATCAAGGAATACCTAATGGATGTTGACTACCTGCCAAGCATAATTCAAAAATGGAAGGCATGAGAAGTCTGTCCACCTTAGGAGAAACACTGTGGTGGTGTATACGAGTGTTTGGATTTCGGCAACACTGATTTCTAATCACGTTTCTATCCCTTGCTCATTTTGCAGTCTTGAGCAAATTGCATAATATGTTTGATCCTCAGTTTCTTCATCCCTTAGAAGTGAGTATTAACCTTCACACCACAGGTTTATTAGAAAGATTAAATGAGATGATGCAAATAAAGCTCTAACACATAGGAGCCATTCTGCAGGCCATTATTGTTGTTGTTGTTAATAAATACGAATGAGGTAAGAATGAGTCATGTTAGTCGATTGCTCAGCTCTCTCCTGTTCAGTCTTTATCACATTTATGTCTCTGTTATTCATTACGTGTTTGTCTTCCGAAAGTATAAGCCTTTTCTATTCTACATGCCTGATTCCAGGATGACCTTTCTAGCTCAGAGGGGTAATCTGGAACATAAGTGATGTATTTGGGTCCCTTAAGTGTCTTTCTTCCTCTTATGCAAAAGTGGATATGAGCTAGAAGGAATGGTAACTTAGGATAATATCCAAAAAACCTAGGGAGACAAAACAGTGAGTCCTTGATCTCTGGACTCAGTTTCTGAATAGTAAACACAGCAGCCTGGACCATGGTGCTAAGGAGGTCAGTTAGTTCAAACCCTCACGATCCAAAATTCTTTGAAGTCAATTTTACATGTATGATAGCTTTCTTACTTTTTGAGATGTATCCAAACCCACCAAAGTTAAAGACAGAATCTAGACAAATCATAAGACTCTGCCTCAGGTGTTTCATGTTCCACAACACTGTAATAATAGGTAAGTCAACATCTTTCTTGTATTTGTTTTGTGCCTTTTCATTTGCAAGCAGGGCTGTGTTTACTTCTTTCTTACGTAGCCCTCTGGACACTGTGTGGCAGTTAAAGTGATACTCTAGCTCATTTGTAGAACTAGAGGTGAAGCAGCTGGACTCAGAGGGCTGAAGCAGTCCAGTTTATTGAGTTAAACATCGGAGAGCTGTCAGTCGTGCTTCAGTAGAGTGGTTTAAAAAACATAACTGGACGCTGAATGCACTGACACCAGTGTTTTTCCGTCCCAGTCCAGCCACCTCTCTACCCCAGTGGCTGTGCTGCAGTAAGATAAAATGGGATCAAAGCTGGTCTAATCAAGGCATTTGCTTCTACACTCAGCTGTGCAGGAACACTTTAAAGCGTGGCTCTTTTCCTGAGGATCGGAGAATTGGAAAGAACTGAGTGGAACCCTAGAAGACAGATCACTCTGATGAAGGAGCAAGGAAGGGACTTAATAATTCAGTGAAATTTAATGGGCTTTCAGAACAGGCCAGCGATCTGTTCCCGTTCTCAAACCAGATGCCACCAAGCCAGCACTCTTCCTGTCTGCCTGATGCATTTGGGCAGTCTTACTGGGGGGCAAAGGAGGGTTTTTCCTAGAAGGTGGAGAAAGGTTTCTTCTGAGAAGCTCAGTGTGAATGCTGGGAGCTGATTTGCACAGATGTTGGTGGGACTCAGTGAGGCAGTAAGAATCTTAGGGACTTCCCTCCTTTTGGAACCATTGTTATACACTAGAGCAGCAGAGATGTCCTAGATACAGTTTCCTGGCCTCATCACGGCTAGCTCACATCTGTGATGTCATGATGTCCATTACTATTCTGAAGGTCAGATTCCCAGCTACAAAACAAGGAGGTTGATCTCTTGTCCCTGAACATCCTTTGAATGGATTTCAGTCACTTAGTAAAGTGAACAGCTCTTGTCAGGGCTCCTTTGGGTGAGACACGCCAGTTGTATCACTAACCTTGAGCAGATCAGTCTAACTGAGGCTGTTTCTTCATCTGTAAGATAAGCATAAAATCATGCCACTTAGCTCCTAGACTGTTGAAAGGATAGAGTCAGTTCTTACACGTAAAATTCTTTATTGCGGAACTTAGCACCAAGTCCTCAGATTTTAGCTGCCATTGTTATCATGATTTGCAGTCTTCATTCTTTTTTTAATTAATTTTTATTGGAGTGGAGTTGATTTACAATGTTGTGCTAGTTTCTGCTGTCCAGCAAAGTGAATCACTTATACATATACGTATATCCACTCTTTTTTAGATTCTTTTCCATATAGGTCATCATAGAGTATTGAGTAGAGTCCCCTGTGCTGTACAATAGGTTTTTATTAGTTATCTATTTTACATATAATAGTGTGTATGTGTCAGTTTACAATATCCAGGACGTGGAAGCCACCTAAATGTCCAACGACAGATGAATAGATAAAGAAGATGTGGTACATATATACAGTGGAGCATTGTCTTTATTCTGATCATTATACCTTTGCTGCTGCCTCATGAGCCTCTGAGCACAGAGAAAGATGTGAAGCAAAATAGCATCCCTGTGGACTGCTTGGGCCTCCAAGAAAAATGGATATTTTCCATCCTCGGGGCTAGCGATTAATAATATTTTCTTCGGAAAGCAACTCCCCCAAAGAGAGAAGTATTTAATTTCAAGCATAAGAAAAAAGAAGGAAACAAAGATTAGTCACAGCCTTAAAATGTTCAGACACCATCAATGTTATTATCTCAACAGCCAGGTACCCGGCGCTTCCACAGCTATTTAACATGATGGGGAGTTGCTGACAAGCTTCTCAGCAGAGCTCTCACTTGCAGGTGTACAACCACGGTACTAGCTGGGATTTTATTTGAACAGCATGCTCTTCTCATGCCTAAATGGAAGGGCTTTTACTTTCAGGGTACAATGCCTGCTTAATATGGAAATGCTGGTTTTCAGCTGCCCATATGTCTCTGCTGGTAGATCACCCAAGAAGATCTAAGCTCCCCTTCTCCAGCACACTGGGGTGCTTACGTTCTATCAGATGAAACAGAGTCAAGTCTCTTTTGGTTGGTCTCTCCTTTCATTTTGCAGCATTTTATCACCAAACAGGCTCAGTTTCTTACTTGTCTCATATCCTTCTATTCAGATGGTAGAAACAGTG
Source organism: Lipotes vexillifer (assembly GCF_000442215.2). Classification (NCBI taxonomy): domain Eukaryota; kingdom Metazoa; phylum Chordata; class Mammalia; order Artiodactyla; family Lipotidae; genus Lipotes; species Lipotes vexillifer. The sequence continues at coordinate 2,996,072 of NW_006775143.1, read as the reverse complement.
AACTGGAACTGTGTGTCTCCTTTTTTTATTTGGTTATCAACATAAAACATACTATATAAGAAAATTCGAGCAACATAGAAATTTGCCCATGAAAGTGTAAAATTCCTTAGCCAACCATATACCCCAACCTCTACAAGCCCATAACCCCAAAGATTGTGACTATTAATGGTATAATGTGTAACCTTCCGTACTTTTGTCTATAAATTTATAACTGTAATGAGATGAGGGAAAAAAGCTGCTGTATTTGGTAGGATTCATTGTATAAAGGACACTTGTTTGGGAATATGTTAAGAAAGAAAATAGGAGCCCCTAGTATGGCTAGAAGAGTTTGGGAGGAAACATATAAACTCAGCAGTTAGGCTGCTACCCTGAAGGTGGAGGATGGGCTGGGAGAGGGCTGGAGGAAGGGAAGGAAGTGACACTGAAGTGACATTGAAGCCAGAAAGATGGCAGAAAGCCATACTTGTTTCAATGCCACCCTCTAGGCTCAATAATAACTCTACAAATCTTTAGCAACATCAACCCTCAACAAGAAGAGACTTGGATATGAGTTGATTCTTGGAGAAACAGGTAAAAAGATTGAATTTTGTATCCCAAGTTCAAATGGTGTAAAATGGAAGCAGCATGAGTATATGTAGAAACATGCATATGGAACAAAACATGGGGAGAAAAGTCCTGAAACTTGCAGAAGCCATGGGGAAGATTTTTAAATATTAAGCCACGGAATTTAGATTAGGACCAACATTAACTGTGCTTCAGGAATCAAGGGTTCTAGCAAGGAGGCGGGGTGGGATGGGTTGGGAGATTGGGATTGACATGTATTCACTGTTGATACTATGTATAGAATAGGTAGCTGATGGGGGCCTACTCTATAGCACAGGGAACTCTACTCAGTGCTCTGTGGTGACCTGAATCGGGGGGAAATCCAGGAAAGGGGGGATGTATGTATGTGTGTGGCTGATTTGCTTTGCTGTACAGTGGAAACTGACACGGCATTGAGGAGCAAGTGTCCTCCGATGAAAACTAATTAAAATAAATTAAAACTGTAAAAAAAAAAAAAAAAAAAAAAAAAAAAGGGTTCTCATAGATTGAGGTGGCAGCCTATGTAAGCAAACCAAAATCCAAACCCAAACATGTAAATGCCTCAAGATCATGAAATCAAAATGCTAAGGACAACCAATTCTAGGCTTTAAACTACGGTCATTAAATAATTTCCTTCCTCTTCCTCCACAGCGTCTTTATGTAAGTCTTTCTCCTAGCTTCTTTTAGCAAAACACTCCTAACCACTTCCAATTTGGTGGATTGGAATGGATTTTTGCTCAAATAAACTCTTGAAATAAAAAAAAAAAAAAAAAAAAAAGAATCAAGGGTTCTCAGCTGCCGATATGCTGTATTATACGTGTATATATATGCATATGCATGTTTACACATGTATGTGTGCGTATAATATATACACACACACAAATATATATATATGTACTATTGTTTTGCAACTTGCTTTTTCACTCAGAAATAAATAGTGATATCGATTCACGGTATTTCAGAAATACTTAGTGATTGCCTGCAATGAGTCAGGCACTATGCTACAGGCACTGGAAAACAGCCATGAAGAATCTTTCCATGTCAACACCAACAGATCTATATCATTCTTTTTAATGACCACATCAAATTCCTCAGTGGAAAGTTGTGTTTTGTTTTGTTCTCTTTCGTTTTGGTAACAAGTCCTCTAGTGACAGATACTGAGGTTATTTTTAGTCTTAGATATTATACACAGTGCTCTAGTGTACTGATATATTTGTGCAAATATATATGTGCAAATGCTTTTGGAGGTAGCTTCCTTAAGGAATACTGGAGGAGTCGGGGCACATGCATATTTTAAAATCAAATCAGTGCTGCCAAACTTACCTCCAAAAAGCTAATGTCATAAAAAGTTTACTGTATTAAATCTCAAAGAACTGAGGACTATTGTAGAAGCAAAATCCCTGTTAGATCCTGTCAAGAATACTGATGATGATAATGCTGATGATGGTTAACAATTATCATATTCTTACAGTGTACCAGGTTTTACGCCGTACCTTTTAAACCTTGGGCGTGTTTGTTACACATGAGATAAAGGAGGCTCAGAGAAGTAAAGGTAACTTGCGCAAAGGTACGTGGCTAGTGAAAGGCAGAGCCAGGATTTGAGCCCTTTTCTTTCATACTCCAAAGCCCACTCTTCCACTTCAACTGTACACAGGGGTTTGCCATACACCAGTGTGATGTGTTCCACTAGGGAAAACTGCATAATGAATGAAAGGGTTCAATGACCAGACAATTTTGGGAAACGTTTTATATAGTCTGTACATTTTTGAAAATTCACAGTATTCATTAACTAAATAAATCCTCTGGAAGAAGGTTTTACCAAGCCAAGTAAACATTTCTCAAACTTATTAAATTATAGAACACTTAAATTAAAACCTTTCTGTTCTGAAGAACACACTTTCAAAAATGCTGTGTTCATTGTACAGTGTCTTTATGGCTTATCCTTGGAATCTCAGGAGTTTTTGAATGGTGTTTAACATCACCTGCACTGAAAGATTGACATGGCCTCCAACCTTTGCCGGCCAGCCATTATCATCTTAAGACATTCCCGTTGTTAGAAAATTGTGTCTTGTGTATTTAACCGACATATCCCTGTGACAGGTAATCACTGACTCTAATATTACCCATCTGTAGTTTCACATAGTGTATTGAATGCTGCTTACCCCTTCAGATTTCTGAAGCCAGTGGTCACATCTTGGTCCATCCCTCATCATCTTATCCCTACACTTCAAGGTCCAAGTTTTTCACCTGCTCTTATCTGGGTGTTTTGTTTTTCTCATTGCCTCATTCTCAGAATGATTCTCTCTTCAGTGTGTTACTCATGGTCTGTCTTGTCATTCAAGTGTGATACCTAGAACTGTACACTCCTTTCCAGATGTGGGCTGATCAGCATAGATTGAGGACAGAACCAGACTTTCCCTCACTCTAAACATTCCATTTCTGTCGACACACCCTAGTTTGGGACAATTTTGGTTTTGCAGCTGCAGCACACTAGGAATTAACAATTCAGCCTCCTAAATAGCTATTACTTTGTGGGAGCAGGGGAGAGGGAGGCTGTTGACAGTGGCAGCTTATGAAGAAAGCAGATATATAAGTGATTATGAAGTCTTTTTCAGTATGTTTCTGACCCCAAAGGAATATTTTGCTAGCCTAAAGAGATCTCTCTATTCTTAGAGAAGTCGATAAGTTAAGCGGGGGG
>NW_006775143.1:2992384-2992782 GCF_000442215.2 Lipotes vexillifer | reverse complement strand
GGGGGGGGGGGGGGGGGGAGTGTGTGTGTGGTCTGGGGGAAGACATAAGAGTAAAGGATAATTATAGGAATTATTTTGGCAAATTTCGCAGGAAAGAAAAAAAAAAATTTAAGGTATACACCAGAAGAAAATAATTAAAAATAAGAGTAAGAAGAGTGTATAACTAATGTTTTACACGTCTCCTCTTTTAAACATACCATAAAAGAGAATATGATCCCTAGTTTAAATGAGCAGAAACTGAGGATTTGAGAAGTTAAAGACTTGTCCAGTTCTAATCAGCTGGTAGGTTATAGAGTCAAGATTTCTGCCTAAGTATATTTGATCCTAAAGCCCTAGAATTCTATGATTCTAAGGCATTTTCCTCAGAACCCCTAGGTGAATCCCAGTGGTGCAGGGAA
>NW_006775143.1:2968502-2992374 GCF_000442215.2 Lipotes vexillifer | reverse complement strand
CCGCAACGGTCAGTGAGCCAGGGGCGGAGGGCGGGGCGTGTGGTCCTGGGCAAGGCGCAACTTACAGACACCCGAAATAGCCATGAGCAATTGTCCAGTAAATCAGCCCCCCTTCACAGCCTGCCAAAAAGAAACTCTCCCTCGGTTCCCCCAGCATGAATTAATTCTGAAAATCAAAAGCCTTACAGAGAACATGTTGGAGGCCTCCTATTAGGCTACCTTGAACTATACTTTTGAAACTCTCTTGTACCTTCTTTTAAGTTCCTCTGATCCTGGGGTTACCCCTGCAGTGATGGAGGAGCTGCACAGGGCTTGCTGGTGTAATTTTCCTGTGTACAGGTTGGGGTTGGCCAAGCTGTTCTTGATACTATCCGTCATATAAAGATATACCATTTATTGAACGCTTATGTGCCATGCACATCCCCCAATGATCAAATCATATTTTCAAGTTTTATTATTGTCATTTTAAACATCTTTAAAACAATAGCAACAGCGACAAATCACAAAGGAGCAGGCAGAAGCTTTTGGAGGTGATGGTTAAGATTAGTATCTTGATTGAAATAAGAATTATTATTCCCATTTTTTATCTATAAGGAAACTACAAAGCCAACTGGCCCAGATTCCCAGAGTAAATAAGGAGAGGAACCAAAATTCAAACCGAATCTGTCTGAAATCAAAGCCTAGTTAACCCAATATTTAACCTGAGGCTTCTCAGACTTTGAAATGTATTGTAATCTAGGCTTTAAACACACACCCCAGTTCAGGTTCCGATTTAGTGGGTCTATGTCAGCCGTGGTATCTATATTTTGACAAGCACCACCAGGTAATTCTGAGCACTATATTTGCAAAGAAAACTTTTTGAGACTATAAAGAGAGCCCTTTCTTGGTATGAATTTGCTCCTTTCCCCAAAATGTGGATGTGGTCTCCTTCTAATAAAAAAAAAAAAAAAAAAAAAAAAAAAAGCTGAAAAACTGAAACAAAACAAACAAAATATCCATGTCCAGTGAGAAAAAAAGTGAGTGAGGTTAGGATACTGGAGGATGAAATTATCTTTCCTGAAATCATGACACTCAGTTTACCTTAGACAGTGGGTTCTTATCAGAGTGATAGTACTTTTCTTTGTCCTACTGGCTTCCTGAATTGCTAATTGGAGCATTCCTTGGACCAGAGACAACACAGTGGCAAGAAAGAGGGAAAGCAGTGACTGGGCAGGGGCTTGGTTGACAGATCAATTGCCTCTTCCCTCCTGCTCCCTTCCAGACTCCTGCAACCAAGAGGAGTGAAGAGAACTGAACAAAAGGGTCCGGAAGATGAGCAGTTTCCTGTGGGATATGAAATATATAACTTAGGCATTGCCTGGAAATGCCATAAGAAATTAATATTTGTTACAGAAACAGTAGGACTGCATTAAAATTTTAATGGCGAATAAATACTTAATCCAAAACTCTGGTTGGAAAGCGGGCAAGATAACCATGGCAGGAACAGTTACACCACCCAGTTAGAGATGTTAATGATTCATCGGCTCTGCCAGTGGTGATAATGCCACACAGTGTATCCATTATACAATTCCTTTGAAATATTCGTAAGTCACACCTCAGAATCAAAATCAGGAGAAATGTTGTTTATTCTTTGAGAGTGAATATGAAGCATTGGACAGAGCAAATCTTTAGAATCACGGGAGCCTGGAATTGGGTTCCAAGTCTACGGTTTACTGACTGAGCAACTGGAAAGAAGTCCATTCACCTCTTTGAGCTTTATCTTCAAGGTGAGATCAGCACCTACTTGATAGGATTGTTGGCTGCATACATTATTCACTCAGTTGTTTTCTTTTTTGGTTCTCCTTAAAATATGGTTAAAAATATGGTTAAAAAAATTGAAGGTGGGGCTTCCCTGGTGGCGCAGTGGTTGAGAGTCCACCTGCCGATGCAGGGGGCGCGGGCACCATTGTAAATTATACTCCAATAAAGATGTTAAGATTAAAAAACAAAAAACAACGAAATCCGGGAATTCCCTGGCAATCCAGTGGTTAGGACTCCACGCCTTCACTGCTGAGGGCACGGGTTCAATCCCTGGTCAGGGAACTAAGATCCTGCAAGCCTCGCAGCCAGAAACAAAAAAAAAAAAAAAAAAAAAAAAAAAAAAAAAAAATTGAAGGTGGTTGCAGTGTCTCTTAATTTAGCACCATGTCTACTTCTCAAAGAAACACATGAAATTTTCATTTTCCTGCTTCTCTTGGATCCTTATGTCTATCATCATTATTTTTCAGTGGAAATTTTTGTAAGTAGTTTGGGGAAAACTATCTCTCTAATTAAAAATCCAATTCTGTGTCTATCATCAAAAAATCTACAAACAATAAATTCTGGAGAGGGTGTGGAGAAAAGGGAACCCTCCTGCACTGTTGGTGGGAATGTAAATTGATACAGCCACTATGGAGAACAGTATGGAGGTTCCTCAAAAAACTAAAAATAGAACTACCGTACGACCCAGTAATCCCACTACTGGGCATATACCCTGAGAAAACCATAATTCAAAAAGAGTCATGTACCACAATGTTCATTGCAGCACTATTTACAATAGCCAGGGCATGGAAGCAACCTAAGTGTCCATCGACAGATGAATGGATAAAGAAGATGTGGCACGTATATACAACGGAATATTACTCAGCCATAAGAAGAAACGAAATTGAGTTATTTGTAGCAAGGTGGATGGATGTAGAGACTGTCATACAGAGTGAAGTAAGTCAGAAAGAGAAAAACAAATACCGTATGCTAACACATATATATGGAATCTAAAAAAAAAAAAAAAAAAAGTTTCTGAAGAACCTAGGGCCAGGGCAGGAATAAAGACGCAGATGTAGAGAATGGACTTGAGGACACGGGGCGGGGGGGAGGGTAAGCTGAGATGAAGTGAGAGAGTGGCATGGACATATATACACTACCAAATGTAAAATAGATAGCTAGTGGGAAGCAGCCGCATAGCACAGGGAGATCAGCTCAGTGCTTTGTGACCACCTAGAGGTGTGGGATAGGGAGGGTGGGAGGGAGACGCAAGAGGGAGGGGATATGGGGATATATGTATATGTATAGCTGATTCACTTTGTTATACAGCAGCAACTAACACAACATTGTAGAGCAATTATACTCCAGTAAAGATGTTAAAAAAAAAAAATCCAGTTCTATCTATGACTCCTAAAGTTAAATTAAAATACATCGATAATATTTGTTTTTTAAATACACTAAGGTGCCTTTGTATCGTCCCACTGTTAATGGCCACATTTACAAGGTAATTGCAGTGAATCAGTAAGCTTCTCCTGTCAGGTAATTGTCCCTCCTTGAAGGCTAGACTGTGGCCTTGTAGTGCATGGTTGCTCTCATCTCTCCTCTGTGACCCCACTAAACTCTGTTGGCTTCTTTGTTTTATCACTTGGGACCTTCTGTAGTCTAATAGTTAAACACACGGGCTTTAGAGCTCGATAGCTCTCAGTTACAAGTCTCTGCTTGGCCTGTTATTTGTAGCGTGATCTTGAGCAAGGTCATCAGTCAACCCTCTAGTCAAGGGGACTTCATTGGTAAAATTGGGACTGACATTTACCTCATTGCTTCCTGAGGATCTATGAAATATACATATAAAATGAAAGAATGTAAGGTTGCAGTCAAGAGTTAACAGTACAGTACCAAATATTGTGTTCTCTCTGAGAACAATAAATGTCAACGGCTTTAGGTTGTAGTATTTAAATGCAGTGTGGTAGCTGCTTGCCTCATGACCCAACTTAGAAACCAGCACACTGAATATAATAAATTGTAAAAGCTGGAAGTTTTCTTTCATTGCTTTTTAAAAAATTTTTTAATGAATTGAGGTGTCACTGATCTTACTTCTTTTTCTCATACACACTCTAAACACAAAGTATTCTGGTAGTTAGGTGTTTTCTCCCAGTCTTGGTAGCTGTCTTTTTCTGCCATATGAACCCCAAGACCCTGAATCTTATTTCTCTGCTCCTTCAAGAGGTTATGTATAGTGATGGCATCAGGCCCTATTCAATCCTCACTTCCCTAAGAAATTTAATAAATGAGGACATTAAGAAAAGAACAAAATAATTGTCTATGTAGAAAATCCCAGTGACTCTACAAAAGAACTTCTTGAACTTAGGTGAATTTAGCAAGGTTGCCTGGTACAAAGTCAACAGAAAAAAATCAATCATATTTCTATATTCTAACAATGAGTAATAAGAACTCCAAATTAAAAACATAATATTATTTTTAATAGTTCTAAAAAACCTGAAGTTTTAGGTTATAAATCTAACAAAACATGTACAGAATCTCTATTAGTAGCTGGAATCTACAAAACACTTGTAAAATAAATTTTTAGAAAATACCTTCAGTGGAGAGACATACTATGCTCATGGATTGGAAAACTCCACAAAGTAAAAATGTCAGTACATCCCAAATTGATCTATAGGTTTAATGCCTTTTCTATCAAATCCTCTGAGGATTTTTGTAGGTACAGACAAGCTGATTCCAAAACTTACATGAAAAGCCAGAGTAACTAGAATAGCTCAAATGATTTTGAAAAAGAAGGTTAAATTTGGAGAGATTACACTGCTTGATTTTAAAACTTATGTTATGGTTACGATAACCTATGCAGTGTAGTGCTGATGGAGGGATAGCCACATAGATCAATAGGAAGGAACAGAGAAACTAGAAATAGATCAACACAAATATGCTCAACTTACTTTGGAGAAAAGTGCAAAAGCAATTTCATAGAGAAAAGATGTCCTTTTCAACAAATGGTTCTGGAACAATTGGATACAAGACGCGGGGGGAGAGAGGGAGGGAGGGAGAAGAAACAGTAGGAAGAAAGGAAGGAGTCTTGAACTAAGCCTCAGATCTTAACACAAAAATGAACTCAAATGGATCATAGATCTAAATGTAAAGCATGCAACTATAAATCTCGTAAAACAATGCATAGGAGAAAACTCCTGTTGCCTAAGTCAACTGAAAAATTCTTGTGATTTCAAAAGCATGGTCCACAATAGAAAAAAGAACTTAAATTAGACTTGATAAAAATTAAAAATGTTAGACACTATTAAGAGAATGAAAAGACCAGCCGTAGACTGGGAGAAAATATTTGTAAGTCACTTATCTAACAAGGAATTTGTGCCCAGAATACATAAAAAAATGCTTTAAACGCAAAGATAAGAAAACAGGACATCCTACTAGAAGATGACAAAAGACTTACGCAGTTGCTCCACCAAATGGAATATAGAGAAGTCAAATAAGCACATAAAAAGATGTTCAGCATCATTTGCCATTAGAAAAATGCACACTGAAATCACAATGAGGGACTTCCCTGGTGGTCCAGTGGTTATGACTCTATGCTCCCAATGCAGGGGGCCTGGATTCCATCCTTGGTCAGGGAACTAGATCCCGCATGTTGCAACTAAGAGCCCGCATGCCACAACTCAAGATCCTGCATGCCACAACTAAAGATCCACCACTCTGCAACGAAGATCCTGCATGCGGAAACAGATCCCGCGTGCCACAACTAAGACCCGGTACAATCAAATAAATATTTTTAAAATAAATAAATAAAATCACAGTGAGATGCCACTGCACACTTAAAAAAATGACTAAAGTAAAAAGTCCGGTAATAATAAATGCTGGTGAAGGTAGCTCATACATTGGAGAAAGTGTAAATTGTTATAGTCACTCTGGAAAACTGCCGAGCAGTTTCATACAAAGTTAAACATACACTTACCACGTGACCCAGTAATGGCCCTTCTGGGTATGTACCCTAGAGAAATGTCCCAGTGTTACACAGAAGCCTGTATGTGAATGTTCATAGCATGTTTATCTGCAATTTCAAAGCACTGGAAAAAATTCAACGGACAAACAACAGAATGGATAAGCAAACTGTAATACATTTATGCAATGGAATACTACACAGCAATAAGAAGTACAAATGATTGATACAGCCAACAACTTGGATGAATCTTAAAGTCGTTAGGCTGAATGTAAAAAACAAATCTTAAATTATTACATACTGTATGATTCCATTTATATAACATTTTTGGAGTGACAAAGTTATAGTAATAGACAACAGCTCAGTAGTTGCCATAGTCAGGGTTGGGGAAGTTAGTGTGACAACTAAGGGGAAGGAATGAGGGAGTTTTTGCGGGGGGCTGATGAAATGGTTCTGTGTCTTGATTGTGGTTGTGATTATACAAATCTTTATATATTATAGAATTTCATGAAACTATACAACCCAAAAAAAGCGCATGTAAAAAACTGATGCAGTGTGAATTGGGTCAGTAGTTTAGAAGTGCTAATGCCAGTGTCAATTTCCTAGTTATTTTAACGTGCTGTCACTATGAAGGTTGTTACCATTGAGGAAAGAAGGATGAATGGCATGTTGGAACTCTCTTTACTGTGTTTTGTTTTGCGGCACGCGGGCCTCCCACTGCCGCGACCTCTCCCGTCGCGGAGCACAGGCTCCGGACGCGCAGGCTCAGCGGCCACGGCTCACGGGCCCAGCCGCTCCGCGGCATGTGGGATCCTCCCGGACCGGGGGCACGAACCCGCGTCCCCCGCATCGGCAGGCGGACTCTCGACCACTGCGCCACCGGGGAAGCCCTCTTTACTGTTTTTGAAACTCCTAAAATACAAGAAAAAAAGAAACTTGAATATCTTACTCATTGTCATTGAACTCTAATTGATTTTTTTTCCTTTTTTGCCTGCTCCAATGAGACCATAACCTACTGTCTTCCAATAATCTCAGCAGTTCCCCTCTCCCTTTGCCCAGCTGTCACAGAGAAGGTTTTTAACAACAACAAAAAAGTGCTACTTTGGTAACTAAGCTAACAGTAAGAGCACTGCTCCCTGTCAATAGTAGATCCTCTCCTTTGATAAATCTTCACCGACTGTCTATTATGTGCATAATGTCACCGTATGTGTAAAGACGGGAATAAAGGTACAGAATCACTTATCCAGATGAAGAACCAAGGAAGTGGAATAAGACAGAACACAAATTATTATTATACAAAACAGAAAGTCATTCTTGGCAAGGAGAAAAATATATTGCAAAGCAGGTTCAAAGTGGCAATAAATTTTAATTCATATATTGGAGTTCTATGTAGAATTTCACTGGAAGAAAAAAGATGTATCCACTGGTAAGAAACTGGGGGGGTGGGGGGGAAGGCCAAAACCCACTGTGATAGATGACGTCAGTGAACTACAACAAAACTTTAAACATTCATCGTTCTGTGCCTCCTTCTGGATAGAATTAAGTCATGGAAAAAACTTCTGTGAGCATTTACCTTTTTGTTTTTCCTGGAAGAGTATTTGAAGGATACATGGGAGAGAAGGCATGATGGATGGATGCTAGATGGAGAAAAAGCCAGCAGCCTGAACTCAGCAGTAGGAGTCTGTAGTTGTGTTGAAGTTTCCGCTTGGTCAAGGAGGGAAAGCAACCATACAATTCCCTGCCAGAGGCTGTACAGAATGCCTTACATGTCTAATTTCATTTAATCCCCACAAGAGCCCTGGGAAGCGGGACTTGCGTCAGCAACAACAGAAGTCACTTCTGCTGTCTTATGCAACAGACCTTTGCTGGGCAGCAGACAGAGTCCTCTGTGGGCCTCTACCACCTATGGATGCAGACTGTACTCCTGGACGTCTCTGCCTCGCCTGAGCATGGTCTCTCCCTCATTTCTTCATACGTGAACCACTCACTTAGCCTCCAAACTCCAAGGCAGGGGCTTCCAATCAGCCAGGTCCAGGTTATGCCCTCCAGACCAGGACGCCTAAAGGGATGCATATCCCCACATTGGCTTCCTTACTTCCCTCCAAGACTCACAATGAGGTCCCTAAAATTGGGAACAGTTTTTTATCAGTGGTAGACCAAATGATAATTACTGTAGGTACTATCATACTAATTTTATAGATGAAAGCACCGAGTCTCAGAGAAGTATAAAAATTGTCCAAAGACTACATAGCTAGTTTTTTTAAAAAAGAAAACACTTTATAGATGTATGATTGACATGTACGAAGTGGTACATATTTAATGTATACAACTCAGTGCGTTTGGGGATAAGTTTACAGCCATGAAGCCATCACTGCCATCAAAGCCAGAAACATAACCATCCCCTCCCAAAGTTTACTCCCACAGTATCATGACTATTATATTATTATTGTTATTATGGTAAGAACACTTAACATAAAAGCTGCCTTCTTAGAAACTTTAAGTGTACACTACTGTATTGTTAACTGTAGGCTCTATGCTATAGTGTAGACCTCCAGAACTTATGGCTTATATAACTGAAGTTTTGTACCCTTTGACCTCCATTTCCTCCCGGAGCCCCTGGCAAACACCATTCTACTCTTTGCTTCTTTGAGTTTGACTATTCAAATTCCACATGTAAATGAGATCATTACAGATGTGTCTTTCTGTGTCTGGCTTATTTCACTTAGCATAATGTCCTCCAGGTTCATCCATATCCCAAGTGGTAGGGTTCCCTTCTTTTTTTAAGGCTGAATAATACTCCATTATATATATGTCATGTTTTCTTTATCCATGTATCTGTAGATGGGCATTTGAGTTGCTTCCACTTTTTGGCTATTGTGAATAATGCGATTGTGAACGTGAGTGTGCAGATATCTATCTGGGTCCCTGTTTTCAACTATTTGGGGTGTATATATACAAACGTAGAATTTCTGAATCATATGATAATTCTATTTTTAACTTTTTAAGGAATTGCCATACTATTTTCCACCTTTTACATTCCCATCAGCAGTTAGCAAGGTGTCCAGTTTCTCTACTTTCTCAACAATTGTTCTGTTTTGTTTTTGACGGTAGCCATCCTAATGAATGAGGTAGGTACCATTAGATAATTTTTAGTGCATGTTCAAGACTGGCTCCCAGAGTCCCCTAGCGGGATAATAACCCCAGTTGCCCACACGCAGTGGTAACTTGCTTATTCATTTCCTTCCCTTCCTTGTCATACTTCCCTGCTTGTCTACTGGTGTTTCCTCATATTACCTCCCAAATAAACAGTTTCCGCTCAAATTCTTACCTCGGGGTCTATTTCTGGGGATCTTGAACATATGTGAGATTATGTTTTATCCCTTATAGTACTGCTTGACACCACCTACCTTGATCAGTTATGTTAGACTAAGTTGCTTCTCATCCTTAGTTTTACTAAGTTTTACTGTCCCCACAAGCAGTCTGGGGTCAGTAACTTCCTAAATACTATGAACATAATCCATGAACGTAATCTAGACTCTTAAAGAAATACAGGATTCTTTCACTCTATCCCATAGATAAGAAACCTTCCTTTCTTTGGTATACTCAAAACTCATAAAACTTAACAACTTCAGAGGTAAGTGGGAGCTCACAGAACTACAGAGCAGTTGTTTTAAAACTATGTTCCATAGATTCCCCAGTGTATGGGCGACTCTACACATGTATATTGCTTTTGGTACAGCACTCTGGTCACAGTTTCTCCAGTTATCTCTATTAGAAAATATCCAGAATCTCCAAGGCAAGTTTGGTGTTTTGTTTTTTTTTTTTAACATTGTTATAAATGTCCACATACCTTTGTCAGTCGGGACTTTATCAATACTGTGTCACCATGTGATAGCTCCAAATTTCTTGTTTTTTATATTAATCAAGACAATGAAAATATGAAATCATTTCCAGGAAAAAACCCACAAATTGCTGTTTTTTTCTTAGGTATATGCTGGGGGTTCGAATATAGTTTGATTAAACATTAACCAACAACCAGTAAGGTTTCCATAGCCATAAAAGTTTATAAACCATAGATCTAGGTCAAGTCCTCAAACAATTTATAATTTCCCTCCACAACTTCTTGACATGTGTGCTGAAACATGACAAGTTCAAGAAAGCATCTACCTCCTGGGAAAGTCTGCTTTATTTTGAGATATTTCTGATTGCCATGAAGGTTCCTGTTTTTCCCTCCTGTTGAAATCTGCCTCCCTGCAACTTCCACTCTTCCACCTAGGAAAGATCTTGTCTGCTTACGCTTTCAAGGCAGCCTCCAGACCTTGTTGGGGTGGCCCAGTGTTCTCATACAAGCAGGCAAGAACCCTTGCAAGGATTTGAACTCTTGTACCTTTGACACCCAGTGAGGTGTCACTGGGTGACACCCCAGAAGGGTCCCCCTTCTCCCCCATTGGCTGGCAGCAAGCCTTTCCTCTCCAGTCCCTCTGTAACGCATAGGAAGGTGATGGCAAAGATGTGGATTTCACCAAACTTAATCAGAGCCTTAAGCGAATCGACAGGGGTGGGGTAAGAAGGGAGTTAGGGGTGCAGAGAAGGGGTTGCAACTTTCCAGTCCCACAACGTATGGCAGTAGTTCTGCTGAAAGCTCAAGACAGTATTTATTTCATGCGGCGACATTGCCCCATTTCTAATACGTGAACCCTAAATCCAATTTTTCAGAGCTCCCCCTCTTCCTCTGATTTTCCTCCCCCCACCCCCAGCTCCGCTCCACGCCAGTTTCTACTCCTTATTTTTTTGAAGACTCCCTGTTCTCCTTGAAAGCTGGGGCAGAATGAATGGAATGTTTTGATTTACTACAGGCCCCCTGAATTCTACTTTCCCAAATCAATTAATTTCCACACATTCTGACAACCGAGGGGTAGGAGCACGAGCTGAGGCGGGCAGCGGTTTGGCGGTGAGAGGTTAAGGTATAGCAGGGGGCGAGGGCGGTGGGAGACTGGAGCTCCCTGGAGGGGTGTAGCCAGGGGAAGATAAATTACCCCTGTGCTCGGTGTTGAGAGAGAAGGACTGGGGGAGAGCTTGGTATCTGAGATGAGCACACATGAGTACTGGGGGCGGGGGGGGGGGGGGGTCGGCCGTCAATCAGAAGGTTAAAGAAAATAGAAGAAAAAAAAAGGCAACTGTATTCCAAGAAGATAGGGAACCGGAGAATTAGGCAGTCTCCTAGCTCGCCTGCTTGCTGGGGGCCGTAATTATGTTTTGTTGCTTGCCCCTGTACTCCTGCAGCTGCATCTCCATCAGAGGTGGTGAGTGGTATTTCTCTAGAGCAAATAGTCAAGAATTCTGGCAGGAAAGATGCAAAGAGGAAACTTTCCCGTCTTCCTTTGTTTCTTTCTCTTTCAATCTCTTATTTCTCCTCCTTCCTTCTTTCCTCCCTTCCCTCCCATTTCCCATTCTCCCTCCTCACTTCCTTCCTCCCTCCCTTCTTTCTTTGCTTTCTTCCTCCTTTTTTTCATTCTCTCCCTTGATCACTCTTCCAGAATGTACTAAGCAGCTATTTTGTGTGAGATTCTATATTAATTGTGATAAGACCAGAGTTCTAAGATACCATACAATTCAGCTGAGAAGACATTGCCTCATCAAGAAGCTCTGTGCCAGATGTTGGAGATACTAGGTCTGAAAAGAACACAGCACTGTCTGTGACCTCAAGAAATACGTTGTTATGTAGGGGGAGATGGACATGTCATTACTCATTTGTTTATTCTTCGAATCCCTATGTGAAGTGCTGGGACTTTTGACTAGTTTTGAATCTATAACATGTAGGACCATGCCTAGTCTCTAGTTGACATGCAGTAAATATCCAGTGATGAAAACAGCTACATTTATTAGAACACCTGTGATGTGTCAGATATTTTGCATGCTTTTATGTTAATCCTTCCTCCAACCTTATAACAAAGATGTGGTTATTCCCATTTTACAGATGAGAAACAGGGGCATAGAGAGATTAGGCAGTTTGCTAATGTTAAACACCACTTAGAGGTAAAATTAAGGTGCCGATTGAGGTCTGCCTGATGCCAGTACAGAATATTTTCCTACTCTTCCATGCCTCTTTCTGCAAAAATTTATCTATAATAAAACCCCAAAACACTAGGTATTCATTTCCAGTTGATGAGATTACAACCTTCCTAATTCAAAGAAAAAGAAATCATAATGGGTAGGAAATCTAGGTTGTAATGTATTTTGCATTGCATGAACTTTATAAATGATAAACACCCAAATTTTACTATTACAGGCTTCTCCCTGCATGATTGAAGGACCCCACGTCATCCAGCTGCAGGGTCTTTCTAGGTTTTTTTTTGGTATCAGCATATGCTCAGTAGTTAGTTAACTCCTGTTCCTCTGTTCTGGTCCCTTTGTCGGTGTCTTCTGCACAAAGTCACTTGGGGTAGTTGCTCACCATTAACATGGCATTCATGACCCTGAAAGGGAGTCATGTGCTCCCGCTGAGGATAGTGTATCCCAGGGTCCCACAGAATGCATCGCCAAAGACTAACACTCTAATTCCACAGCATGCCCAAGGTGGATCACAAGGGAGGCTCTGCTCCTGCAGTAACTGACTCATCACATGTCTTCACCACCATCTCAGCCATCAGTAGGAGCTCCTCGAGTTGCCAAACCCGGCTGTTTTGTCTACAGTACACCTTACTTACATGAGAGCCGAGCTGTGCTCCAGTTAGAAATAAGGAGGTTACTCCATTCCTCAACTCTGCATGGCTCCATCACCTGAGCCTGAAGGAAGTTTGCTTGTATGCAATAGATTGACTGCAAAAGTTTTCACTCCCCCCTGCATCAATATCCTTTTATGGTAAACCCACTAACTCTGGGTTGGGCCATGTGACTGACCAACGAGATAATGACAAACTTGATGTAGGCAGAGGCTTGAAAAAGTGCTTGCAAGAACATGCCTGGGGGCTTCGCTGGTGGTGCAGTGGTTGAGAGTCTGCCTGCTAATGCAGGGGACATGCATTTGAGCCCTGGTCTGGGAAGATCCCACATGCCACGGAGCGGCTGGGCCCGTGAGCCACAATTACTGAGCCTGCGCGTCTGGAGCCTGTGCTCCGCAACAAGAGAGGCCGCGATAGTGAGAGGCCCGCGCACCGCGATGAAGAGTGGCCCCCACTTGCCGCAACTGGAGAGAGCCCTAGCACAGGAATGAAGACCCAACGCAGCCATAAATGAATGAATGAATGAATGAATGAAAGAAAGAAAGAAAGAAAAGAAAGCAAGCCAAGCATTTGAGGCCCTTTAAAAAAAAAAAAAGAACATGCCTGGGACAGACTGCTGGAGAAGGAGACGTGTGAAGCAGAGGTAGCTGGCCCAGCTAAGACTATTGTAGATTTGCCAGCCCTCAGCTGATCACCTGAATCCCATGAAGATCAGAAGAACTGCCCCGTCAACTCAGACTTGTGAAAAATAACATGTTTATGTAAAACCATCACTTTTTCGCAGTGGTTTGTTATATAGTTATAGCTAACTTATTTATTTATTGTGAGTTATGTCTCACAAATTTTTCTTGAAAACAGATTGCTTAGCTCTTGCCACCAACATTTCTCTCCAAAGGGTCAGAACCCACCTGAGAAAGAAGCATCGTCCTCTACTTTCCACCTCGGGTACTGCGCTCGCCTCTCCACCTTTTTCCCCAGAGATCTGCGTATGAAACTAACCTCTGGTGCTATCAGGAAGCAGATGACCTGTTACCCATTCCACCCTTCTATTCTTTACTTTTCTCCCTTCTCCCTTTCTCCTCTTTCCCACATTCACCAGGGTACCAACCTACTTGCTCCTCCTTCACTAAGAGGGGGGAAAAAAAAAAAAAAGAAATACAAAGCACTCAGATAAATTAATTCATGCAAATAGTTGCCTATGGGTCTACCAAATCTTTCGCTTCATTAGGCATACATAGACAAGGCTGAATTCCCTTTAGGCTAAGCCAGGATCTCACAACAGAATAAAGAAATATATGTAAATCTAATTGATATATACTAGTATATCATACATACACACAGATGTGACTTGTAGAAATTACACAGACACAGTAAGATTAAATCAATAAGAATAAGCAAAGGAGATTGTGAAGATTAAAGTCAGAGAAGATTGCATTACTCAAAAACACGTTGTTACTACCGAGAGCAGGTGTCACTACTAATTTGGCCACTGTCATGCGTTAACATCACACATACCTTCATAATTTTTCTTAATGATTCTAAATTAGCAGGATAATAATTAACAATGGTTTTGTGCCTGCATCTTGCCTTATAATTTTGCCAAGTATACCTGAGAAGTTTTGACCTTCACAAGAATCCATTCTTGGTACCTAGTAGGGGAACAGCCCCAGATTTGCCAGGGCCATCCTAGTGGCATCAGAGTAAATCAGTCCTGCTTCTGCTTGCATGTTTCCAGGAAGTTTTTTTAATTTCCCTGATACCTGCAGACAGGCCCTCTTTTCCCTTGATCTATAATTTTATTTTACCTAGTACAATCGACATCAAGAACAGCACACCTTAATTCTGTAAAAGCCAGGAGAAAAAATAGCCTCTGCACTTGATGAGCAATTTCAAATCACAAGCAATGAGCTTGTGAAATACAAGGACCAATTCTGAGCCTGTAAGTGCAGTAAAAGGAGCACTGGGCTAGGAGTCAAGAGACACCAGTTCTAATCACAGCTCTGCCCCAACTGACTTGGTGAACTTGGACAGGTTACTCCAGGCTGGAGTTTAGTTTTCTTGTCTATTTGTCTCTGAAATGCAAAGTTGTACTAAATGTTCTTTAGGACTCTTCAAAAACAAAATGAGTCAATCCTGAGCTTCTCAAACTGTAACGGAAAACTTGAAGCAGCACTGCTTGAGAGGTTATAGCTATTGGAATCCATCACTGGACTCCAAGACACCGTGATCTTTTGCCCGGACAACTGCAGCAGATCCGGAATTGACATTTCCGCTTCTGCTCTGTGTTCCTACAATTGATTCCCCAGATAGAGTCCAGAGTGATGTCTGTAAACACAAATGACATTGTGTTTGCATGATCCATTGAACAGAATAGAATTCAAACACCTACAAGGCAAAATCTGGCCCTTGCTTTCACCGTCAGCTTCACCTCCCACCATGCTCCCAGACTGGAAGCCAACAAGGAAACAGCAACTTCCATCTTACAACTACATGGAACTGAATTTGTCCAGCAACTGAAATGAGCCTGGAAGTGGATTGTCACCCAAGAGACACAAGAAGGAACACAGCCCTGCTGACATCTGAATTTCGACATTGTGAGACCTTAAGCAGAGCCCACTGCACTTTTTGTGAGCCTCAGCCAAGCCAAACTGGACTTCCGATGTACAGAATAGGGAGATAATACATTGTAGTTTTTTAAGCCACTAATGGCATCATGGTTTTTTGTTTGTTTGTTTGTTTGTTTTTTTTACAGTAGCAAAGGAAGACTAACGTAAGAGGCAGAGCTCATCTAAGAGGAGTCCATGAAGAAGGAGGTCCTCAATCTTCCGTCTCTCACGTCTGATTTTCCATTCTTAGAACTTTTTATTCTTCTCTCAAGTAACAGCAATCTTAAAATTCAAATTAGTCCCAGCTCCTGGATGAAATCTCAGGTGATGTTACTGACCTGTCATTATGCACAGAGACAGCAAAATCAAGCTCTTAGATGTACCAGGTTGAGTTCCCCTGGAGTCTTGGGACCGATGTCTGGTACCACATTTGAAGATGGAAAGGACAGGTGGGACATGTTCAACATGGGAAAGAGCCTAAAGATTATGAAAAAGAAGGAAATGATCATTTTGCCTAGAGAGAAGGGAGCTCAGGGGAGGGAAATGTTTACAGGTTCAGGCAAACAAGGAAACAGACTTATTTTGGCATCAGGGAAGAAAAATTAAACTGATGGGTACATATGCTGGACAGCTGAGGGCCCAGAGAAAAAAAAATGCTAGCCATAAAAGTTGTTCAGTGCTGCCTTAGAAAGTACTTAGACTGAGGATGTTGTGCTGGGAGAGCCCTGCCAAACTGGCAGAAGTTGGAGCACTTCAGAATCTTGGGCCAACCTTCTCATTTTGTCAATGAGTGATCCAAAGCCCAGAGAGCACGACTTGTCACGTGACCTTCAGTCTTTTGCCACGACGAAATTCTGTTTAAATGACCTGCTTTATGGGATTATGAAAGGCCCATGGGAAAGACCATCTCAGAGAACATGCTGCAGCTCTTCAGGAATGGTCATACCTTCCCCTTCTCTCTAATTCGGACTCCAGCTCATGGTACATTTACAGTGACCTAATCCTACTGCTCATATGCTTTAAAAAGCAAAACAAACAAACAAAAAACGTACAGGATTTCCAGTTCTTGTCTGACCCCTCAAATAAAAATCCCCAGGCTTCACATACATCTGGGACTTCTGTTTCCGTTTGTACTGTGTCTTGAAAAGGTATTTCTGCAGCAAATCAAGATGCATAATCAAGTCCAATCAAGATGTTCAAATCCTGTTTTACCTACTGAAAGGGATTCCAACCTTTATTTATTCACTCAGTTGAAAACATTAGTTCCTTCCATGTTAAATATAAGCATTATAGAAATGAACAAGATAAAATCCTCACCCTCTGGTAGCTTCATAGAGTAATGACATGGGAAGGGACCCCTGTACCATACTGTGTCATAAGTGCTATAGTGTAGGACTCTCCAAGGTGAGGGGAAGAGGAAGTGCAGGGTCCTGAGGCATCAGGAAAGGTCATGCCCCACATACAGTTCGATTGTTGCACAGGGAGCTTAAGGATGGATGGACTGACAGCAGATGTGGATGGGAAGTTTGGCTGAGACTATGCATGCCATGTTGAGGAACTTGTATTTTATTCTGAAACTAATGTACATTAGGGGGGTATTTTTAAAGGAAGGAAAGGACATGGTGATATTTTGCTCTTAGAAAAAGACTTCTGTTACAAATGGGGAAGACCAGTTTCCCATAATCCCCATAGTAACATCCAATTTTATATTATACAAAAAATTATTCCACTCATTACAGTATGTTCAGTGGGCTCCTCTTTTGGCTACATAATGTAAGCTACTAGTTATCAAACTATATATATATAAAATCAGTGGTGATTAAACAATTTTTATAATATTTGCACATTCACATTCAAAGTAGCATTATTCACAGTCGCCAAAAAGCAACCCAAGTATCCATCGACAGATGAATGAATAAACAAAATGTGATATATACATACAAAGGAATAATATGCAACCTTAAAAAGGAAGGAAATTCTGATACATGTTACAGCATAGTTGAACCTTGAGGACATTATGCTGAGTAAAATAAGCCATTCACAAAAGGACAAATATGGTATGATTCCATTTAGATGAGGTACCTAGAGTCATCAAATTCGAAGAGACAGAAAGGAGAATGGAGACAGAAAGGGGCCGGAGGAGGAGAAAATGGGAAGCTATCGTTTAAGAGACACTGAGTTTCAGTTGTAGAAAATAAAAAGTTCTGGAGATGGATTGTGGCGATGGTTGCACAACAATGTGAATGTATTAATGCCACAGAACCGTACATTTGAAAATGGTTAAAATGGTAAATTTTGTGTTATGCATATTTTATCACATTTAAAAATTCTATAATATGTAGACAAGAGGCAAAATTCAAATCCAGTTCGGACAGAATTCTGGGGTAAATTTCCACACTGTCCAACCAGTCAGTCACTGTCTTCATTCCATCTTCCTCTGGATTACTTCTCAGCTGCATTTCTCCTCTTAAAAAATGATATACCTGTCCTCTTCTGGTTCATATAAAACAGAGACCTGTTCTACTGTTTGTCAAACCCAAATGACCAGAAGGTCTGTGAGATCATTTCGTACAACCCACATATTTATTTGTACCGGGAGACGAAATTGGGCCAACTCTTGTCCATTTCATTCTGTTGAATCAGGGAAATTCCATCTCTCTCCTTGCGTGTGATCATACTCCTAGGGCCTCAGGTAAACGGAGGTCTGCCAGAAGTCTCCCTCGTACTTGGCAAGAGACCAGGAGCTCAGACATCTTCGAAGAGAGGGAGAGGGAATGTCTGCGAATGGAACCAGCCCCAAGACCGGTCTGGACCACTCTTGGTTGGAAACCAGGGAGGATGTTTGCTGCAGAGTAGGACTCCAGGAACCTAATGCCTGCTGAGGTGACACCGGAAGACAAACCAAGTGAATAAATGGAAGGTGTTGTCAGAAATAAACGTCATGAAGAATCAGAGGAAGGTAGAGCAGCCCAAGTGCCACAGGAAGAATGCTAAACTGGAGCCAGGTGTCCTGGGTACAATCTGCCCTTTGATTTGGGGCAATGATCTTCACCTCTCTGAGCCATAGGAGCCTTACTTGTAAAATGAACACATTACAGAGTTATACACATAGGAAATGAGATGATCCTTCAGGTGTGCTAGCAAGAGGTGGTCCAGCTCTACATTATGTGCAGGTCTCTCCTTAACACACATCTGTGCATCTCTCCTGCAAAAGCTAATATCACACATTTTCCCCAAATATGTCGCTGTCTTGCTGAATGCCTACTGTGTGCTAGATGTCATGCTGACTGCACATTTTAGATCTCATTCTTGCCTTTACTTTCAATTCATGAATTGCTTTTCGGATTTCCCTCTGACTTCTTCTTTCAAGTCCATCTTGTCTTGCAGGTTTTGAACCACACCTTGGAAGAAAAATTGTCATTGAAGTCCTGACTATGGCTAGCACCAAATAATGCTCACAGGTCAGGTCTCCTAGAGGTCTTCCTTTCCTTACTCGTTCCTAAGTGGGCTTGCATATTAAATTTTCACGCTACTCACTACACTTACTTATCTGCTGAGGGCATCATATCGGGTGGGGGACTAGCCAGGGCCTTAGTAGTCAGACAAAGTGATCATCGTTTCATTTCTCCAAATGATTCTGACTCCCTCTTGACGATTTCTTTAAGTGATGCCTTCAAAGATAATTTTTTTTTTTTTTTTTTTTTTTGCGATACGCGGGCCTCTCACTGCTGTGGCCTCTCCCGTTGCGGAGCACAGGCTCCGGACGCACAGGCTCAGCGGCCATTGGTCACGGGCCCAGCCGCTCCGCGGCATGTGGGATCTTCCCAGACCGGGGCACGAACCCGTGTCCCCTAGCATCGGCAGGCGGACTCTCAACCACTGCGCCACCAAGGAAGCCCCAAAGATAATTTTTAAATGTACATTTAGAAAATGTTTATTCTTTGGGGGAAGAAACAATCAGTAGATGATATTTGCTCCTGATTATGTCCAATAACCAGGGACTGGCTTTCAAGGATTTTAAATGTGGAGAAGACCTTTGAGATCATTTGGGCCAGAGGCGGTGAACTTAAATGTCCGTCAAGGCCAGGATGGGAAAGCCAAATGTTCAGGCAGTTGTACAATGATGTGGTAAGAGCTGGGTTGGCAAGTGAAAGGATTCACGAGAACACGGAGGTGCGGAGCGTAACCCAGCCTAGTGGTCACAAAAAGCCTTCCAAGCCTGAGGAAGAGTTACAAAGGAGAGTGATGGACTGATGGATGACATCAAGGACAGCATATTCCCTGGAGTCTGTAACCAAACCGCACATTCCCAAGGGGAAGAGGGAAGTTAACATTTGACCATCCCAATAGGTGGCATTTTAATAAATTCCAGCTTTGTGTTTTGGGAAGAGGCAAAACACAGTTGATTTCCAGCCTTCCTGTCATTAAATACATTGAGGAAACTGAAAGCCCATTTGCTGGGGATGGCATTGAATGAACTCAGTCTCCAAGTGGGATTCAAAATACTGTCCTGGTTGACAGCTTTTTGGGAGAACAGACTTTGGAACCACACCGTTGGTGTGTGATGCCTATAGCTCTGCCACCTACTAGTTCGTGTGTTCTTGGGTGAGTTCTTCTTACCCTTTTCTGTGCTTCAGTTTTCTCCTTATAAAATGGGAATCATAATAGTACCTGATTGTAGGGTTGTTGTAAAGATTAAACTGTAAAATTGCAAAAAGCACTTAGAATGGTGCCTGGTACCTGCTAGTCATTTAATATAGTCACAATTATAACTATTATAGAGGTTGGATTCAGTGATCTTTAAAGTCCCTTCCAATTCTGGGATGACATGATTCCACAGGGAGATCATTAAATCAGAAGGTCTATATATGCATCTGCAGTGGGGATGAGGGGATGGGGAAAACAAATGAAAAAGTTAAAAACAACTCTAGTGATCAGGAACCCACCTGGTGGATTCAATGATGCTTTCAGTGAGAGCTCTCCATCCTTTTTAGAAGCTGAGAATTGTTCATAAGAACAGGAGAGAGAGATAGGGAGGGAGAGAGAGAGAGAAAGGAAGAGATAAAGAGGAGACAAGTGATGAAAATTTCCAGTCCGGAGGACCAGAACTAGTTTGTTTGTTCATTCAGCAACCATTTTGTGATCATCTTCTATGTGCCTGGCGTTGCCCTAGATGCAAGGGTACACGAAGGATTAAGATGCAGTGAAAGCACTAGCGCTCAAGGAAATTGGGAGAGACGGAAGTAGAATGGAAACGTGTCATTAATGCCACCTGGGATGCATCGAGGTCTCTGTCATCTCTCATTTGAATTCCCGTAACAGCCTCCCGACTAACCTCCTTGCCTCGCATCTCGTCCTTCCTCACCCACTCTCGTCGTTGCATAGCAGAGGGCTCTAGACGATGCAGATCCGTGCCACTCCGCTGTTTATTTAGTGTCGCCATGACCTACAGGATCTTACAGCATCTGGTCCTGGTACACTTCTCCTGGACCCCTTCTTGCCTCTCCGTCCCCACCCCCATCCCCGCACTTTCTTCCCGTTCTCGAACCTCTCATAGCTTACCTCCAGGCTTTCACAGTACTGTTCACTTGATGGCAGCAGGCTTCCCCTGACACAGCCTGGCTAAATCCTACTCATCCTTCAAGCCTTGGCTTAGATTTCACTTCCTCCAGGAAGACTTCTGGGATGCCCTCTGATATGTGTATAGACACACACACACACACACACACACTCTCACAGATCTAGATTAGGTGACCCTCCTCTGAGACCCCTCAGTGCCCTGTACCTCCCTATTGGAACACTTATCATAAGGCTTTCTAATGTCCCTTGTCTCCCCTAAACGCTAAGCTACACACGTGCACCTACCATGGCTGTCTCGTCCACCACTTGCTCCCAGCATATCCCAGAGTCTCTAGCACAGAGTCAGCGCTCAGAAAATGTTTGGTGCTGTGCCTTTCCGTCTAGGAATGGCAACCCAAGACCACGACCGGTGAGCTCCCCAGTACCAATCTCTCTGTCCCCCACCACTGATCTGAGAGCCAAATTCCCCTCCACTGTGACCCTCTCCTTCTGCACAAATCTTTCTTCCTCTCCTTCTGTTTTACCTCCCATCAGTTTTGGAGCCAGTCTTTGCTGTGCTACACTTGTGTTCACTTAGAAGCCATGGCTAAACATGGCCACACCAATCCTGGCATCCAGGCCTCCAATCACCCAGATCCTTGGTGACCTGAAAACAAAACATCTGGGCAACTGACTCATCTTGGTTTTCTTTTCATCCACATGGTTTGGCACTAGTTAGGACTGCTGAAGGTTGGGCACTGAATCCCTGATGCCGTGACAATTTT
Organism: Lipotes vexillifer; assembly: GCF_000442215.2. Lineage (NCBI taxonomy): Eukaryota > Metazoa > Chordata > Mammalia > Artiodactyla > Lipotidae > Lipotes > Lipotes vexillifer. The sequence goes on along the minus strand of NW_006775143.1, from coordinate 2,970,962 downwards.
CCTCTTGTCTCTTGAAATCATCAAAGACTTGTATTACATGGGCAAGGCTTTTTTAATCAGGGAACAGCTGGTTGTGGTGGGGGATCTATTTGTTGTACCCACTATTAATTAGTAACATCTTAAAAAGTGGAACCAGTAAAGGGAAAAAGGAAAGCTTCTGACTGGGAGGAAGAATTGGTAGCCATATGTAAAAGCTGTGGGCAGTGAAGGCTGGATTCACATGGCATGACTGAGGATTCTCAGGTGAAAGGCAAATATTTCTCCTCTATGACTTTAGAGAATGAAGTTGTGATCAAAAGTTTCAGGGAAGGGCTTCCCTGGTGGCGCAGTGGTTGAGAGTCCGCCTGCCGATACTAGGGGACACGGGTTCGTGCCCCGGTCCGGAAAGATCCCACACGCCGCGGAGCGGCTGGGCCCGTGAGCCATGGCCGCTGAGCCTGCGCGTCCGGAGCCTGTGCTCCGCAACGGGAGAGGCCACAGCAGTGAGAGGCCCACATACCGCAAAAAAAAAAAAAAAAGTTTCAGGGAAGATGATTTTAGACTGTCTTTTCGGCGAAAAGGACCGAATCAGAAGATATTTTTGTTGTTGTTTTTCAACAGACATTTACTATACACCTATGTATTCTGGGTCTGTCCCTCAACAAGGCACGTGAGGAGCAGTTATAAGACAGAGTTCTTGCTCTCAAGGAGGTTACAGTGAAATGGAGGAAAATTGACAAAAAACCAGAAGATGCAGTGATTAAGTGCAACGACACACGTGTGCATCGTGGGAGCAGAGGCTCGAGGCATCTTTTTTGGGTTTCAGACGTGGTACTACCACTTACTGATGAAGTGATCTTGAGTAAATCTCATAACCTACCTGGCATGATGAGAGTGGACCTAAAAGGATTTAATATAGGCAACAGCATTTTGTAAACTTGCAATCGATTTATCGGGGTTAATGTCCACCGTTAAACTTTACCAGATTCACACAGGGCCATCTTGTAAGTTGTTGAGCTTCTGGTCATTAGAAGTATTTAAGGAAGCCAGATGGCTTTCTGGATAAGGAACATTTAAAGGGAAATTCCTGCACTGGGGAGAAGCCTATAAATGCCTGAGGATCTCTTATTTACAGCACCTTGTTGTAAATAAGATCAGTGGGTTTGATTCTGGTTCTAGAACATAGGAAGTGTGTCAAAGTCAGGAAGCCAGCAGCCATCTGACACTGAAGAATAATCTACCCTGACCAATAGGATCAGGAGGGCCACCCCTGACCCCACGCTGGCCTTGGCTTCCTGATTAAGAATATTTCATCCGAGGCCACCAGCAAGGAGGAAGGGCACTTTCCCTCTTCATTCTCCAGTGCCCCTTGATCTGCTTCCAAAGTTCCTTTTTCTAAAATTTCTGCAGCTCCTCCTCCTGTCTTATCCTTCTCTCATCACCAAGTCCTGATGATTCTACTTCCTAAACATATTTTGATCATCCTCCAGGCATTACCTTTGTTCGGACCTCATCATCTCTCACATTAGTCCTTTGGTGTCTACTCTTGTCTCTTCACTTCCAGCATCCACCATATTCTTTGAACAATAGCCAGAGTGATCCTTTAGAAATGCAAATCTCATAATACCAGTCCCTTATATGAAACCATTCATTATCTCCCATTGGCCCCAGGATCAAGTTCAAGCTTGCCGGACATCTCATAAGGGCTTTTGATCAACATGCACACTATGCCCTGGTCAGCCAGACCAACAGTACCTTTCAAATTGTCTGTCCGAGACCTTCCGCAAGATCTTTGCGCCTGCGATTTCCTCCATCGGGAAATGTCAGCCCTCTCCCTATATGTTTAAAGTTGTGTTTTCTTCCTCTTTTAAACTTTCCCTAACCTTTGCCCCTCTTCACCCCTCATCTAAGTGAGAATTAACCATTTATCCCTTGAGGAATTCCAGTACTCCACGTGCACCTCTACTGGAGCAGTTTAAATGCTTCATTGCATTCATTTCTTTACAAAAGTATCTTTCTCTCCACACTGTGATGTCTCTGAAGCCAAAGACCGCATTCTTAGTGGCCTGACATCGTGTTTTTCAATTAAGAAGTGAAACTGCCCAACTACCACTTGATGTTAAAAAATAATCAGCAAACTTACATATTCATTCTTAGGCTTTTTGCATTCTATAAGAAGTTGCAGGCACTGAGCATTGAGCCAAAGATAAAATCAAGCAAATTTTAAGATTTACCCTCTTTCTTCAAGTAGCTCATAATCTCCGGACAGGAACCTGCTAATTAGACCACATAATTAGTGTCATCGATGGAGATCTGAAGAATAATCAAGTGAGGTGAGATTTTTCATTTTCCTGTGCCACCTGAGGGCATGGAAAGCATGACTGTCAGAAGCCACATCATGAACAAAACATTTCTTCAGCAAGAGATAGTCCCATGTATGTTTCTGTGGGATGAGGACACAGATTAAGGATGAGCTGCTGT
>NW_006775143.1:2956514-2968409 GCF_000442215.2 Lipotes vexillifer | reverse complement strand
CTGAACCTTTAACAGAATCTCGACTCTCCCCATCAGGTTTCAGATGGCAGGCATACGGGCAGTAGCCCGTGCTTCTGTCCTCCTCTGTGGAAGTTGCGAGCCAGTAGCACTTGGCCCCACCAGGGACCCTGTCATCACGGAGGAGAAGGATTCAGGAGCATATCCAGCCTTTGACGGGTCACCATCTGGAACTGTCAGGTTTCTTTCCCCCAGGAAATAAAGGCGTTGTTTGGAGCTTATTAATTCAGAAAAACAACAACAACTAAATATATAATTACCTCAAAGTTTTATCTGGGTGGGGTGAAAGTTGCAATACCCATGCAGAAGTTCTGTGAGCAGGTGGCTCTTCATTGAGAACAGTGTGAAGGGCATAATAGCCATTCTGCAAGGACAAGGAATACTAATGAGTATTTTTTAAATGGCATGTTAATCTGTGTGGCAGACTTTCTTCTGCATTGTAGAGATGTGTAGCTCCTTGGATCAGAACCACACCCTTGGCAGAAGTCATAGAATTCCTAATATCATTCCTAGTGTCATTATTATGACTGAGAACCGGTTGGGCTTATTCACTCTCCTAAAAAATTTTTCTAGGCTTTAAAAGTGTTTCATGAGCATATCCCACAAAAAAAAAAGATTCAGCTGGCCGAGCGCTATCTCCAGGAATTAAGGTAGAGTAGACTGGGCACTTTTGTAGGACTCAGGAATCCTGGGATCTTGTCTCAGTTAAGTCCAAGGTTAGTTGACGTCCCCCGCTTCCTCTATTTTCCAGTCTCTAAAATGGGGATGAGAGCTTTTGGACAAGATAAGCTTCTTTCTAGTTCTGCCTCCCTTGGCATCTGTTTCCACGGGTTTTATTAACTCAGTTGCATCTTACTCAACAGTGATAGTATAATAAAATATTGTAAGGAAATGTTCAGAGGAATTTCATTAGAACATCAGAATTTTCATACTGATGAGATCAGGAGTATATAGCTCTGAGTTCTATGGCACCTAGACCCTACAGTCCACTTTAGTGAAGTCTGATGTTCATTAAAGTGTTTGAATTGTTCCCGAAAGTAATGACAACCATGTCGAGCAGGTGATAGAAAATATCTATTATACAACTACTATGACTGTAAGGGATCAAATCAAGTACACAAACTGTACTTAAGCAGACTAACTAGTTGCCATTGTGGCCTGGATCGGTACTCAGATTGCTAATACTGACAATGATGATTCCTGTCTGTCTCTGTATTATGTTCAGAAGACTTTTAAATTCACACGTGGTATTTCTTAGTGGATAAAGAGAGCAAGCTATGCAGGGCTGAGTCCTCTTCTGACAGATACTAGCTGTGTGATTTCAAGGGATAATAGTTGTGAAGCTTACAGCACAGCGTCTGGCATAAAGTGAGTGCTTGGTAAATGTGGGATTAAGTGCTGTCATTTACATGTGACCTGTGAGGCAGGCAGGAGGGGGAACAGTTACATTCCCACTGACCAAGTGGCCCACTGACCAAGTTTGCTTTAGGCCACTTCTCCTTACTTCTGAATCTATGTTTTGTTCCTATAATGGCATGCTACTTAAGAAGAAAGAGGGAAGGTGTGTGTGAGAGAGAGAGGGACAGAGAGAAAGGAAGAAAAGAAAGAGAAATGAGTCCTTGCTGGTGGTCCCAAGTAAGCAGCGTATCATTCTACAGATCTGAATGTCAGCACCTCCTGCAAAGGTTCTATTGCCATTATCAAACTAATATTTAGCCCCCCTGGTAACAGACAAAAGGACAAACCTGTATTTATAGCAGCGTATGATACCTGGGCAGAGAGTTTGGGAGCCACGTTAGTGGACAAATCAAGTTCACAGCTCAAGTTTGCTTGCTAAGGGGGTGTCTCAGTTTCTTTTCTGCTTTCCTGGCAGGGCAGACACACAAGAGGTGGCACAGAGAAAATGACAGGTGGAAATGCAGAAATTATATATTTATTTGCGTCAAATTCTAGGTTCCCAGGTTAACCTTCCCTAGTCCCTCAGGAGTCTGAAAATTTTTTAAAAAGAAAAAAGAGAGAGAGAGAAAAAAAAAAAGTTGCAATGAAAATAAAGAATGTCATTTCTCTTAATTCCCTCATGAACTGTGTAGACTGAGAATGAATGAGTCCATTTGGATAGAATGGGATCCCTTGGAACACATATCTGTGGTTGAAATTGCTCCTTTAAAAGTTGCGTAACTCTCCGTCTATCATTCCATGGGTTCCAGGCATTGGCAACAGGCTGGCTGCGGCGTGAGATACAGACACCAAAGGCAGACAGCCACATCACTGAGCACATACTCTGGTCCAGGCGCTGTGCCAGGGGCTTTAGTGCACTATCTCATTCGTGCCTTGCCTCACAACACTGTGAAGTAGGCAATTTTAAGCCCATTTACAGATGAGGAAACAGAGACCCAGGGAGAGGTGAGGTCATTTGCCCAGGAGCATGCGTCTTGTAATGGACAGAGCCAGGAATTAAACCCATGCTTGTCATGCTCCAAAGCCTGTTTCCAAGACGCGAACCCTCCCCAGATCCTTGCATCCTGCTTAGCTGGAGAGGGCATTCGCATAGGACTGCAAAGCTAGCCAGCTGCTTCTGCAGGAGATACTCCCATGAGCAGGCTCTGTGGATATATGGAATCGTCTCATTTTTATAACCACACTCTGAAGTGAAGGAGGCATTGTTATTTCCATTTCTCAGATGGTGAAACTGAGATGCAGATGGTTAGAGTGATTGTCAGAAGAATAATGGTGGGATGGCTGCTCAGGTGTTCAGAGAACTTTTCCTGTGGGGTTGGCCTTGAAGGTGAGGCGATGAGGGTCTCTTTTCTCCTTCTGATGACTAAAAATGGAAGCATTAGTGGAGAGTAATTAAGAGGAAACTCTTCAGGTCAGTGCCTTTGGCTGAAACCCCACACAGCCCCCAAAAAGTCAGTTAGACTCTCCTGGTAAGCCTCAGGCTCCGCATCCGAAAAGAACGACTAAGAATCGTGCTTATTTCAAATGGGCATTGAGAAGATTGGATGAGTTCAAGCTTAGCCGAATGCATTGTCTTAGCAAACACTAGCTTGGCGAAAAGAACGTAGGTTAGAGTTTTGGTTTGGACACATATCTTCTAGCCAGCTGATTTGGGGTAAACTGCTCCCTTTTTCTGAACTTGGATTTCCTCATCTTTTTAAACAAGCAGAGCAAAACCAACCTAAGTGAGTTGTTGTGAGAATATGTGCCCGCAGGTCCATGCATGGCATACAGAAGGCACTCAACAAGTAATGCTATTCTTCTGTTTGTTTGTTTGTTTGTTTGTTTGTTTTTTGCAGTACGCGGGCCTCTCACTGTTGTGCCCTCTCCCGTTGCGGAGCACAGGCTCCAGACGCGCAGGCCCAGCGGCCATGGCTCACGGGCCCAGCCGCTCCGCGGCACGTGGGATCCCCCCGGACTGGGGCACGAACCCGCGTCCCCTGCGTCGGCAGGCGGACTCTCAACCACTGCGCCACCAGGGAAGCCCAGTAATGCTATTCTTAATGGGTATAGATCGATCTCATCAGAAAGCATTGTTGGATTGGTTTCCCATGTCTTCACTGAACAACAATTAATTGCATGCCTTCAATCTCAGATGATATAAAAAGTGGCCAATTGGACAGTGATTCTGCAATTTCTAGAAAAAACAGAGCCCATTGGGCTTCAAGACCTAGCCCACCATTCTGAACTGTGCCAACAGTAACATGGAGTGACTCCACAGTGCCGATGAGAATGAGGGAAGAATCAAGTGGAAAGGACTCTTAGGGGGCACATCATCCAGGGGTCTTAACAGGATTCCCATTGGAGTCAGGATGATGATGGTCAGCCCTCTAAGATCAGATATAAATTATCAACATGGAGTAACGACTCGTTGGTCACAGACATCAACCAATCAGAAAGAACATTGGCCCTAGAGAACAGAATGGACAGTGGTCCTAGAGCACAGCTGTACCGGTGCATGTGTGTTGGCTATCAGACTGGGGGCTGGGTAATTTTCTACCTCCAAAATCCATCAAGTTTTCCTTTTGATAGATTCTCAAAAGGAAAGGGGGCTTCCCTGGTGGCGCAGTGCTTGGGGGTCCGCCTGCCGATGCAGGAGACGCGGGTTCGTGCCCCGTTTCGGGAGGATCCCACATGCCGCGGAGCGGCTGGGCCCGTGAGCCATGGCCGCTGGGCCTGCGCGTCCGGAGCCTGTGCTCCGCAAATGGGAGAGGCCACAGCAGTGAGAGGCCCGCGGAACGCAAGGAAAAAAAAAAAAAAAAAAAAAAAAAAAAGGAAAGGGAAAGGACTTGTCTAAGGCAACACAGAAATTTAGTGGCAAAAATGAGAACACAGCCCAGATTCTTGGCTCTTACAAGAACTCTTCAATCAGTCTAGTCTACCTCATGGTCGTCATTGAACACCACAGAAACGGGTCCAAGCACAAACTGATCACTTCTCAACATGACCCTGCACATTAACTTTATATGCCCCTTTCTTCTGAAGAACTCAGAGCTCTCCACATACACTAGGGCCATTGCCTAAGGCTATTGTTATTGTTGTTGTTGGTATCTATTAATTGTTTGAAGTTAGTGCTTTCATATGTGGTCCAAGTCAGTCAATGGTCTGTCTGCTCTCAGGATTGAGTGATGTTCTCTCTCACTGTTCATTTCAGTAGTGTTGCCCATTGATTTCACTGTGGAGGGCTGCCCACTGCTGGTTCTCTGTATCTGTGGATTTAAGGACAGGCTTGGGGCACTGCACAGTCAATCTCCAACTGTTTGAAAGGAACTTTTAAATTTCTCATTGATGTCATTTATCCTAAAGGTCAAAAACTTGGGCTTTGGAGGCAAGCACACCTGGTTTTTTGTTGTTACAAATTCATGGGTGTTCTAAAGCTCCTTTTCTTCTCTGTAAAATGGAGGTAGTCATATTACCTGCCTCTTAGTGTTGTTATAAAGGTTAAATGATGTTATGTATAAGCACTCACCACCTATAAGCAAACAATAAATTTCAACTATTAGAGACAAAGATGATAATTTGAAAGTGAAAAATCGTGTTAGACAGCTAGCCAGGCCTTGGCACAGTGCCAGGCATATAGTTGATAATTGGTAAATAATTGTTGAATGAATAAGTAAATTATCATCATCTGCTTTAAGAAAGGCAGTATTATAGTGGAAAAAATATTGGCTTGGGAACGAGAAAACCAGACAGTTATCTCTTTGGAGTGGTTTAGATGTGTGACTTTGGGAGAATCTCTTCCTCTCTGTGAGTCTTCATCTGCAAAGTGAGAGTGCTAGACTTAACAGGAGGCAAGGCACTTTTAATTAAAAAATATATATATATATATTATATATATGTCAATGGGCTGATGCAGCACATACTAACATCATCCTCATATTCGATCTAGGTAGAGTTATGTCCACATGACAAGGTAAGTAGCAATACAAGGTAATGCATGATAGTGCTGGCTGAATGGTTTGAAGATTAACTGATTGGTGGAGGGTGTGAGTGAGCTCTCCTGAAAGAGCTACAGCTTTCTTCAACTGGGTTTTAAGAATTTGAAGGACTCCACATATAAGTGATATCATATGGTATTTGTCTTTCTGTGTCTTACTTGCTTCACTCAGTATGACAGTCTCTAGGTCCATCCGTGTTGATGCAAAGTGGTACAAATGAACTTATTTACAAAAGAGAAACAGAGTCACAGATGTGGCAAACAAACTTATGGTTACCAAGGAGGAAAAGGGGGAAGGGATAAATTGGGAGATTGGGATTGACATATACACACTACTATATATAAAATAGATAACTAATAAGGACCTACTGTATAGCACAGGGAACTCTACTCTATACTCTGTAATGGCCTATATGGGAAAAGAATCTAAAAAAGAGTGGATGTATAAATATGTATAACTGATTCACTTTGCTGTACACCTGAAAGTAACAGCATTGTAAATCAACTGTACTCCAATAAAATTTTTTTTTAAATAAATAAAAGGTACATGCAAACGAGTAGAAAACAACAAAAAACAACAACAGAAAGGAATTTGAAGGACTCAAGCTGAGTTAAGATGAAAGAAGCAGGACATATTATTCTGGAAGTCACACGTAGGCAGGAGTTACATAGGTTCCCAAAGAGTTCACCCAGTGTTCACTGATCTCCTATTCAGCATAAACCATAGAGAGTTAACCCCATGGGGGATCTCAAAGGGCAGAAAACTCAGGCTCATCTTTTTTTTTTTTTTATTTTTGGTGCACCGTTCCTCAGGCTCATCTTTATGAAGCTTAAGACCTGTCACAGAAAGCAAGACAAGGACATAAATCCAACAGTATAGGAGAGGAAACAAAGCTAAATAATCCGCTGGGAATGATTTATTTTAATATTTAATAAAGAGTAATGTTATGGAGAAGGTGACATTTGCACTAGATTGGAGAAAAGCACGTAGGTTAGAGTTTGGGTTTGGACATATATCTTCTAGCCACGTGATTTGGGGTAAACTGCTCCCTTTTTCCGAACTTGGATTTCCTCATCTTTTAAAATAAGCAGAGCAAAACCAACCTAATTGAGTTGTGAGAATATGTGCCCACAGGTCCGTGAATGGCATACGGAAGGCATACAACAAGTAATGCTATTCTTAATTGGTATAGATTGGTTTCATCAGAAAGCATTGCTGGATTAGTTTCCCATGGAAAGGTCTTCACTGAACAACAATTAATTGCATGCCTTCAATCTCAGATGATATAAAAAGTGGGCAATTGGACAGTGATTCTGCAACTTCTGGAAAAAACAGAGTTGAAAGCATTGTCCATTATGTGACTTAAGGCCTCTTCTCAAATAAGCCACAGGATACATTTGTCCTGGAATTAAGCGGAAGGGTTTATCACACATTTTATTTTCCATTCAACAAAAAAAGGTGAAACATACCAAATGAAGAAAACTCCCACCATTGCCCATTTCTGATTTCTCACAAAGCTTCCTTTTCCACAAGATTATGGAGATATTCTGATTCCAATTTAAAACATACAAAGATTAAAGGTAGATTGGGGCAGGCACCCGCCAAGCAGTTAAGAATGTCGACTTTGAAGTGAGATGGACTTGGGTTCAAATGTCATAAAATCCAACCAACTTTACTGAGCCTCATTTTTTTTTTTTTTTAATCAGCAAAATGGGAATAAGAAAAGCTACAGATTGTAGTTTTGAGGATTAAATGAAATCATCTATGTAACCACTCAGGATAGTATCTCTCATAATAAATTCTAGGTAATTATTATTAGTGAAGAGAATAAAGGATAGAATTCATAAAATTATATGTTTTTCTACAAATAGAAAAAAAATGCAGTGTCAGAAACAGTGATCATCTTCAACTAAAATTCTCAGCTTAAGAAATGCCTTCGGCGTCTGAGTTGAATAAAATGCAGCTCTTTGGTGTGCGTGAGCCAGAGGACCAGGGTTGGAGTCTAGAAGTTGCTGTTTCAGCTTCCTGGTCATAAATCTGCAGGAAGACTAGAAGAGAGCTCCAGTTCATTCCAGGGCCACCACTCGGGGACACAAAAAGTTTCAAAAACTACAGAGGAAAGCATCTGGAGCTCGCCAGCTGCACCTCCAGCCAGAGCGGTCCCTAACCCCCATCTAGCCGTCCCCACCTCGGGCATGACAGTGTGATCATCGGTTCTCTTTGCTTTGTGGCTTTGTAGAACAGGCAATTATTAAATCCTGAGATTAATTTTTTTTTTTCAGATGGAGCTTGGAGATGCTAAAAAAAAATACTCAGGGCTGAAAGTAAAATGTATTTTTTTAACATTATTTAAGAAGATAGAAGGATAGGCAGAAAACTGCTGAGCAATTCAGATAAATTAGGTTCGAACCTACCTCCTAGTTTTGTGGAAAGTTAAAACTCAGTACAGTGCCTGACACATAGCTGGTGCTCAGTGCAGACGAGTTGTTATTACTGCTGGCATGATTCTTACAATTGTCAACTCTAGTTCATGTGTTAAGTTAGCGTAATTAAGCTACTGTACGGGAGGAAGCTAATGTTTCTCCAGCACCCACTGACATATGTACTCGTCACTATGCAATAGGATGCCCATCCCTATCGTCTCATTTAATCTCCCAGATAACCCCATGAAATCTGTGAAAATGAAAAATGAGATTCAAAAGGTTAAGTGATTCTTCTTAGCCCCCAGAGCTAGAGCACAGAGTGCTAGATCCAGATCGGCTGAGCTCTCTACTGTTTATTTAGTCTCTGGATTCAGGATTGTTTTTCTTTTCCTCCTGTAAAATGGGATGATTATCGGACTTCCTCTGTCAGCTTGCTCTGAGGATTAGATGGACTCATTCCTATAAAAAGCATTTAAATATTGCTTGGAACATAATGCGTACTCAATAAATGTTATTAGAATTGTTCTTTAGCAAAGGTAAGATGTGAATCCAATTTCTTCTCCAAAGCCCACATTCTTTTTAGTGACCATCACATGGGCAGCCAGTGAACTTCAGTATATCTGTCTGGGTGTCCACAGATGCATCATCTGGGGAAGGGGAGGCTGGCAAAATGAAGAAATTATGCATTTACTAAGAGCCTAATACGTTCATAGCACTGAACATATTGGCATCATAGGAAGAACTAAAGAATCATAGAGAAGCAAAAATACGTACATACATACATCTACACATGTATATGGATTTACAAGTCTCTGTGTGTGTGTGTATTTTTTTTTTTTTCCTGAACCAGCAGCTATAGTTATGAGCAAAGTGCTGGACTAGGCATTTGGGGGAACACAAATATGAATGCAACAGACTCTGTCCCACACGAAAAGGGAGACAAGCAGATAAATAATTAAGTGTGATAGTTGGCTTTGGGGATGTGCCCAGAGAAATTCAGAGGAAGTTTTATGAGTGACCAGAGGAGGGAGCCCCCTTCAGGATGGTGGGGGGAGGGGTATGGTGATATAACTGGCCCCTGAAGATCCTTACCCTAGATGGGTTCTCATCTTGTAGAAAAAAAAACATAAACAGGACACCAGGAACAAAGGAGGATCCTACCTAATCAAGTTCCAGATTCTACCAGACAGACAATGCTTGCCTCGGAATTCTGAGGAAAGAATAATCCTTCTGCCTTGGAGTAAGAAATAGGTGGGGCTCAGGCTATAGCTGAAAGCTGACAAAAGCCTCAGGGGCCATGAAATTTAGATCCTTGGAAAGGAAGAAAGGTTGCTCATTTAATGAGCTCCTACAGTGTATCACACAGCACAGCATCCTCAGGACAGCTCCGTGATAAGGTCACTGAGATCAGAGAAAATGAGTGACTTGCTGAAGGCCATAGGAACCCAGGACGGGGTGATTCTGAAATGCATACTTTGAACCAGCCTCACTCATTCAAGCCCTTCTCAAACTTTACGACTCCACTTAGATGTTGCCCTCCAAATTTCCAGTGAACCCTTATACCTCCTTGGCAAAATGCCTTGCTTTTAGTTACTACCAAATAAAATGAATATTAAAGGAGTATATCCTAAGAGTGGAGGAACAGTTCTTTTTGTTCTAAAAAGTAGTTTTTAGAATGAAATTCCCCAGAAACAAGGGGCCTTTTAGGGGCTGCGAGGGAATTGACCAAATATGAGATGATTAGATGGGAATTATTGCCATATTCCAGTAATTAGGGGCTCCATTACATTTCAGATTTGAAAGTGATCTTAGGAATCTTCGACTCCTGGCCTTTCATTTTACATAGGAGTAAACTGAGGTCAAAGAATTCACAGTCAGAATTAGAACTCAGGTCTCCGAACTCTCAGATGATTGCTCTTTGAGCACAAATGATGAAAGGAGACGGGCCAAATCCACGAGACATTAAGGGATGGAGTAAAAGAGGGATGGCAGCATTTGATACATTATTTGTTATATATAGATACATAAGAATGGAATGCATAAGCCAATGATAAGGGTGCGTCATGAACCAAGGGTTACATTTCATCCAGTTCTATTCGCTCAGTTAAAAACAAACACATACGTGCGTACACAGATACATACAGGCATAAAAGTAAGTGTGGCTTCCAAGACAGGTGGGATAGAATAATAAATGTATGTTCCATGAAGAGACCAGTGAAAGGCCTTGCCAATTGCTTCCAGCACATTTAGGGGCTGAGGTCCAGAAGCTCAAGGAGCTATGAGACTTGGACCTGTCCATTCCTTCCCATCATGCCTGCCACAGGACAGAAATGGTGACTTGGCCTCCCAGATTTTTGTTTGTCTTTAAGAACCTAAGGAGCACTTGGTCCTTGACAACAACAGTGGAATAACATGGATTTGTATAGCATTTTTATAGTTTACAAAATATTATACCCCAAAGTATATTTTAACCTCAAAACACATTTGTGAAACACATATCCCATTTTAAAGGTTCGGAAGTGCAGGGCTAGCTAAGCGACTTGCTCCAGATACATGGTGGAGTGAGTGGGACTTAGAACTATAAGTCCCGTGTTTTCACTCTTGGTGGGAGAGTTGACAAAGTCCCAAGTGTCTAGGAATATTCAAAACTATTGTATAAAATGACTTAGAAGCCCTTGGAAGGAGTACAGTTTCCAAATACCTAGTAGCCACAATTGAAGTGAATTAGTAGTCAGGTTCCAACCTCTGTTGAGAAAACAGGGGGATTTTGCAGGATAGAATATATGTAGTTCAATATAGGTCTTACTATTATTATTGAATGTCAATCTTATGACTTTTATAAGTGACTTGGAGCTGCAGAAGTGAAAGATTTGCCTAGGCAAATTCCTTATCCATGGCATTATGCACCAAAGATCATCTTCTTTCAGCCAGTCTCTGGAAACATATTTAGGATATAATGCCATTTTCATTTTATAACTGGAGAAGCTGATTTCACACATTCTTAGTCTAAGACTATATGGCAAGTTCTTCCCAAACCAAGATCTGAATCTGGGATCTCCCGTCTTCAGAATGGTGCCATAATCCCTGCACACCACATTCCGGCTTTTATAGGGGATGTCTGAGTCATTTGCTCATCCTACAAATCCGCATACTTTCACCAACACATATTCTCCACCGGTGTTCACTCTCTCTGAAGCATGCAAGAATGACCCCAGCTCTCAGGCAGGGTCTGGAGCAGCCCTGAGGACAGGAACACATTACAAGGGAGGAAAGTCGAGTTACTTCTTCCAGCTCACTATCCCCATGGAAACCTCACACAGCATATTTTTATCACTACATTATTTGAACAGACCGGTAACTAATAATTTGTAATCCACCACTGCTAACTCATTTTAACTTATTAAACACTTGGAAGGGAAAAACAAAAACAAACAACAATAAAAAGAAAAAAAAAAAAAAAAAAAAAAAAAAAAAAAAAAAAAAAAAAAAAAAAAAAAAGAACTGTTTTGCCATAAGGGGGAGCCTTTGAGTTCTACAAAGAGGGGGAAAAAAAAAGAACAAAAATATATTACATATATGTCCCAGTTCAAAACAGATCTACAAAGCAGCCAATGGTTAGATCCTTACCTGTGACTTGAACAATGTCAGAGCACCTGAATTTCTTAGGTCGAAAAAAAAGGCAAAATAATCTTTTTTTTTTTCATTTTTATGTAAAAATAAAATAATTTCTAACAACCAACAGAATATTTTTAAGAGTATTCAGGAGTATTCAGAGACCTAGTTGTGCTGAGTGTACAGCTTCGGGAAGGCAAATGCCTCAGAAAATGCCTTTCCTGGTTGCTTCTGATGATTCAGTGAGGACTTTGGGACAACATTTGGACTAGCTGAAGCCAGAAGCACCCGGGGCTCAGAGAAGAGGGGGACGTTCATCATTGTATAACTTTAAGGGAATTCTGAGAGGGGAAAGGAGAAAGGGAGAAAAGGAGAGGGAAGGCAAGAGAAGGGAAAGAAGAAGGGAA
>NW_006775143.1:2955504-2956281 GCF_000442215.2 Lipotes vexillifer | reverse complement strand
CAGGAATGAGGAGAGCTGGGAGGACCATAAGGGGGTGTGTACAGAATTTCATTAAATTGTTACTTTAAGATTGTCTTCTTGAAAAAAAAAGAAAAAAGAAAAAAGAAGGAGGGGGTGGAGAAGCGGAGCGAAGGAGGCAAACGGGAAAGTGGAGGAAGGCTGGGTAGCTCGGCCTCTCCAAACTGATTGATTAGTCATGATCCCCGCAGTTTTAACTGGGACTCATTCAATTGGGAAGGTGGAGCGCTCGGGAGCAGATTAGCATACGCTTGTTTACTCATCTTCTGAGGGATTTTTCCCCCCTCTTTCCTTTCATTTTGTGAAGAAGGAGGGAGGGGAGGGGGGACGGGGGGGAGAAGGGGGCTGTGGCTTGTGTTATAAAGGACGCAAAAAATAAATAAATTAGAGCATCTTTTGGGGGGAGGGAATTCAGCGGATCAGTGTCTTAGAGGAGCTTTTTTTTTTTTTTAAGAGCGAGAAATCATATAAAATAAAATGAAATAAAACAAGGAGGAAGGCAACCAGCTGTTAGAGGGGGGAAATAAGGCAGATAAAGGAGCGGGGAGAGAAATTAATTGCCAACCAGGAGGAGTTGGGCTGTATTTTTCAAAGGTGGGGGCAGTGGAGCACACACCTTGAGGAGGAAAGCGAGAAAGAAAAGAAAAAAGCAAGTGGACGGGGGGGCTCGCCCAAGAAGGGTGAAGAAGCGAAGAAAGTCGAGGCGCCGAGGCTCCTAAAGCTGGCAGCTCCGGGCGGCGGTGCAGGGGCGAAGGGGGG
>NW_006775143.1:2940442-2955375 GCF_000442215.2 Lipotes vexillifer | reverse complement strand
GGCCCGGCCACCTGCGCCACCCGGGCGGCCCGCGGCCGCCGCGCCTCGCCGCCGCCGCCGCCGCCGCCGCCGCCGGGCGGTGCCTGGGAAGCCGTGCGCGTCCCCCGGCGGCGGCAGCAGCGGGAGACGAGGGGCGCCGCGGAGGAGCCGAGCCCGCCGATCCGGGCGCTCTATTTCAGCGGGCGAGGCGAGCAGCTGCGCCTGCGGGCCGACCTCGAGCTGCCCCGGGACGCGTTCACGCTGCAAGTGTGGCTGCGAGCGGAGGGGGGCCAGAGCTCTCCGGCGGTGATCACAGGTAGGCGAGGGCGCCCAGGCGGGCGCTGCACCGGCCCTGCGGCCCCAGGGGCGCGCGGGTGCTTGGGCGCTGGTGGCGGGATCGGTGGGGGCTGGCGGGTGTGTCTGTGCGGGAGCCGCTGTGCTGGCGGCGCGGCGGCTCCGGGGCGAGCTGCGAGCCTCACTTTGCCCCATCTGCGGAATGGGCGCACTCGGAAGGCGTCTCCGCCTAGCCCCGCTGGAAGAGCGCAGGGAGCGCTCCCGGGCTCCTGGAGATCCGCAATTGGTGAGGGCTGGTCTCCGGGGAGCCTCGTGCACGTGAACCGTGTTTTGGATGGTCAGAGGTACTGTCTCCGTTTGGGATGGAGGAATGACCCAGCTGGGATGCATGTGAAAAGTGGCTAGGGGACCGTTGATTTCTTTGGCTTTTTAACGGAGGTGACCCTCCCACTTTACTTGGCCCCGTTACCCTGAAAGCCTACAAGGACAAGGTTGTTGTGATCGCCAGGACTTAGAAGTCCTCAAAGTGCCCCCAAAGTTGCTCTGTGGTTGCTGCCTGCCTCTGGGATTCACCCCCTTATCCCAGGCACACGCAGACACGCGCACACATAACTGCCATCCCATGTCCTTGCTTTCTAAGCCTGTCACTCGGGGCTGGGGTGAGACTTTCCTCAGGCACACCCCGTCAGTCCTCCCCCGACTAAGCTGAGAAACGGGGCGCTTTTCTCATTTGGGACTTCTACGAGCCCGTAATGAATTTGAGTTCTCCCTCCTCATACACACACACCCCCACCCTCCCAACACACACACACACACACACACACACACACACACACACACACACACACACCGTTCTACAGCACAGCCCGTAGTGAAACCGGACACTTTGGGAGGGTTGCAGACCTTAGAAATGCACCAACATCCATTTTCCCCCCTCCTAATGAATCTGTGGCAATGCCTTTAATAAAACTGGGGGGCGGAGGGGGGCGGCGCTGGAGGAGAGAAGGAAAGTTTTGCCTCTTCTGGCTGGGAGATTCCCTTCCTGCACAAACAATCTTGCCATGTCCTAGGACGCCTCAAAGTGAGAGTAGGGGTTCCCCTTTCGCTGCAGCCAGGAAACGTGTGGAGGCGTTTTGCGATCCCACCCCCTTACACACACTTTCTTAGAAGGGAAAGCTCTGAGTTCTTCCGGCAGTCCGCTTCTTTCTATTTTGGTGTGGACTTTGTCAACCGTTGCGCTAATAACTCTGTCCTATTTACATCAAGTCCATTTAGGGGACCCAAACTCTGCTGCTATACCAAGAATATGCCCCCAAAGCTCCCACTCTCCCGCTACCAAGCCGAGAGCTAGAAAGTGACTTTCCCCCATACCTGACGTCACCACATGCTTCTTTTTTTTTTTTTTTTTTTTTTTTTTTTTTTTTTTTTTCCCCCCCCCCCCCTCAGGAAGCAGAGGGAGACTGAGCTTATTCACTTTTAGCCCTCAAGCCCTAGTCAGCCAGAGGGGGTTATAATGTAGAGTAGGGGGGAGATGTTATTCATAATAATAATGATGATGAGTATAATTCAGGGCTGTGGTATGTTTACTTCTCTTTCGGAACATAGGAAAAACACAGAGCCTGCAGATTGGAGGGGTTTTTTGTTTGTTTGTTTGTTTGTTTTTTAAATGAGTAGATCTGATTTTTCCTAGTCTTTACCTGCCATACTAGTGATTTGGAAGCCTTCTTCTCCAGAGGGGAGAGTGCAGGGTTATATAGGTATCATCAATGAAAAGGTAGTAAATGCATTTTTTTCAAAAAAAAAAAATATAGCACCTGGGATTCCACAGGAGCCTGCTTTATAAATGTCTGTAATTCAGACAAGGAGCCTCTCTTCACACACGCTCTTTGGAGGACTCATTCGCTCTCTCACACAAAGATAGTGCAGTAAAATCCTTTAATTGGATGGGGGACGTTAGGTTATTACTGCTTGTATAAAATGCCTGGTCCATTTTATGTGTGGAAGTAACATTCCTCTCAAAATGAGGAAAAAAAAAAAAAAAGTCACTGCTGCCGTGTAGCACCAGAAAGCTCAGAGCTTTTCTCCTGAGGATTCTGGTGGATTTTTGTTTTTCCCTCCCCTAGTTGAGTCTGAGCCAGATTTGCGGTGTGTAAACACCTGGCCTTGAGCCAGAAAAGACTCATTCTGCGTATCCTCCACACGGTACAGACTGTTGGACTAAAAAGAACCTGCTTCTCCTTGAATTAAAAAGCAAACAAACAGAGGTTCTTTGCAGAAGCACTTTTTCAGCTTCTTCCTTCGTGTAAGTTCAGGCTGGGAGAGGCCGGGCTGAGGTGGGCAGTTTGGATGCCGGTGCCAAACCGTGTTCTCCCGCTGCGACCTCGGGTGCCCAGTTTGCTGCCTGACCTCTGCTGGCTCTCTCTGACTGGGCGTCACCACTTTCGTAGGAATCCCTGGTCACCTATCTTGAGAGAGCAGGCATCTCTCAGCAGGGACCACGCTGCTATTTCAGGCAGAGGGTTGCTGCCTTGCTGTCAGGCCAGGCTGCCTTACATCACTCTTTGCTGCAGGATTCAATTGGGTTTCGTAAAGGTCTAATTTTATGGTGCTGTTAACCGGGTTTGTCGTCTGGCAGAGGCAGGCCTTGCCGCTCCTGGTAGGCGGGCTATGCTCCCAGATCCGCCTGGGATGCTATTTCTGCCCCGGTTCAAACTTCACTGACACCAGTTCAGACAGGCGCTCGGAGAGGTAGAGGGAAGGAGTGAAGGAGCAGTTTGCTTCTGAAGCTCAGAAAACATGCCTTTTATTTTTTCCAAAAGGGAAGGAGAGAAATATATATAAATACATATATATATATATATATATATTAACAAATAAAAATGGGAAGGCTTATGCAGGCAAAAACAAAGCCAAAGTGAGAAAGTGCCTGTGTGCAGGAGTCTGAGGGTTGAAGAGCCCACCAGCGATGGATGGTCTGAGGGTTCGAGAGTCCTTTAAGGCTATTGTGAAGAGGGTCCTTGGAGGTTACCCAGGCCGGTTCTTCTCGCTTTGGCCGAACAGGGAGACAGAGACGCAGAGAGGGGAAGGATGTGTGCTGGATGACACAGCTCCCCAATGCCAGGAGCTAGGATTTGATCCTGGGCATCCCCACTTCCAGACCTTACCCGCTACACTGCTGAGAGAATGTGTCTGAGAAACCCTGTCACCTCCGACCCCTCACAGACCCACCACCCAGCACAGCCCTCAGCCTCGGTGCTTGGCAATTTGGGCTCCCTTTCAAGTCTGGGGGCGGGGGGGGCTTCCTGACACATCCCTTCGCCTTTTACCAGGCAGGATCCAGACCCTTGCCCCTCATCCCCAGCTGCCCTCCCCCACCGTACCCCTCCAGTTTGACAGAAAGAGAAAAGAGGAAGAAAAAGAAAACAATAGACTCAATTTGCTGCTCCATGGAGCAGAGGCCCCTGAGTAGCAGTTAATCTTGTTAAAGTTTCTCCTGACCTGTTAGATAAGTGAAATGTGGACCCCACAAGCGCTGCCCTCCTCCCACCCCCATCCTTCAGTGATCCAGAATCCCTGCTCAGAAGGAGAAAGGGATTTACCTGAATCCCCTCCAGCACCTCCGCTTTCCATGCTTTTTTCTTTTGTTCTAAATGTTGGACTGTTGAGTTCAGCGACTACTCAGAAGAGACTTTTTATTTCCTCCCTTCTGCAGCCTCTACTTCCCGCAACCCAACCAACCCTCCAAAGAGAGTGCCTGCATTTCCCCAACTTCGGAACTGTAACAGGGAAGGCTAGATTTCAAGAAGCTCATGTATTAACATGGTTCTCCCCACAACATTCATAGTGACACCTGGGGTCTAGGATATTGCAATGGGGTTAGAAGCCAGTTTCAGTAGCTGGGTTACCTCTGCGTGAATCTGCCCCTGCCCCTAACTGGTTGTGTGGCCTTGGGAAAGTTAACTGGTTCCTCTGGGCGTCAGCTTCCTCATCTGCAAAGTGAGCGTAGCACGAGGACCTGACGTATTACATGAGCTCGTACGTGGAACGTGCTTAGAACTGGACTTGGTGGATAGTAAGCACTCAATAAACTGTGATCTTATTATTGGACATGATTTTCCAATGACCTCAGCCTTGGCTTTATGGACTGAGGACACTTAAAGACCGGAAGGAAAGCAGCTCTTCCTGGGTGCCTCCGAGGTGCCGGGTACTGCGCTTGCCTTGTGTCTGCGAGTTTCATCCTCACAACCGCCCTGGAAGGTGGACGTTGTTACCTCTGTTTTCCAAATGAGGAAACAAAGTCTCGGAAAGTTGAAGCGACTTAGTCCAAAGTCCCACGGGCTCTTGCAGTAGACAGAGCCCAGATATGAACTCGAGTCTTAAGTGCCTGTTTCTCCTTCAGCAGTCGTTTTGGAGAGAGAAGGAATGACCCCCATTCCCTTCTTTAGACCTGCTGCAGAATGTCGCCACTCTTTCCTGCATCTCTTTGTGCTGACCATACGCCTACAGATTAAAGGGGATAAAACATGAATCCAAGTCTCACGTGGAGCTCTGGGTTTGACCTAGCAGATCTGTGTTTCTTTTCACGTCAAATTATCAGGCAGACTGGGCTTGGAATTTCTGTTGCCAGTGACTTGCTGTGTGATTTGAATCAAGTCACTTTATCTCTCTAGCCCTTGCTTTCCTCCTCTGTAAAATGGGCATAATGATATCAGGACACTGAAGTGGAAAAAACAGGCAGAAAGTACCTGGCACAGAGCGAGCGCATATTAGGGATTCAGTCAATGGTAGTTGGATCCAGTAAGTAACCACCTTCCCTTTCCCAGTTTGCCAGCTTGGCCTTCAGAAAGTAGGACCTGTTTGTGCATTGTTAGGGCTTTCCCTCTTAAGTTGCTGGGGAGTCTATCTAGAGTAGGCAGTGTATCTTGGGGAACAGTTGGACCCCTTCAAATCCCTTCCTTGAACTTTGATTTCCTCTTCTTTGACCTACTTGGATGACGCCTTGGTGATAAGAGCCAGAGGAGGTCCAAAACCACTGGACCAATGAATAGGAAAACCAGTTAGCACCCAGAGGGAGAATGCACCCTCAGGAACAGAAGCCAGACAGTGGTTACAGTGGGGTCCAGGTCACAGCTGTGTTGTCACACGCCTCTTGCTCCTTCCCCAGATGCCCTCCTACTTTCACGCTCCCCCAGTCAGCCATTCACGTGGACAGATGGGGTAATGGACGCTGCATTGCCCTTGCCCCTCTACACAGAGGAAGGCAAACTTGAGGCTCAGAGGTGCTGGGCTCAGGAACACGGGATTTGTGTGGTCAGCTGGGAACGGACTGAATCAGACAGCTCATGGTACAACAGGAAAACTGAGGACCAGTGTCATGAAGGGGCTGAGAACTAAACTGTATTCACAAACTGCCCCTCTCAAGGTGGCCTGGGAGATTGTTTAGTCCAGTAGCTTCCATCCCTCATAGCACTGAGAATCATCAGCTTTTTAAACATCCTGATGCCCAGGCTGCATCCCAGGGATTCTGATGTCGTGGGTCTGGGGTTGGCCTGGGCACTGGTGTTTTTCAAAGCCTTCTCGGGTAATGTGGAAGGGCCACCAGGGGGGAGAATCACCGATCCAGTCTGATGTCTCCCTGCTCTGCAGGTAGAGAAACTGAGGCCCGAGGCCGGGGGGTGGGGGGGAGCGGCATTTCCTGCTTATCCAGCTGGTTGGCGGCAGAGCTTTGAGAGAACTTTAGCTGTCCCAATTCTGAGTGGCCAAACACCAGAAAGGACCTTTATTCCATTCCCAATTCCCCTGCTGGCCCTAAATGCCTAGGAGCAGGGGGGCAGGGGGTGGGGGGTGGCACTGACATTCCATTTTTCCAAAGCTGGTCCTATATGTGAAGCTACACCCTCTCCTTCTGGTGCCTCCTTTAAAGTGCAGACAGTCCTAGAAGGGGGTAACACATGGAGTTCCATGCATCTGATTTCAAATGGATGTCTCACCGTGCTTGAGAGGGGAGTTGTTTTCTGAGCAGGAATAAGGAGTGTAAAGGAAGGAGGGAAGCCCAGCTGTGAGGCATTCCCCACTTTGCCCTGGGCTAGTCCTTCGGAAGGCAGGCAACTGTTCCTGTTATTTCAAACCCCCCTCACCTTGAGATCACTGTGAAACCAGCACTGGCTGCAAGGTGTCTTAGATGAGGATGCAAGATGATCCCCAAGGACCCCAGGTAGGAGGACCCCCTATACAAATAGCTTGTTCCTCGTCTACCTATCACCCAGGACTTAGGAACCTAGCGGGTGCCTGCTTCTCCCCTCACCTGCTGCCCTTTCTCTGGAATTTAATTTCTTTTCCCTCAGTGTCTCTTATCTTTTTTCTTGCTGCACTGAGGACTCTCCTTCATGCCTTGATGCATTTACTGGAAATGCTCAACTCAGAGCTGACTTGTGGGTCTTGGCCCCTTGGCTCCTTTGAAAACCTGGAACTGGGACCTAGGAGCTCTGGGCTCAAGTCCTGGCTTGGTCTCCTG
Organism: Lipotes vexillifer; assembly: GCF_000442215.2. NCBI lineage: Eukaryota > Metazoa > Chordata > Mammalia > Artiodactyla > Lipotidae > Lipotes > Lipotes vexillifer. The sequence continues at coordinate 2,948,588 of NW_006775143.1, read as the reverse complement.
TGAGCTGTGTGACCTGGGGCCTCTGGGGAGAGAGTTTCAGGTGTGGTTACATTCAACATCCGTATCTTGCGGGTTGTCACGGGAACCAGGTGAGACGATGACAGGAAAAGCTCCAAGCCAAGATCGGAGCCCAGTCCATAGGTCGACAGTGGTTGGAGGATCCAGAAAGTGTGAGATGTGAGGGGTTTGTACAATCAAGGTCATTCCTGGAAAGGCACCTTTATTATCATTATTCACACTGCAAATGATAAACAGTGATCGAATTAGCGTGACCTCACTGGAGTCCTTTGATGTTGGAACTTAACAGGTCTGCCTTACTTGCTGTGTGACCTTGACAACTTAACTGCTCCTCTCTGTGCCTCAGTGTTCTCAGGGTGCACACTGAGGGGTAGCAGTGGAATAGGGGCTTTCAAACTGTGCCCCACAATCTCAGGAATTCCCTGGGGAGAGGCCGAAGGGGAGTACTCTGTATCCCCGCATCTTCCCTTCACCTACTCTGCCTAAACTGTTTGCTTCTTCCAGATTTCTTTTGAAGGAATGTGCAGGTTTCTCAGTGATAGACTTTCAGTGGACGTGGACTGACATTGTTAACTTGGTTAGGCATCATAACAGTATTGTGATTATATATTTTTAAAGATCCTAATCTGTTAGAAATGTGTACTGATGTATTTATGGGTAAAACGACGTTATGTCTGTTTTGTTTGTTTAAAGTGTTCCAGAAAAAAAAATAGGGTGTTGGGAGGAAGAGTGGTAGATGAAGGAAGACTGGCAGACTGATGGTTGTTGAAACCAGGTGACAGAAACGACAGAGGCTTCAATACTTTTCTGTCTGTCCCTCTGTGTGTGCTTGAAGAATTCCATCATAAAAAGTTTAAAAGAGTTTGAGAGCCACAGGAGGAGCTGAAGTCTTAGATCCCTGTGTGTTCTGTGAGCTGATAGGTTTCCAAATGCATTTCTGCAACCTGGAACGGGTTAGGGACTCTCCCAAGGTCACACAGAGAATAACTGAAAGTCAGCGTGCAGTCCAGGCTTCTGACACTAGGAGCTCCCTCTGCCCTTCTCTCTGCACAACTGCAAACTCAGGTGACTGACCATCCTGGGAGAGCTTGAGGGGAAGGAAAGGAAGGACGGGAGTCTTAGGAGGGGCACGTAGGAGGGACAAGTGGAGCCTTGCAGCGCAATAAGAAGTTTTTGAGTGAGGGCATTCCTTGCTGTGTGGAACCCTTCCACACACTGTGGAGCATTTCACATCCTTGGTTTTGTGCATAAGAATCGCCTAGGATCTCCTAATCATTGTGACAATCCAAAACACATTGTGACCATTGACACGCACAGGCACACACATACACACACTCACATTTCCACATACCCCTATTCCTCATTTTTCTGGCTCCTTATTTCTTTGCATCTCCCATTGCCCTGGAAGCCTTCTAGAACCTTGTAAAGCCTGGTGGGGGCATGGGGGGTGGCGAGCTGCAGTTGACTGATCTCAGAAAGAATTGACATGCTCAGGCAACAGGGGAAAGGAGCATATGTTTACTGAGGAAGTATTCTGTAGTGATTGATGGTAGAACTCAAGAGTCAGAGTGCCTGCGTTTGATTTCCTGATTCTCCCACCTGCCAGTTGTATGACCCTGGGCAAGTTACTTAATATCGCCAAGCTTCACCTTCCCCTCTGTAAAATGCAGATGATACTGGCACCTACTTCATAGGGTTATTTTGAAGATTAACTGGGCCTCCATGTGGAAAACGCTTAGTAATGGAATCTAGACGATGGGTAAGCACCCAGTAAACGTTAACTCATATTGGTTTTATGTGTCCGGCCTCGCTACACATTATTTTCTAATTCTCTCAATAACTCTGTAAATTAGACATGTTTATCTCCTTTAGCAGAGCCAGGAATTGCCTTTCCCTCCCTCACCGCTCAGGAAAGGCTTATTCCTATTATCTTAACGTAAAACAAAAACTAAAATGAAAGGCAAACAGAATAAACATTTCATTGTTTCCTATTACAAAAGCAATGTGTGTTCACTGTAGAGAATCTAAGAAATACAGATTAGAAACAAAGGACAAAGTAAAATTTGTCCATCCCTGCCCAGGCATTCAACAAGTATTTGGTGAGTTTCTGCTACATGCCAGGTACAGTTTTAGGTCCTCAGTACAGAGCAAGGAACAGAAGAAAATAGCTCTGACCTCAGGGAGTTTATATTCTGGAGTGGGGGGTTGAGGAGGAGACAGAAGGTAAATGAGTAAGCGAATAGATCGCGTAATGTCAGGTGAATGTTTATGAAGAAAAATAAAGTGGAAAAGGGAGTTGTGTGGGGCTGGGTTGTAGGATGAGGAGGATTTAAATAGGGTGGTCAGGGGCTTCCCGGGTGGCGCAGTGGTGGAGAGCCCGCCTGCCGATGCAGGGGACGCGGGTTCGTGCCCCGGTCCGGGAAGATCCCACGTGCCGCGGAGCGGCTGGGCCCGTGAGCCGTGGCCGCTGAGCCTGCGCGTCCGGAGCCTGTGCTCCGCAACGGGAGAGGCCGCAACGGTGAGAGGCCCGCGTACCGCAAAATAAATAAATAAATAAATAGGGTGGTCAGGGAGGCAGCGATGAGAAGTGGCATTGCAGCAGAGGCCTCGGAGCAGACCCGGGGCTGGCTGGAGGCGGCCTCGGGGCGCCGAGGAGGAGCAGTGCGGGGGTGGGGGGTGTCAGGCCCAGGCCAGTTTAGTCTGTAGCTTGCTATGTGACTTTGTGCAACTCACTTTCCTTCTTGGGGCCAGTGTTCCTCATCTGAACAGTGGGAGTAAGGAGGAGTTTATCTGTCTTTGTCCTTGAGACGCATCTAGCAGAGATTCCCTGAGATTCTATAATCCCCATCAGGACTGTCCTGAGACAGAACCTCAGTGTTCGCAGTAGCTCCGCTGCTCTTCCTTTCTGAGTGCAGCTTCTTCCGTGGTGGTGCCTGTGCCCCTCAGGGACCAAGTGCCCACACACTTCCTGCTTCCTCTCCCCCAGCTCCGCTCATTCTTGAAAAAGGACATGGTATCCCGTCTTGCTAAGGTATCATTGACTGATACCAACCTAGAATGTTGATCTTCCATGGGCATATATTCTTTAATGTCTCCTCAAAAAGCTTCCTATCCAAAAGCAAAGTACCAATGGGCAGAATTTCAGTCAAAGACTGACTGAAGACATTATGTAAGGAATATTGGTACTTCCCAAGAGCTGGAAGCCATCTCGTTAATAGTATTGCTAATAATAGCTGCCATAAATGTTTTTTAAAAACTCACTAAGTGACCTTCCCAGTGATCACATCTTGGCTAATGGTTAGAGTACTCATATTTCATAATTTCTTACTCTGTTGAAGCCGTTCCAGGCAAGTTCCTGGACACTGGTGTAAGCCACTGGCCTTTTAGTCATGCTTATCATTTTAATCACATCACTTCGTGATTAAAATACTAAAACTCTGAGTCTATAGCCATCTGTTTGCCTATTTTACTTCTGGGAATCCCTAGCACTGTCATCCCCAGATTTTTCTTCCAGCAAGAGAAAGAAAATGTTTTCCAGTATCAGTTGTCACAAACCCAGGGTCCATAGAACCTGCAAGAGTAGGAGAGGCGACCCTGTTTCAGTTTTGCAGAAGCTGAGAAGGTCCCAGGTTCTAGTCCATTTGAAGGGAACAGAGACAGAAACTCTAGGAGGTGGCGGGGGGGGGTGGTGGTGGTCACAGCTTGGGATATGAGTATCTGGGTAGGGGGAGCATATGACTAATTGCAGATCCCTTGATCTAATCTTTTGCCTTCAAGAAACTGGTGATCTAACCTGTACCTGTCACCTTTGTAATCAAGAAACTCTCCCTATATCTGTCCCACATCCATCTCTTCTTAATTCTTTTTGCTCTATAAACATGAAATGTGGCTGAGCAGAATATAACCAGGTGTGTTTGTGAAGAGGGGGTTATTTCCCCCCATGAGATTGGAGATCTTTCAGCTATAAAGGCTGATGAGAGTACAGAGAAAGGTATGATAACAGGCCCATCAGGAACAAGGTGGCCTTGCCCTAAGAGATGCAGAGTAGGGCTTCCCTGGTGGCGCAGTGGTTGAGAGTCCGCCTGCCGATGCAGGGGACGCGGGTTCGTGCCCCGGTCAAGATCCCACATGCCGCGGAGCGGCTGGGCCCGTGAGCCATGGCCGCTGAGCCTGCGCGTCCGGAGCCTGTGCTCCGCAGCCGGAGAGGCCACAACAGTGAGAGGCCCGTGTACCGCAAAAAAAAAAAAAAAAAAAAGAGATGCAGAGTACACAGAAAATGTAGAAAGGGAATATACTCTACTCTGTTTGGTGAAGAAACATTCATGTAAGTCCAAAGAAGCAAGGTGTGTGAGAGTCAGAATCTAAGCCATTTATTTCAAAGATGAGGAACCAAGGGGTGGTGAAGAAGGGACTTGTCCACACCAGGGACCTTGATGGGTAAGATCCTCTGTCTTCTGAGTCTTCGGCCAGGGCGAGGTCTGCTTCTCTCCTGACTTGGCCTGCTTTCCCGTGGAATAAGTACCATCTCCCTGATCATCACTTATCTCCAGGCTCTGCTGGACTCCGGACTTATAGATCCAGCTGTCTACCGGAAATGTCAGCCTGCGCTTCAGACTCAGCATATCCGAAATGGAATCGTCTCTCCTCCAAAATTTCTTCCATCCTCCTCTAGTGTCATCTGCTCTAGATATATCTCCCACCATGTTTATTCAGTCATCAATTCCTGTCTGTCCTGTCTTCTTAACATTTTTATAGCCAACCTTCCCCCTTCTTAGCTTAGGCCTTCTTCGTCTCCTGCTTTGACTATTTCCTTAGTATTGTAAATGCCCACTTCTCTGAGCCTCAACTCCTACACATCCTTCAACTTCCCACAGTCAAATCTTTCTAAAATGCAGATCTGACTCTACTGCCTGTAGCTATAGGCCTTTCAGTAGCGCTGGAATTATCTACAGTTCCACCGGAGAGATGCCTTAGGCTTTTTTCCCATCATTTTCATTATATAACATACCTCCTGAATCCCCAGGCACCATTTTGCAGGACACTTAAGCCTCTGTAGGATTCTGCTCCATGTTCCCCTCTTGTGGGAAGCCCTTTCTGACTCTTCCCCAAGTATAACTGGTTCCCCCGCCCTCCCTTATCCATCTGTCTCTACTATACCTTCTGCACACGTTTATCGAAACACAAAACACGTGGAATTCTTTATCACATTTCATTCTCTGCATATCTGGGGTCCTCTCAACTTCTCCACTGCCTAGCCAAGTGCCTGGCTTATAAAGGAACTATAGGTATTTTTGTTTAATGAATGCATGACTGGATAAGAGAACCAGCTATATTTCTAATGATTCTGGGAGAAAGAGCTTGGGCATGTTGCATTACGTAACCCAAAGCACATGACCTGGCCCGTGCGTCACACTCAAAAACGTTACACAGTGGTTAATTCCATTCCCCCTTGAGCAGAGCAGTCAGAAGGGAAAAGATATCCGGCCTTCCAGACGGGCGGGGCCGGGGGGGGGCAGTGTATTTAAATGCCTCCTCAACTCACATTTTGGCCTTTCTAATCCAAGCCACGTTTTGGCCTTGGTCTTGCCCTCTCAGCCCTTCGCCTGTTTGCAAAGCATTTGTTTTGTGTGTGAACTGCAGCACATAATCCCAAGCTTTGCTCTCCTCTCAGATTTCACCCCTCTCCCCTTATCAGGTTCTTTTCAGGGCTCAAGTGTCCTGGCAGTCATATCTGTTGCCTGCCTTTTCATCCATTTCCCTCCTTTCTGATCAGCGGGTCTTCTTCCCCTCTGCTTCCCTTGATCTTGTGAGACCTTGTGGTGACCTCGGGATCTGGAATCCTCTATCCGCTGCTTATGTACCCTTGGGGGGAGAGCACGCATTCTCAGCAGTAATGAGAGTAATAAAAGCAGCTATAGCTTATAATGAGCACTTACTATGTTCTGGCACTGTGCTGAGTGCTACACTTTGGACCCGTTGAATTTGGTTTAGAAAGTGACATGACTTGCTGAAGGCCTCACAGCTTAAGGATGGTGGAGCTGGGGGTCAAGGCCAGTTTAATTTTCTCTCTATCCACAGGGCCTAGTGCATTGCTTAGAATACAGTAGCTGTTCAGTAAATGTTCCATGAGAGGATGAATATAGGAGTGAATGATGAATGGATAGATGGATGGGTGATGGTACCCCCAGTGGCTAATGCAAACATCTAGAGATTGTAGGACAAAAAGGGAAGGAATGGAGGGAGAGAGACATGGAAGAAAAATTGGAGTGAACATTATAAGACTTTAAAGAGATTGGCTAAGAAATCTCTTTGTTGTGCAGAATATATTTTATTTGCCAGTGACTTCTGAGCAAACAGACCATTTATGTCCACCAGAGCATTTCCCAGTCTATACCAGGAGATAATACACTTTCAAAGATTCTCTCTGCCGAAAACATTTCTCGATTCCTCTTTCAAGAATCAAAGCCTGGGGCATATTCCCCCAAATATTCTCAAAGGAAATACACGGTCACCCTTTTGAGGATGGACCTGATACATTCTGAACCAGTGTGGGACCTATGCAGGTAATCATGCTGCATGAACTATGGGGTTCTGAGCAGAAGAATGACTCTGGAGTTGACAAGGCTGATTTGTGCTGTGCTCTCATTGGAGCCCATTAGGCCTCTGTAGAGCCAGTGGTAAGCTCTCAGGATGACCCCTTTACAGAACAGCCCCACTGGGCTGATTAGAGCTGATCTGCTAGAAACAAATATGGTATCTTGTCCGTCCCTTTCCCAAGACATTAGTTTGCTTTTTAAAATCTGCTCAGTTTATAGATGGAGAAACTGAGATCCAGGCAAGTTAACTTGTTAAATTAAGCCGAGTTGAGTTGAGTAAAAGGTGAAGCAGCAGACTGGTAGCAGAATTGAAAGTAGAATTCAGATCTCGTGACTCCCAAATCAGTGCTTTTTCCACTGGACCAGTTTGTTTTCCTCTACAGTGTTGGATTATGGTTACATCCGTGGGTTCACAGCAGCGAGCTTATTAGAAAATGTCGTACAGCTGTTTATTAACTTTTCTTAAGTATTTCTTATGTGACAAACCTCTGTCCTAGGCATTCTGTGAAGTTCAATAGTAGATGGCAGTTTATTTAGAGAGGTAAACCTCCCTTCTTTCCTTCTTTCCTTCCTTCCTTCCTTCCTTCCACCCACCCATTTATCCATCCATCCATCCACCTATCCATCTATTTGATAGATAATTATTGAGCAATCTTTATGTCTTTGTGTATTACACATCAAGCAAGGAAATGGGGATTAAAAAGGAGAACGGGGCACAGTTCCATCCCTTGAGGAACTCCCAGTCCTAGTGGCAGAAGCAGACTGGTAAACAGATACATGACATGGTAACTGCTATAACTAAGCAATTAATAGAGTCCTGGAAGAGCACAGAGGCAGAAAAACTGTGTTGTTGCACACCCGTGTTTATTATGGGGGCTATAAGGTGCTCTGAGATTTCAGAGGCATAAGAGATCCCTTCCACCTGGAACAGTTGGAGAATTGTTCACAATGAACATGTTCATGTACGGGTAGTGTGTGCCTTGCCCTGCACGTGGATATACCATACATGCCATTTTAAATGTAGAGACACAAATCAAAGTAGAGCAATAAACACTTCTTGATTCATGTCTCAGCTGAGGACCTTGACTTAGAGTAGCTTTCAGGAGTATGACACTAGGAAGTGATTGGACAATTCAATCTGTCACCACCCACATCAAATCCAGCAACCCCTTATTGCATTTATCACTCTGTTGTGGTGCCTTCATACTTGTCTGTCTTTCTCCACTTGTCTCCAAGCTCCTTAGGAGCAGAGACCATTTCTGTCTTCATCCCTGCTTTATTCCTACCTGTCGCACAGTACCAGCCATGCCAGTGGTGCTTGGTAAACTTTGTTAAATGAATTGGAGATGGCTCCAAATAAGGGAGAAAAGAGTGTGATTGAAAGTGGGTGCTGTGAAGGAAAGGTGCTTTGAGGAATGATATGAGCCTTAGGAAGGACCAAGCAATATGGGCAATAAATATGTTATGAATGATATTAGCCGTTCGATATGGCTCTGGTTTCTCTGAGCTGACCCGTTACCTGTATGTATTCT
>NW_006775143.1:2934544-2940432 GCF_000442215.2 Lipotes vexillifer | reverse complement strand
TGTCCGTACCCGGGCCCCTCCTTTCTCCCGGCTGCCCCAGCCAGTGTACCATTCTGTTGGTTTTAAGTCCTTTTCCCCATGGTTTTCTCTCAGCTTCTCCAATCCCATCCCTGGAGAGAGCTGCTAAAGAACCAGGTGCAATTGTGTGGGATGTGCCCATTGCTGTTCCTGCAACCCTCACCTGTGCCTTGGAGACCTCCCAGAGGATATGAAAGCAGAGTGATGGCGAGAATCATGTCTGCCGTGCTCAGTGCACCTTCCCAGGGCCTGGCACATTGCTGGGGTTCAGCAGATATTTGAGTGAACTTCTGGATGAATAGATGCTGCAAATTTGCAATGCATCTGGTCCTGTCTGCTCAGTTCACAGATGGAGAGAATCTGATTTCCAGAGGAGGCAAGGAAATGATCCCAAGTTCCATTCCAAATTCCGGACAGAGACCATTCCTTCTGTCCTGCCATATTGTCCTGGAATTTGGGCCCAGCTCTCTTGAACTTGGTCACAAAGATTTCAGATCATTGAATCCTGTAGTTGGATAGGGCCCAAAATATCCTTTTTTTACAGCTGGGAAGTCTAAAGTCCAAAGAGTGGAAGAGATTAGACCACCTCAAGCCTTCCAAAAAAAATTTTAAAAAAAACTCCATGTGTCTCCATACAGTCAACAAATATGTAGCATGTGCCCAATACTCTTAGAGTTGCAGCACTGAGCAAGACAGAGCAGGTCCCTGCCCTCGTGGACTTTCTGTTCTTGTGAGGAGACAAAGCCAGTAAACAGGAAAACAATTGTAAGGGCTTGTATATTAATAGTGACAAGTGATAGAAGTGGGTGCTATGGAGAATGACTGGAGTTGAAGAACATCGCTGTAGGTGACCAAGCTGAAGCTTGAACGACAGATGGGGAGGAACAAAGCCACATGAAAAGACAAGTGAAGAGAGTTCCAGAGTTCCAGAGTTCCAGAGAGAGAGAGAGAGAGAGAGAGAGAGAGGGAGAGAGGGAGCGTGCCGGAAGAGCTAACACTTGGACCATGAGGGAGGACAAGCTCAGGATGTTGAAGGAGCAGATATTCAAGCCATTGGGAGTCATGTGTGTCTGGAGCTAAAGGCAGTCCAGGTCGTAGAACGTGGATTATAATCTGGATGAACTAGGCAGTTATCAGAGTCTCAAACAAGGAAGTTACAGGATCTGGTGTATATTTTCCAAAGACCACTGTGACCTCTATGTGGAAAATGAATGGCATGAGACGAAGAGTAGGATCTCAATTATACCACTATTGTGGTGTGAATTGATTGTTGATATTATTACTTTAGTTATGACTTAGTGTTTTGATTGATATCATTACCATTTCCTTACTAGTATCATTACCAACTACAATACCTGAATAGCACTAATATTTGAGATCAATAGAGGAGGTGGGGGGTTCCTTGCACTTTGTTCCAGGAGGACTTGAAGAGATTTGTGAACCCAAGATATTTTCTCTAAAAATTTGAGGCTCTGCACAGTTTTCTGGGGAGAGGGTCGAAAGTTTTCATCACTTTCTAAAAGGGGTCTATGGCCCCCAAATGATGACTTAAATGCCTAAAAGAAGGGGGCATATGAGGTCATTTCCTGAAGCCTGGTCCCAGCTCTAAAATCTGAACATTCTAGGAGATCTGTGAAAATGAGAATGTTGATGTGGAGTTGTCATATCAGACTGAGGAATTGCACTTTCCTTCATCTGTACCCTTGCTGGAGTAAAAAGAATTGGGGACTTTTTTTCCCCTCTGAGTAGTAGTTTATTCCTTAGAAATATAATCTACAACTTTGTTTATTCAAGCTCGGGTCTCTGAGCTTTTCTGAGTTTTAAACCAGGCAAGTTCACTTCAAATGTGGCCTTAGGTGGTCCTGATCATAATTATTCACTGTGGATTTTACCCATGAATCTGTGAATCCCAATATCCATCTACTCGTCCATCCATCCAATCATCATCCAACCATCCACCCACCTACCCTTCTTACCTCCCTCGCTTCCTTCCTTTTCCCTCCCTCCCTCCCTCCCTCTCTCCCTCTTTACCTCCTCCATACTTTGATCTCTCCATCTACCCATGCCCTCACCAATCTGTCCTTCCCCCCATGTAAGCTTCTATTACCAGGCTCTATGCTAGGGCTAGGGCAAGAGTTCGGAGACTCCAATTCAATTCTTATTCTTCTGCCACTGTGAGTCCTTGAAAAAAATCTCCCGAGAAACCTCCTTTGCACCCTTCACTTCTACTAGAGTACATTTTGAAAACCTCACTTCAGAAGCTGAAAACTGCTTTGAGAAAAATTAGCTATGCCTGCTTAGTTACATAATTATAAGTATTTCCAGTAGTGCTGCGAGTCTGGGTCTAGACGCCTGGAGGCTTCTTTATCAACACTAATATTTTAGATCAATAATAGATTCTACCCTTGGGTCAGCAGGTAGTGGGAAACCAATAGAGAATGGGCAATAGAGGCAGGGCTCCTTGGGAAAGGACAGGCTTTATAAAGGGAGCAGAAAAGGGAGCTAACCGTCCCCTAGCTCCCGGGACTCTCTTTGCCCACAAACCCCAAAGCCCTGGTATAGTGATTCTGAGCCTTCATGATCCGCGTGTGCCCCTGGATGCATGATGTAGCAGGAAGCCCTCGTGGCATGGGGTTGTTTCAGTTTCCGAAGCATTCGACGTGTACCTATCATATTCCCACTCGCCTTGTAAAACAAGCATTTTCATTTAATACAGTGAGGTCTTTGTATTCTCAACAACAAACACATGGTCTAAGGCTCGCGGACACAACCTGCCTTTTTCTCTAACACTCTCCCCCTCACCCGACTCTGTCCGCCCTTACAAAGCCCAGTGTCAGCAGAAATATCTGTTTACAAACAAGGGCTCCCAGAGAACAGTATCAGTAGCTCAGGACAAACCTCTAAAACACGCCCCCAACTCTGTCCTTGGAATCCCTGTGAACAGGGTATATCCCTGGCAGCAGCTTTTGTGGAAGGCTTCCTGCCTTTCCATCTTTCCATCTGTCTTCATGTCTGGCTTCCTCTGTCTCCTTCCACTTATCCATTAAAACCGTGAGGATCCTGGACTGCAGAGGCAGTTGGATGCCGGTTTGGGCCTCGTGGATATTTGGAAAACAGAGCCCCGACAGGGAGTGGCTTGAGAACAGCAAGGCAGACCCACACACATCCAGCTGCCGTGTCATCTGAAGCAGAAGCTGATTGAAAAAGGGTTATTAATTGGGTGGATATAATAGTCACATGATGATCACACAGCTCTACATCATTTTTCTAGGATTATCAGCAACTGATAACAAAAGCAGTTCTTTTGTTACTCTCGCGAGCTTGAGTCTACTATAGCTCCCCATTACCTACACATGGTAATGATAATAGCTAACATATTTAGCACGTAACATGTGCCAGACGCTGTTCTGGGGAGTTTGCATGTATTAACTCTTTAATCCTCACAAGGACCCTTTGATACAGATACTATTATAATCCCAGTTTTCCACATAAGAGAACTGAGACATGGGCAAGTTAAGTGACTTGCCGAAGGTCACACAGCAAGTACTGGGTAGGATTAGTCCCCAGAATCCAGGTTCTAGCCGTCCCTCCACACACCTCTCTCGATCAGGCCAGAATTCCTTAGGCTCACATTGAACTTCCTCAGACATTGTTTCCTCCCATAACATTTCCTAGTTCTTTATGTCGGGGGTCCTCAGCCTCAGCACAGGTGACATTTTGGAATGGATTATTCTTTGTTGCGGGAGTTTGTCCTGTACATCGTAAGATGTTTAGCGGCATCCCTGGCCTCTACCCACTAGATGCAGAAGCAACTCCCCGCCACCCCCAGCTGTGGTGATCGAAAGTGTCTGCAGAAACATCACCACATATTCACTGGTTGAGAACAGTTGTCTTACGTGGACTCTTCTGATTAAACAGAATTACCTGGTGTTCTTAGAACACTCTTGCCACCTCCATGCTTTTTCACATTTAGTTTCCCCCGTGACCTTGCAGGGTCCTTGGCCTCCTCACCGTCATTCTTTTCTCTATTCCAGAATCTTTCAGTTCCTCAACATCTTTTACAGCCAGAGAGGGAATACTAACCTGTCTGGGTTATTGATCTGCTTGTTTTTACGGTTTTCTGTTTAAAAAAAATTGTCACCGATTCCAAACTTTCTATTTAAAATCCCCTAAAGGTTCCACAGGAGTCTTGAATTAAAAGCTCAGTTCATTCCATGCATTCAACAATTGTTTATTGGCTCTACCTTGTGTCAGGTCCCAGGCTAAGCACTCAGAGTATGGATTCACAGGAGATACAATACCTGCACCTCAAGAGTTTCTGTGACAGGCTATCAGAGGTGGAGGAGTACTTAGAGATTCACTCTCCACACTGTCCCCTAGTTGAGCAGATGAGGGAACCAAGCCCCGGAAGGCAGATGATATTTCATCAAGGTCAATTAGAGGCCAAGCTCGAGGCTGAGCTAGATCATTCTCCACCTAGCGGGATAAAATTTAAATTCTGAAGTCCCAGGCAGCATCTAAATACCATTTATCCATCTGGAGTTTTAAGGAGCTCCTTTGAGTCATAATTTATGATTTTCTAGCAGGTATCAAAACAATAGAAAATTCATATCTGAAAAGTCTATCAGCCTTCTTTTCAAAATTTTGCTTACATTCCATGCTTTTCGTGGTAAGTCTTTAAGGCTGAATGGCTCTAGATTGCCAGTGAGCATTGGACAGGGAGTCCTGAGATAGGAGTCCTCGTTCTTTCAGCTCTGTGGCCCTATCGATAAGAGCATCGTGAAATCCCTAGCTAATGATCCCTACCCCCATGGACTTTCTTTCTCAAAACCCACCAATGATTCCCTGTTGTCTGTGGAATAAACTTCAGATCTCTTGGCATGGCATTCGCAGCCCTTCACAATCGCGCCTTAGACGCCCCTCACGATCCCATTTCCCTTTATGTGCGCCCTCAGTTCCATCAAAAGCAGATGTCTTCTTCATCTCCAGAGTCATCTTCCGGTGACATCACAGCTCTTGCCTTTGCTCATCCTTCGTCTTCTGTTAGAGGGTCTTTGCCCAGCCTCCTCCCGGCCGCCACCAAATTCCTGTTCCTTGTGCAAGCTCAGTTCTTGTGTCACTCGTCCAAGAAAACTTCCCGGAGCCTTCTTGTCTGATTCAAGTGTTCCCTCCGCTGAGCTCTTTGGCTTATACCTCTACTAGAACTTACTCGATTACGCTTTCTTTATTTATAATTAGAAACTCCTTCTCGTCCTCAGGTAGCCAGTTTTCCCCGGCTGGGCAGCATAATTCAGAACTTAAGTGTGTGAACCCTTGAGACTAATTGCCTGGGTTTGAATCCCATCTCTGTCATTAGCCAGTGAGTTACTCAGGCTTGGGCAAGTTAGTTGGGCTTCTCTGAGTATCATTTTTCTCATCTGTAAAATGGAGATGACAGTATCTCCCTGCTTGGATTACTGTGAAGGGTACCTGAGCTACTCCATGCGAAGAGCTAAGCACAGTGCCTGGCATGCAGCAAGTGCTTAGCAGACATCAGCTATCGTTGCCCTCCCTGCTTTGGAGAGTAATTCCGGATGGCACCAGCCCGGCAAAGCAGGGATCTGCCTGTCTGGCCGCGTCCCTTCCTTATCTCACTTTGCCATCTCTCTCCCTGAAAGGCTCACCCGTGACAGGGTGGCCGGATGAGGTGATGGCAGGCTCGCCCCAGAGAGGAGCTTTTGTTTCCAGAGCTCAACCCATACCGTCTGGGGTGCGTTTTTACATAACTTGCTGTGGGCCTCTGTCACGTATGAAATTTACATCATTTGACTCTCCCACGTGGGACTCTTTCCCATCTCTTTGAGCTCCTTGGATTGGCTGCAGGTGCTCTG
>NW_006775143.1:2921735-2934525 GCF_000442215.2 Lipotes vexillifer | reverse complement strand
GGCTGCAGGTGCTCTGTACTTCTTCCGATGCTATTCTGTAGATGCAGACCCATCTTTTGTAGAGATGGACCCAAGGCCGACTCATCCATTAGCTGCAATTGGCACAGTGCCTGAGGTCCACAGTACTTCCAAGGGGCCCATAAAAATGGCTTAATTTCTTTTAAAATCAGAAGAAAAAAGCTAATATAATAATAATATATATGTAATAATGAATTGACCCTCTTGATTTTATATATCTTGATACCAGTACAATCATAAAATATAATTATGTGTATTTAGAGAGGAAGGAAAAAGTCCCCAGGGCCCATGGAAGTCATGATCCCACCCTGAATGAAAGGAATTTGCCCAAGATCAACAGTACCTTAGTGGCAAATCAGGACAAATGTTCATGTCTCATCACTCCCAATTTAGAAATCTTTTCCCTGTGTTTAAGAAAAGCCCTGGAAGTGATTTCACCACAGTCTTCTTTCACAGATGAGAAAAGGAGGCCAGAGAAAGCACGACTTGACTCAGGTCACACAGCTTAGTCATATGGCAAACGGCTTTCCCGACTTTTGTTTTATACTTTTTATTTTTGGGGGTGCATCGGGTCTTAGTTGCGGCATGCCGGGATCTTTCGCTGTGGCGTGGGCTTCTCTCTAGTTGTGACGCGTGGGTTCCAGGGCACGTGGGCTCTGTAGTTTGCCGCACGCAGGCTCTCTAGTTGACGCTCTTTAGTTGAGGCTCAGTAGTTGTGGCGCGCAGGCTTAGTTGCCCCACCGCATGTGGGATCTTAGTTCCCCGAGCAGGGATGGAACCCGCGTCCCCTGCATTGGAAGGCGGATTCTTTACCACTGAACCACCAGGGAAGTGCCTTTTCCTGACTTCTTGTTGCTCTTTTTAGTATTTCACACAGGCAACCTAATGTCTACCATGCCAGCCTCCTGTTAGATGGATGGAAAATTTGAGGGCCAGGAAGTAGAGGGGCTTACCCGGTGTCACAAGGATGCCTGTCCTGCCTCCAAGTCAGGACCGTTATTCCAGTATTACAGAGATGGGTCCGAACCTCAAAATCTTCAAACTGGGTTTCTTCACAAGTCTTGGCATATATTTCATTTGTTCATTAATTGGTTCATTCACTCACTCATTCATCCATTCAACAACTGTCTATTGAAGACTAACGTCCTAAGCACCCTGTGAAAGCTCTAGATTCAGAGTGGTAAACAGATGATGTGTACTCTTTACCCTCTCAGAGCCTCACTTTCCCCACTTGTGTGAGAAGAACCACAGTTTCTTAGAGAGTTCTGGGAGAAGCAAATGAAATAATTAAGATCCTTTGTACACTTTAAAACTCCAAAGAGTGTGAAGAATGCTTCCTGTATTGTTATAATTAACAGAGTGTGTAATTAATATGGAGAAGATTAAGACAGTGACTGTATGAGGAAATAAATATTTAATTAGAAAATAATTTCTGCTTATGCTTATCCATACACAACATAAGACATTGGTTAAGCATCTGGCTTTGGAGTCAGAGGGCTGGGTTCTAATGCTGTTTGTGTCATTACAAGTCAAATGACCTTTGCCCAGTCAATGCAACTCTGAGTCTCAGTTTCCTCACCCATAAAATGGGACCAAGAGAACTTATCTCGTAGAGTAGTTATAATAATCCAATGAGATGACGCACATAAAGTTCTTGGCTTTGAACATGGCACATCATCGGTGGTGGCTCTGTTTATTTCTCAGTAGGTTCATGTGGCTTGGAGTGGCATTAGAACAAATCAGAGTAATGATCCTAGGGATAACGTAAAGAAGCAGGTGTGGTGATAATAGGTCTTCCTAATTGCATAGTATCAACTCTTATTGTATCTATGTTGCCTCAACAGAAGGGCTGGCATTAGCATTAGGGAACAGCAGGTCTCTCACCAGAGAGTATAGCTCAATGCCTCGAATGTCTAGCCAGGGCTTGATACAGTGGATGCCCGGTGAATATGTGTTGAAAGAATCGGTGAATGGATAGATTAATAAATCAGGCAGGACTTGGGGATTTTGATTTATGGAAAAGAAGAGCCAAGGATTGCACGATGGAAAGCCTCAGACACCTCTGGGCTCTCTTGGGGTCAAGGGTACTGAATAACTCTGTGGGTTCCTGCAATCCAGATCCTGCACCACTGGGTGGAAAGGGAAGGGAGCTGATGCTGGCTCACGCTAGGTGAGCACTGAGAAATGCCCGGAGGTGCAAAGGCTTTCTTCAGGTGATCGGAAGTTCTCTGATTCTGGAAACATGCACAGTCACTTGTAGAGATGTACAGGTGATTCAAGCAGGAGGTTGGGTGGTAAAGGTCATGTACTGACTTTTAAGGGAACCTCCAGTCCCGACTATGCCTGATTCCATGAATGCGAAGAGTGAGGGCTTGGGGCTGCTGTGAGGCGCGAGGGTGGCGGGAGGCTTCGGTCTTGACAGTTTTCTGGGAAGCAGTGCCATTGCCTCTTAGGGTTGGTGAGTGAGCAGGGAGAGCTTGGAGGTCCTCAGATCACTGAAAAGACCGAAGGTAGGCGCTCTTCTTCAGGGCAGCTCCAACATCAGCACCGGTGAGTCCGCCAGGAGCTGATCGTGCGACAGGAACTTTTGAGGGTGAGCAGATGAAAATGCGTGACGCTTCCTCATCCTCCTGTCTTCCTGTCCTCTTCCTCCTCTACCCCCACCTCCTCCTCTTTCTTCTTTGTCTTTTTCTCCCTCTCCTCCACCCACTTCCTTTTTTTAAGTCGATATGCACCAATTTCCATGACGCTGTGTGAAAAAGAGAGCGACGAACAGGTCTGTATTCCAGAGAGAGGACAGTGTCGGAAAGGTTAACGTTTAACAGCACAGAAGAAGGGGGAAAAAAATGTTCCCGACTCTGAGGAAAAGGAACAGCCGTTTATTATTAATACCAATTTAAAACGTGTAGCTAACATTTGTCATGTGCTATGCAAATGAGTATTTGTATTCTCAGTACTAAATCCTTAAAATGCCACTATGCCTTAAGTGCTGTTATTATCAGTTTACAGTTGAGGAAATGATCAGGGAGGTGAAGGGATTTTGCCCGAGGCTACATAGCTAACGAGCAGCAGAGCTGGGGACTCCACAGTACAAGTGCTTAATGCTTGTTATGTTGCCAGAGCCCATGTGCCAAGTCTGGGTACATTCATTATCTCATTAGTTACCCCTACAACCAGCAGAGGTAGGTAGTATCATCCCCATTTTACAGATGAGAAGACTAATACAAGGAGAGATGCCTGGACTTTCCCAAGTCACACAGCTAGTGAATGGCAGAGCCAGCATTTGAAAGTACATTCATTGGTCTCTAAAACGCTGACCATTCTGTGTACCACAGAGCCTGACTCCATGTGAGCAAAGGAGGCCGACTGGCGAGCAAAGATCCAGAGGGAAACGCAGGTGCACCTTGAGCCCTTAAGAGCACTTTGCCATCCCAAGCACATGATACAAGTCTGTGTATTAATACAGCAAATGGATTTTTAGGAACCCTTAGACATATTCTTGTTAACCTTGCCTTACATCTGAATGGCCTTAGATAGTTTACAAGGAAGTGTGCGCACATTAATCTCCTTTCTCTCTCTCAAAAAAGACCTTTGAAGTGTATAGGATAAGACTTTTTAATCCCTGGAATACACATGGGAAAACAGGCTCAGAGAGCTGAATGAGCTCATCCAAGGTCACACAGCTAGTAGAAAAGTGAGCGTCAGGAGGTTTTCAGGTAATGGTTCCCAGCAGGGAAGAAAAAAGAACACAGGCAGAGAGCAGACACGAATGCTACCGTGGATGCCGGTCGTGCTGTTCCTCCTGGACCTGCAAAGGCAAATGTGGCCCCACCTATTCACCTGCACGGCCAACACACAGGAGGCGCCTGAGCTAATCCTGACCTTGTGAATTGCTCCGAAGGGTCACTCTTGATGCTCCAGCCTCTCTCACACCAGGAGACAGGGATGTCCAGAACTCAGTAGAGTGTGGATAAGCCTCCAGCCAGGCGTTGATATGATTTATTCCAAGCCCCCTCCTTCCACTGAGCCTAAGAGTAGTCCTTTGAGCCAAGGTGGGCCTGGAGGGATGAGGATGCTGAGGAGTAGCCCCTCAGGTGCCCACCTCGGTGACGTCGCAGCCCTCCTCTGAATGCCTGGTGCCGCCGAGTCCTCCAGGGTCGTTTCGGTGGTCCCCCCCCCCCTGCCCCACAACTGAACCAAGTGCGGGGACCATGGGTGTACTTAACCCAAATCTGTCTGTTTTAATCACCCTCCTCTAGACAGATAAAAGCTTTCCATAGGATTGCTCTCTCAAGCATTTCTCTGTGGCTTTGATACCAGCCATTAAATCATGGAAAGGAAAACAAAATGAAACCAAACAAAAAAAGGACCAGCTCCAACCTTTAGCTTTTAATTTTTTTAGCCTCCTGAAAGAAACCAGATTGTTGACCTAAATTCCCCCCTTTCATCCCCACATCCTCTCACCTCTGCTCGTATCCCCCTGGCTGATGTTCCACAGCTAGTGGACACCCGTAAGTTGGAGGGCCTGAAATGGCCTTCCTTTCCCTCCTCCCTGCTCGTCCATTACCTTACATCTCCCGCAGTAGGAACCAAGGCTGGGACGTCTGAAGGACTTGCGATCTCAGAGTGACAGGGAGTCTGAGATGGAAGGGACCTTTGGGGCCATCTGATGCCACCCTCCTATTTCACAGGCAGGGTTTGACGATGCCCTGGGAGGGGGGGTTGCTGCTTGCCCGTCGACCCACAGCAGTGAAGTGGCAGAGCTGGAACACAAGAACCTTGACCGTGGGCTAAGAGTTTTTCCCATTGAAGGAAAGCATCCTGGAAGAGAGCTCTGGCTTTAGAGTCAGCCCGCCGGTGATCCAGTGCTCTCTAGCTGGGATCCTTGGAGGGAAATCACTTAGCTTCTCTGCACCTGTTTCTTTCTCTGTCAAAAGAATATCAGTACAGCCCACTTCACCAGTTTATTATGAGCACTAAATGGGCTGTCTGTGCTTAGCAGAGAGACTGCTACCTAAAGGCGTTTAGCAAATTCCTGTTATATTATTATCATTACAGTTGTCCCTTGGTATCCACAGCGGATTGGTTCCAAGACCCACCACAGATACCAAAATCTGCAGATGCTCAAGTCCCTTATATAAAATGGCATAGCATTTGCATGTACTCTACACACATCCTCCTGTATACTTTACATCATCTCTAGGTTACTTATAATACCTTATGCAATGTAAATGCCAGTGCACGGCTAGGTCCCTGTAGCTGAGGTCCTGCTCATCTGTGGGGGAACTGAACTTGAAATCAAGAGTCTCGAATTTCAGTCTTTCCTACCACTTAGTGCTGTGTGACCTTGGACAGGTGACCGGACCCCTCTGAGTCTCAGTTTTCTCATCTGTAAACAGATGAGAAACACCTATTATGTAAACACCTATTATACAAGGTGCTGTGAGGGTTATGTAAGACACCTTGGCCCAGAAGCAGCTATGTACATGCTCAACACACAGCAGGGGCTTCAGAAGTGCACATTCAAGCTGGAATACAGAAGCATCCCTCTCTTGTGAGGAAAGTTTCCTGTGTGGTGACGACACCACCCATTTTTGTGTCCTCCTAATACACTTTGCCCTGCTCGCAATAGGAATCGAGTTAAGTTGAGGCAATGTGTTGTAACCAAGAAGGATTCTGAACTGGGCACGAGGCAGTGAAAGATTTTAGAGAAATTTCAATGGGAGAGCTTAAAAAGAGATATGGGAACATATATATATGTATAACTGACTCACTCTGTTATAAAGCAGAAACTAACACACCATTGTAAAGCAATTATACCCCAATAAAAATGTTAAAAAAAAAAAAAAAAAAAAAAACTTGTTGAATGGTCGTATTATAGTTCGCTAAGGTTACCATAACAAAGCACCACATACTGGGTGGCTTAAATAGCAGAGATTTATCCTCTCACAATTCTAGAGGCTAGGAGTCTGACATCAAAGTGCCTGCAGGGTTGGATTCTTCTGAGGCCTCTGTCCTTGGCTTGTAGATGCCCATCTTCTCCATCCTATGTCTTCATATTGTCTTCCCCTTGTGTCTGAATTTCCTCCTCTCATAGGGACAGCAGTCATAATGGATCAGGGCCCACCCTAAGTGACCTCATTTTAACCTAACCTAATGTGTCCCTAGGTGTCTCACTGAAGACCCTATCTCTAAACCAGTTCATATTCTGAGGTACTAGGGGCTAGACTTCCAACATATGAGTTTCGGGGGGAGGGGGGGGGGACATGTTTCAGCCCGTAACAGATGGAAAAAAAGATGGCAGGCAGCCAGGCGTGTGACGGCAACCTGGAAGAAAAGTTGAAGAAAAAGAGCATTGCAGCATAGAGCCCGGACATTGGCACAGAGCCGGGTCAGAAACCAACAAGCAAGGAGGCTAGTGATGGAGGTTCAGCTGCTGAAGGACAAGGCCAGGAAGGCATCTCAAACTCCAGATAGACGACCAGGCCCAGGCGAATCTTGGGTCCCGGTGGCGTGCGACAAGCCAGGTAGAACAGGTGAAGCGCTGGTGATAAAGGACCACTGATTCTCAGTCCATTTCTTTTAGGTCCAGGCGGAAGAACGACACAGAAAGCAGCCTCCTGGCTTGCAGTTCAATTCAACTTGCTTGTGTTGGCGCTGCTGAACTTACAGAAATATTTTTGGAGGGGGGGGGGCGTGTCCTCAAACAGCCCACAGTAAAGTGTTTGGCACTTGGCACTTAATGCAGTGACGTGATTAAGAACCTGGGCCTGGGAACCCTGTGGACGCAGATTCTAAGCCGTGTTGCTTCGGACAAGCCACTGCCTTTTTGAGCCCATGTCTTCTCTGCAGAATGGGCTGCGTTGATAGTTTTGTTGTGAGGATGAAGTAAGAGAATTAAGCACTTAGTAAGCACGTGGTGCTTAGTAAGTTTCTAAACAAAGGGTAATGTGCTCTTATAAGGAACACAGCAGTAGAGAAGTGTCCTTCCTTCCCTCCCTTCCTTCACGTTATACTTTCAATGACAGACTCTATGGGGCACCTGCAAGGTACCAGATGCTGTGTGGGATGCTGGGCATTTAGAAATGAACCGAACAGACATACTCAGGAAACAGACGTTGCATGCGTAATTAGGGAAGTGATGAGTTTTTTGGACCAGGAGGAGGAAGATTTGCCTGTTCCCCGGGCTGGAGTGCTGCGGTCACACAGCACTGCCCTGGGGTAGTGACATTACAGTGGCCCTGAGACGGTGACCCCACAGCCCATGGGATTCTCCCAGTATGGCCCTGGCATAGGTTTTGGGAGACTCCCTACAAGCCTCTGCCTTTTGACTTGCCTCCTTCATATATGCTCTTCAACTCTGGGGTGAGATGAGACAAAAAAGAGGCAATAAAAATAAATAAACATCAAGCTTCTGCTGGAATATGAAGCCCTTTTCCCAGCAAACCTAGCTGCAGGAAGATAGGGACACATTAGAGAGGCCAGCTGAGCAGGGTTCAAGCGACAGGTGATGGTCGTGAGACGCAGGGCAGCCCCTTTCCTGGTCTGGGCCTCTACTCCTCCATCTGTGCAGGTGCCCCAGTCACCTCATTGGCTGGTGAATGGGCTCTGGCACTTTCACTGCCTGCTGCTTCCATGTGCTTATAGCTTTGAGGCAGCTTTATGCTAATTTGATGTAGATGGTGTGCAGGATCGCCTGTGGCCTTCCATCTCGCCCCCTGCGGGTGCATCCCCTGAGGTCAACCCCTAGTACCACACGGATGTTGCCGACTTCAGACCAACTCTCACTGTTTCTTTCACTGTGTCTCTCTGTCTTCCTGGAGAGGCACGGGGAAGGATGGCATGGAGGTGTGGTGGGGTTCACCTGTGTCTTCCCAAGGACAAACACCGTTCCTTGTCCGGTATGGAGACACACAGGGGACGATCCTCCAAGCATGCAAAAATTGGCAGTGACATGAGGCGTCCAATTCAAATCAACATGTGTTTTTGAAGCATCTCCTACTTACAGGGAACCATTCTAGCAGTGAACAAAAGAGCTCTTAAATTGTAGCGGGGGGATCATTTACTCCTAACCCCTCCTTTTTCAGAGAAGGGAAATGAGACCTGGCAGCATAAGAGGTGGTGTGACTTGTCCCCAGGCAAGGTCATCCAGCAAGCTGAGCCCAGATCTCTGGTCCCAGATACCCGGTTCTGGGCTGGTGATACATTGGTGCCTCCCTTCCAGCCCTCTGAAATGTGACTACCGTTGATTACGTTATTTTTGTACAGAAATAAATCCCATTCACCACTACACCCCACCCCCATCCCTATTGAAGTTCAGTGATTTCCTTTCACCACTAACACTCCAGGTAAATATTTCCCTCTGAACTTCTGAAGCTACTGCTTCAAGGTCCTCATTTCCCT
Organism: Lipotes vexillifer; assembly: GCF_000442215.2. Taxonomy (NCBI): domain Eukaryota; kingdom Metazoa; phylum Chordata; class Mammalia; order Artiodactyla; family Lipotidae; genus Lipotes; species Lipotes vexillifer. The sequence continues at coordinate 2,926,104 of NW_006775143.1, read as the reverse complement.
TAACGTGCTTCCTCTTGGTTCCACTGAAAAGAGAAAAGAGAGGGTTCTCTTTGCCCTTCCTCTCTGCTTCCTGGGGCTAAGCCACCTCTTGGTCCTTCGCTCCGCGTCGCAGAGTGTAGCCTTTCTCACTGCTACCCTCTTATCTCTCAGCTGCAAACGGAGGTGGCCAGAGCCCGGGTCCCCAGCCCCGGGAAGGTCCTGAACTGAGGGCACCCTACAGATGTGTAAACAGTTTACCTTGCTAACCCAGCCAGCCGCCTTCCAAAGGCAACAGGAAAACCAGGACTGAGAGCCCCTGGCAAAATAAAAACCTGCAGAGAGAGAGAGAGAGAGAGAGAGAGAGAGAGAGAAAGAGAGAGGGAAAAGGATCCTGTTTCAGATGTGAATTTTCTCATTAGAAGAATTTTCTGTTTTAAGGGGGAGGGGTTGGCCAGGGGAGGAAGAGAAGGTGAGCTGAGAGGTGGGATGGGGGGCCCAAGAGGGGAGTGCTCCAGGGGCCTGTGCGCTCCTGCTTCCCGTAGCCAGCAGCAGACCTGGGGGAGCTCGTTCCAAACCTGGAGTCAGAGCTTTGGCCTCGGTCAGTGGGGAGGTCGCTTTTAACATGCAAGCCTCATAATGGTAGCAAAGCCAAAGGGGGTTTATGATTTCTAAGTAGAGTTTGCCAGTGGATTTGAGGAGGACTTGTGCTTTTTTGAGCCCTCATCCTACCAGCTCTTGATATATAAGTCAAGATGCCTTTAGGGTACCCTCTCTCTCTGGTGTTTCTGTATTTTGTTTTTAGTCATTTTCTACTTTTCATCCTTGACATCACTCCCAGACCCTCCAGCATCTTAAAAATGAACTCCCATTTGGACAGCCACTGTATGCCGAGGGTAGTATAGCCACTATTGTCTTTTAAGTATGACAACGTACGTAAAGAGAGGTACAGATGAGGGAATTAAGATCCACAGAGGTGAAGCGATCTGCCCCCGATGTACAGCCGGTAATTGCTGTCATCAGAATTACCCGGAGTCCAAAGAGCCTGCTCTTTCTACCTGACCAAGAACACACTCTGTCTTCTGATTCTCTCTGTCCTTTATCCAGGGGGACATAAATCAGTGTCTTTGATTCTGTTTGTCCTTTTCTCTTCTCCCACTCTGTTTAGAATCCTTCATGTGCTCACTCATGAGACACCTGCTGAGTGCCTGCTGTGTACAAGGGCATACATAGTGCAAGGTTCTGGACAGGGTACAGATGACCCAGGCAGAGCCGTCACTCTCAAGAGGCGTCCAGTCTAGGGGAGACTCCAAAACCAGAGAACACGTGTCTAGTTTCCGAAAAGTAAAATGAATTCAGAGGAGAGAATGATTGCTCCTCAGAGGACCATCAGGGAAAGCTTCTTGGTAGAGGTGGTTTCTGTGTTAGCCATTGGGAAACTGGGGAACACAGAATATCAGACTTGACCAAGCATGTGGGGGGAACCTCATTCAGTCCCCTCCTTTTCCAGGTAGAGAACCAAGACCCAGAGGAGGTACTTGGTGCTTCCTCAAGGTGTGAGAGCAGGTTGATGTTGTAGGAGACCCTGGCCATTACGTGAAGGATTATAGGACAGGAGTGGTGGTAGGAGAGGTGTAGGCAGACTTAGATGCCTGGCCAAAACTGCCATCTGTGTCAGCTGCTAACAGAGAGATTTACACAAATTCTAAGGCCCCAGTGACCACAGAGGAGTACAGACTGTGTGGGCCTCCTCTACCGATTTTGCTGGAAGCCGTCTGTGCTCATTTCATGAGTGCTAATGGCAGATGCACACTCAAAGTTGTGGTGACCGCAACAATTCTCCAGCTGAAAGTAGGGACTGTGCTTCTAAATGAGCATCTTTTATTCATTCTCCTGTTCCTCTCTTTCTCCTCCCACCTGGCCTCATACATCATCCAACACTTGAAATACACTCTTAATTAGAAAGTCTTCTTTCCCATCCAACTGGCTGTCCATGCCAAGGACACTGGGTATATTCCAGAAAGACTGGGAATGGGGGTTGGTGAGTATAAAAATAATTAGATCCAGAGAGAATCTGCTAAGTGACTTCCTGAGGTTCCCAGAGTAAGTCTAGAGATGTCTGGCTTGGAACTTTCCCAAACACCCAACTAAACCTTGGGACACCCCCAGGCAGGTGTGGTTTGATCCAGATAGATCCCTGGTGGCACTGATGAGGGAGAGGGAGGTACCATAGAGTTAGTCCCTAGGACAGTGGACCCAGGGTCTGATGGATCTGGGGTCCGCTCACCAACCAGTTGACCTCAAACCCATCCATCTCTTTACTTCCTTCAATTTCTGTTTCCTCCTCTGTTAACGTAATATCAGCACCTTGGGGGTGCTACACGGATTAAATGAATTAATGCATACACAGACCTTAGCACAATGCCTGACCTGCTATAGCGGCTTGGAAGATTTTACTTAATGAAGGCATCCCCAACATCTTTTTATGTTAAGAGGATGCTTCTTATTTTTTGAAATATTAGCATTAGTGTTAGAGAAAAGCAAGCTTGAATTGGCTCTCAGGAAATTTGTCAGTGACTCTGTGTAACCTAACAAATGCCTTCCGTTCGCTGGGTCTCAACTTCCTTACCTTTCAAGCGAAGGAGTTGAAAGTGTTTAAAAACCTTCCCAGCTCAGGTAGTAAGCATGTCCGCCTTTCTTTGGGGGTGAATGTCGGGGCTAGCCAGGACTCCTGTTACAGACAGAAGCTTTACTAGTAGCTTTGCAGCCCTTGACCCTCACTTCTCCAGGGAACCTTCCCAGCAATCCACCACCGCTGATCATTGATGAGTGCTGGTGGCTGATGTACGCCCAAAGTTACGGTGACGGTAGTCAGAGCTGTCCTTCTAAATGAGCGTCTTCTGTTCATCGTCATCTCTTTGATTGTTCTCTCACCTCTTCCTCTCACCACCTATGTCATTCTACACTTAAAATATGCTTTTAATTAGAAAAGTCCTCTTCCCCATCCAACAGTTTTGCAAAATCAAAGGTTTTCAGATTTTAGTTATTATCACTGTTGTTTTCTTTAGCTCAAGTACCTATTCTGCAAACAAACACCTTTCCTGTATGCCCCATACTCAGAACCAAAAACAGTGAAACCACATGGGTTAAAGTTGTGGTGAGAACCTCCCAAAGGTAACTCACCTGTGTTCTCCCTTCCTCTAGCCCTTGCCTTGCCCTAGAGGTGGTCCCAGAGGCTTGGCTAGTCACTGCCAGGATCCCACTGAGCATGGTTTGAAAACTTCCTGGTCTAGGACATCCTGATATAAATTTTATCAGAGAGAAATAACTTACCCTCCTCCTTCCTCCATCCTTTATTTATTCATCTTTCTCTTTTGGGGCCACATAGGGCTATATGACAAATGTTCTTATGCCTCACGTGACCGAGGATGGGTCGTGGGCATTCACACCGTCAGTGACCAAGGCAACAGAGACCCACGCTACTTTTTCTCCTTGAAGACAGACCGGGCCCGGCAAGTGACCACCATCAATGCCCACCGCAGCTACCTCCCAGGCCAGTGGGTACACCTGGCTGCCACCTACGACGGGCGGCTGATGAAGCTCTATGTGAACGGTGCCCAGGTGGCAACCTCTGGGGAGCAGGTGGGTGGCATTTTCAGCCCACTGACCCAGAAGTGTAAAGTCCTCATGCTGGGAGGCAGCGCCCTGAACCACAACTACCGGGGCTACGTGGAGCGCTTCAGCCTGTGGAAGGCGGCCAGGACGCAGCGCGAGGTCCTGCTGGACATGGAGACCCGCGGCCTCCACGCTCCTCTACCTCAGCTCCTCCTGCAGGAGAACTGGGACAACGTGAAGCGCGCCTGGTCCCCCATGAAGGACGGCAGTAGCCCCCGCGTGGAGGCCAGCAGCGCCCGTGGCTTCCTGCTGGACACGAGTCTGGAGCCTCCTCTGTGCGGGCAGACGCTGTGTGACAACCCCAAGGTCATCTCCAGCTACAACCAGCTGCCGCGTTTCCGCCGGCCCAAGGCGGTGCGCTACCGCGTGGTCAACCTCCACGACGATGGCCGCGAGAACCCCACGGTGAGCCGCCAGCAGATCGATTTCCAGCACCGGCAGCTGGCCGAGGCCTTCAAGCACTACAACATCTCCTGGGAGCTGGAGGTGCTGGAGGTGAGCAACTCATCCCTGCGCCGCCGCCTCATCCTGGCCAACTGCGACATCAGCAAGATCGGGGACGAGAACTGCGACCCCGAGTGCAACCACACGCTGACCGGCCACGATGGCGGGGACTGCCGCCACCTGCGCCACCCCGCCTTCGCCAAGAAGCAGCAGAACGGGGTGTGCGACATGGACTGCAATTACGAGCGGGTCAACTTCGACGGCGGGGGGTGCT